>NC_140179.1:102624565-103014565 GCF_963971535.1 Notolepis coatsorum
CTCTCTCTCGCTCTTGTCTTCCTTGTCTTTCTCAGTGACCTTGACCCTTGACTACCAGAATCAAATCAGTTCATCCTTGGACGTTCGCGCCCCAAATTTGAAGGAATTTGCCTGAGATTCATGAGAAAGCGTTCCGGACATACGGACGGCTGCACCACATGGAAGCATGACAATATTATTTTGACAAACAAAAACTACACTAAAACTAAACTCTATAACTTTCAAACAACCCAAGAATTCTACTAAAACTAATTAAACTTGTATTTTATTAACACTGATGAACAATAAGGACCATGTCATGATTCAATTCAAGTAAAGAAAAAGAATGCAAGTCTGCAAAAAAGAAAAACACACACACACACACACACACACACACACACACACACACCAGCGTGTTTGTGTCCGTACATTCTGCATATTACTTCCTTGCCTTTCCTTGGACATATACTGTGTGTTCGCCCTGCTCTGCTACAGTATGCGTCGTGGTTAGTGTGTACACACACACACACACACACACACACACACACACACACACACACACACACACACACACACACACACACACACACACACACACACACACACACACACTCACAGAGGGTCACTGTGTTAGGGAGGGCAGCATGGATGGAGAGAGAGGACGGAGTAGTGGGGTAGATGGAGAGAGACAGAGATGGTGAGAGAGAGCGGGAGAGAGAGTGGGAGACAGAGAGCGAGAGACAGGGAGAGAGACAGAGACAGGGAGAGAGACAGGGAGAGAGAAATACAGAGACAGAGAGAGCGAGAAAGAGAGACAGGGAGAGAGAGAGAGACAGAGTAAGAGACAGGGAGAGAGAAAGAGAGAGATACAGAGACAGGGAGAGAGAGCGAGACAGATGGAGAGAGGGAGAGAGAGACACACACAGAGAGAGAGAGAGAGAGAGAGAGAGAGAGAGAGAGAGAGAGAGAGAGAGAGACAGGGAGAGAGAGAGAGAGACAGGGAGACAGGGAGACAGAGACAGGGAGAGAGAGCGAGACAGATGGAGAGAGGGAGAGAGAGAGAGAGAGAGAGAGAGAGAGAGAGAGAGAGAGAGAGAGAGTAAACGCCCGGGAGGGCCGCCATTAAAAATAATGAGCTTTCCTTCACTTCCATCTGAATGTACTCGGCCAACAGATTCCAACACAACACAGAAACCCCACTGTAGCACGGGCCCCTTTTAAACAGCTTTTTAACTTTTACAGCGTGAGAGAGATTTCCAATTATAGACACAAACTCATTTACAGTACGTGTACAGGGCGTTTTTACTAGGTCCTCTCGTCCTCGCACTCAGGGGCCCTGCGCGGTGCACGCAGGAACCTTTCTGAATGTGGAGAGGGGTCACAACAAGTGTGTGTGTGTGTGTGTGTGTGTGTGTGTGCGTGCGTGTGTGTGTGTGTGCGTGCGTGTGTGAGTGTGTGTGTGTGTGTGTGTGTGCGTGTGTGTATGCATGTGTGCGTGCGTGCGTGAGTGTGTGCGTGTGCATGTGTGTGTGCGTGTGTGCGTTGCAGCCGTATAAAACGTTTTCATTCTAAAATCCAAAAACGTCACCCTCGTTTCACAGAACCTTTCCTTCTGATCTAACGCACGGACTTTAGGCCGTGACCCCGTGTCGTGTGACTAGGGTCGGATGATGTGAGAGAGCGGGTTCAAAGGTTACGGTTCAAAGCGCGTTACTTACCAGAGAATTATTAGATTATTCTATTTGATGCAATTTAACAATCTGAGAGGGTATATGAACTAACAAGCACACGTTAGACCTAAGGCACTGTTATTTATTTGTCACATTTTTATTAAATTATGAATATCTAGTTACATTTCAGCCCTCTGTGTCAAAACGTCCGTACTAATACACATTGGCCGTATTAGGGGGTGGGAAACTGATGGGTGGGGATCGGGCGTTGTGGACAGCGACTCCTACAGGTCGGTTGGTGCGCCTGCGCAGTAGAATCAGGAAGTGTCGGGGGCAGCGTGAGCCTCCCACGCGTTACTCCTCGCCACTGAGAGATCGAGCTGCGCAGGTGAAAAGATGCGACTGCTGTTACCTCAAGTACCGGAGGGGACTTGTGCTATGTATGACTTAGTCCACATTGCAGCCGGCTTGTGGGAGGCAAGAAACAGCGTCCGTGACAGGGGAGGGTTGAATTGGATGATACGAAATTGGGATGGGAGAAAATATAGAAAAATGGGAGAAAAAGTGGATCCAAAAGAAAATAGTTTCTTCCCCACTGCCATACGGACACTGAACTCTCTATAACAATCCCCCCTATACCTCTGCTGTTACGGACATACATTGTGATATTGTGGTTTTTGTATTTATGTATCTATGTATTTAACTGCATGTAGTATGTATTGTAAGTGATGTTCTATGTTATGCACGGAAAACAAATCCCACCAGCCTGTCTGTGTGGGCATTAAATAATCGAATCTAATTTAATCTAATTGGCCAGCACTTTGGTGTCTGCCTGTCAGAGGAAGGAAAATACTATGGCAAACAGGACAATATTATATTATTTCACATTTGAAATGTCGTACAAACATTTAGTTTGACCTTAATATAGAGACGTTTTAATGGTACATATTTGGATGGATTTGCAGGCCTCGACGCCTAGACCGCCACGTCTAATCATGACACACACACTCACACACACACACACACACACACACACACACACACACACACACACACACACACACACACACACACACACACACACACACACACACACACACCTAGCTGGGGCTAGATCCACAAAGAATGGATTGCACGGAGCAAGTTGCACCCTTACTTAAAATTCATTATGAATTGAAAATGGGGGACCCTGATGTAAACAAGACGAACGTCTTTCTCTGGTCTGCATCCCCTTAACAATTGTGTGTATTGAGCCGTACTGTATTGTACCCATTCTGCAATCTGTTAATAAAATGTTCATTCAATCAATCACCGTGCAGATTGATTGATTGATTGAATGAAAATTGTATTAAGTTTCAAGTTTCTTTAATAGTTGTCATACAGAAGTACAGAATACTTTTGTACAAAATGCTTCTTACTGTTGCGCTCCAGAGACTGTGCAAGACAAGATAAGTATGAAATAAAAACATAGTAAAATTAGAAGTAAAAAAAAAGAGGTCACAGTGTTCAGTTTAGACATATGTACAATGTTCGATGCAGAATAGACGTAGTTACCATACAATATACAATACTGTGCAGTGTACTAATATACAATACTATATAGTGCAAGGCAGAAATGGAGAAATGGGACGAGGTGCAATTTAGGTACAATTCACAGTAGGTGTACGAGTTGTAGTGCAAATCCTTTATCAATAAATATAAAGTGTAAGTGTGTTTGTGTGATCTAAAGTGTGGAGAGTGGGTGCTGCAGTGTGTTGTTTGTTTGAGTGAGTGTGTGCGTGTGGGTGTGTGTGCTGTGTGCATTTGATGGTTGTTGCATAGTGATTATTGTTCGTTTAGCGATTATTGTTCGTTTAGCAGCCTGATGGCCTGGGGATAGAAGCTTCTTCTGAGTCTTTCTGTGCTCGCCTTAAGACTCCGGTATCGCTTGCCTGACCGCAGCAGTTCAAAGAGGCAGTTGTTCGGGTGGCTCGAGTCCTTAATAATTCTCTTAGCCTTCCCCTTGCACCGCTTGTTGTAAATGTTCTGGAGGGTGGGAAGCCCCCCTCCAATTGTGCGTTCGGCTGAACGTGTCACTCTTTGTAGTCTGCTACGGTCTTGTGCAGTGCTATTCCCAAACCAGGAGGTGATGTTGCCGGTCAGGATGCTCTCTATTGTACATGAGTAGAAGTTCCTAAGGATCTTCTGACTGACTTGGAACTTCCTTAGGCGCCTGAGGAAGTAGAGGCGTTGTCGTGCCTTCTTCACAACACTGTCAATGTGTGTGGTCCATGTCAAGTCCTCGGATATGTGGGCTCCGAGGTACTTGAAACTGTTCACTCTCTCAACCGGTGCCCCGTCGATGCTGAGGGGGCTGTAGTCCTTGACCCCCGACCTCCTGAAGTCCACAATCATCTCTTTTGTTTTGCTGACGTTCAGGGAGAGGCAGTTCTCCTGACACCACTGTGACAGGTTCTCTACCTCTTCCAGGTAGGCCCTTTCGTCGTTGGCAGAGATCAGGCCCACCACTACTGTGTCATCAGCAAATTTGATGATGGTGTTGTTGTTCCGCTGTGCTACGCAGTCATGTGTGTACAGGGAGTAGAGGAGGGGGCTCAGAACACAGCCCTGGGGGGCCCCTATGTTGAGCGTGATGGATGAGGAGGTGCAGTTGCCGGCTCTTACCACCTGGGGTCTGCCCGTCAGGAAGTCCAAGACCCACTGGCACAGGTCATAGTTCAAGCCCAGGTCCCTGAGCTTGGCTATGAGTTTGGAGGGGACTATGGTATTGCATGCTGAGCTGTAGTCGATGAACAGCATTCTCACATAGTTCCCCTGCCTCTTGTCCAGGTGTGATGCTGCTGTGTGCAGCACATGGGCTATGGCGTCCTCCGTGGACCTGTTGGGGCGATATGCAAATTGCAGAGGGTCCAGGTTGATGGGGAGGGAGGAACAGATGTAGCCCTTCACTAGCTTCTCAAAGCACTTCATGGCTATGGAGGTGAGGGCTACAGGGCGGTAGTCGTTGAGGCAAGCGGGCGTAGATTTTTTGGGTACAGGGATGATGGTGGACTTCTTCAGACAGGTGGGGATGACAGCCTGTTCCAAGGACAGGTTGAAGATGTCAGTGAATACCGGGGCCAGTTGGTCGGCACAGACTTTTAGGACGCGGCCGGGGATGCCGTCCGGTCCTGCTGCCTTCCTGATATTCACTTTTTTAAAGATCCGTCTCACCTCATGCTCTGTTACCCTGAACACTGAGTCTCCATCAGCAGACCCCCCCCCCCCCCCCATTGCCGTGGTTTGTAGGCTGGTGTTGTTATTCACAGCCTCAAACCTCGCATAGAAGGAATTGAGATCATTTGCTAAGGAGATGTCACTGTTCAGTTTGAGGGGGGTGCCTTTGTAGTCTGTCATTGTTCTGAGGCCCTGCCACATGCCTCTAGAGTCAGCCTGTTCAAACTGAAGTTCAACTTTATCCCTGTAACGCCGTTTTGCCTCTATTACTGCTCTCCTGACGTTGTATCTTGCCATCTTGTGTTCTTCCATGTTGCCTGTCACCAGCCCGGTGTTGTATGCTGATGTGCGCACTTTCAGAGCCTCACGGACGGATTTGTCTACCCAGGGCTTTTGATTTGGGTAGATTTTAATTTTGGTGGAGGGGATTGTTTCTTCTACCTGAGTACAGACATAGTCAATCACCGTTTCGGTGTATTCGTTAATATTGGCTGTGTTATCACGGAATACACTCCAGTCTGTGCATTCCAGTACAGCTTGGAGTGACTCCTCTGACGTCACGGCCCAACGCTTAACCTCTCGCGAGACCACCGGCGTTCGCTTGAGACTTTGTTTGTACTTTGGCAAAAGAAATATTGCGGCGTGATCGCTTTTACCGAATGGACTAAGAGCCTGTGACTTGTACCCATTCTTAAATTGCGAGTATACATGGTCTAATATGTTCTCGCCTCTGGTGGGACAGGTCACATGCTGATAGAAATTCGGCAGCACCTTTTTAAGACGCGCGCTGTTGAAATCACCCAAAACCAAAATGGCAGCGTCAACATTAGCTGCCTGGAGTTTGTTTACCTCGTCGTGAAGTTTTGAAAGTGCGACCCCAGTGTTCGCGTGTGGTGGAATGTACACTCCGATGAGGATGATGGACGTTAACTCTCTTGGGAGGAAGAAGGGTCGACATTTTATCGTGATAAACTCCAGGTCTGGGGAGCAGTGGTTAGACAGTTCCTTTGTGTTGCCTAAATCGCACCACTCCTTGTTTATCATGAAGGCAATGCCGCCTCCCTTCGTCCTTAGTGACTCTTCTGCCGTCCGGTCCTTGCGGAGAACGAAGAAGTGGTCTGCCGGTTCTATTGCGTGATTCGGGACATCTGGACTCAGCCAAGTTTCTGTGAAACAGAGGACGTTACAATCCCGAATGTCCCTCTGGAATTGGATCCGTGCTCTGATGTCATCCAGTTTATTTCCTATCGATTGCACATTGGCCAACAATATGCTGGGCAATGTGGTTCTGTGTCGTTTGGACCTCAGTCTGTTTCGGTACCCATTCTGCAACAGATTGCAGAATGGGTACAATACAGTACGGCTCAATCAGTGGAGGTTTCTCTATGACAACACGTGAAACACAAATTCACTCATAATTCATAATTATTATTAATTTACATATACCTATATATATATATAAAAAAAATAAAAATATATATATATATATTTTTTTTATTATTATTATTATAATTTTTTTATTATAAATGTTTTCCTCTGTAAAAAAATTCCAGTGAATTTTTTCTTCTTCAAAAATGGCCAAAATTGACAGCTCTGAGCAGGCCTGCACTGCATTATTGCCTGCAGTAATTATTCGTGAAGAAAACTTCACAGGTGTGACCCATTGTTAAATAAATAATAAATAACAGCGAATCAAAATAGGCTATTAACTTCATCTAAGCACAGTCTGTGCAGTTAAACTCTTGCCATTGAATGGAGGGTTGATTGATTGACAGCCCTTGACATCCAATACACAGAGGTTGAATATGATTGGCAGCCTTGCAAATCCAATCAGAGATTGCTGCATTGCAAAGTCAAAACGGGACCAGCTGCATGTCCGGAGGATAGGTTTAGCTCGGGCCAATCTCAAGTTTCTCAAGTTTCTTTATTAGTTGTCATACAGAAGTACAGAATACTTTTATACAAAATGTAACATAAAGAGGCATTTTGTATAAAAGTATTCTGTACTTCTGTATGACAACTAATAAAGAAACTTGAGAAACTTGAGATTGGCCCGAGCTAAACCTATCCTCCTGACATGCAGCTAGACCTGTTTTGACTATGTGAAAATTGAGACTATGAGAAAGTTGTTGTTTAGTAGTTAGTAAGCTGTACAGCTATAACAACTCAAGTCAGGCTAAATTAAACTTTGCGCCAACATTAGGACCGAAGTATAAACCAGCAACTGAGCAACATGAAGAAGTGGACTTATGCATCTGGATCAGAAAAAACGTTGTGGATGAAAAAGTAAGTAGGCTACAGTGCTTGTATGCTAACAGTAGCTAGCCAGCTTAGCCTACATCACAATGATAATCACCAAGCTAACTCACTGTACACACTGTAGGGCTGGGCAATTAATCGAAACAGAATCGCGATATCGATTCATAGACCTATGCAATCTCATTTCTAAGTTATGACTATTTTCTTTTATTAATTTTGTTCTTTCTTTCTTTTTTAAACTTTTTAAATTATTTTATCTGGGTTGAACATGATTTGTGGAACTCCCTCTGGTGTTGTGGTCGTGGTGTATTCACTGACCTTTGGGAAGTATTTCGACATGCACATGGGTATCTTAGTGGTGTAGTGTATCTTGTAGACCAGGCACATTGCAAGTTGCTGTACTCTGTCGTCTACTCTAAGCCATCCTAGGTTGTCAAAGTGGACAGGGGTGAGGTGGGTTTTAGGAGTAAGGTCAAGCAATAGTCTGACCAGTTTGTTTTGTGATGTTTGTAATCTTGTTTTTAGTGCCTTTGAGGTGCTTTGGTACCATGAGGTGCAAGCATAGTCGTAGTACCCTTGAATGAGTGCTCCTATTAGAGTCTTCAAGGTATTCTTGTTTACCAGAGAGGAGATCCGGTACAGGAATCTAGTTCGTTGGTTGACTTAGTTTTATTACATTGGATCCCATTTTGTCACAGGAAATATTTGCCTCTATAGGATGGAACCCAGGTAGGTAATTTCATCCTTCCTTTTAAGATAAGATAAGATATTCCTTTATTGATCCCCTTGGGGAAATTCAGGCATCATAGCAGCATGGGGGAAGGGGGGGGGGGGGGGTACAGGTAGTGAAAACAACACAAGCAGTGTAAACAAATAGGTCAATATAATTTACTATCTAACTAACTGAAATATACATTATTCATTATTCACAGTATCACAGTATCCACATAAGGTGCAGTATGCATAAGGTAGTGTTATTGTCCTACTTGGGTTCCTATTAGTTCTAGGTCGATGTCTGGCAGCAGTCGCTGCCCACTGTTGTGGAGCCTGATGGCCACTGGTATGAAGGACTGTCCGAGGCGGTTAGTTGAGTGTCGGGGGGGTATGAGTCTGTGGCTTCCTTGTCACCTTCACCTAATATGTTTTGATCTGGTCAGGTGCGCTGTCACCTAAAATGTTTTGATCTGATCAGGTGCGCTGTCACCTAATATGTTTTGATCTGGTCAGGTGCGCTGTCACCTAATATGATTTCATCTGGTCAGGTGCGCTGTCACCTAATATGATTTCATCTGGTCAGGTGCGCTGTCACCTAATATGTTTTCATCTGGTCAGGTCCGCTGTCACCTAATGTTAATATGTTTTCATCTGTGTCCACTGACCACTGACACACAGTGGGGGATGTTTTAAAAATATAATTTAATATATAATATAATATAATAATTTGTGCTTCACCTAAAAATTTGGTCAGCAGCCTCCACTGGGCTCAATACACACAATTGTTAAGGGGATGCAGACCAGAGAAAGACTTTCGCCTTGTTTACATCAGGGTCCCCCATTTTCAATTCATAATGAATTTTAAGTAAGGGTGCAACTTGCTCCGTGCAATCCACAGAGTAGTACAACTACAGTAGTTGATAGCATGTGAGGAGCCCAGGCCTAATTTTCACCAGTTCTATTTGTGTCTCTATGGATTGAACAGATCGAGGTGATCGTTTCAGAGCATTGCTGCGCTGCGTCACCATTGGCGAGTCGATCAATGAGTTTCAAATCCACACGAGCGTTTTTACTGTTTCCGCCCATCGACAGCCAGGCTCCACCGCCAGGTCACTCTTGTTCCCGCATGTAGGCCACTTCATATGTGGGTCACTTGTGTCAGGGACTACTAGTGTTGCCTCTACATTTATGGAGCAATGTTGGCCCTTCACCTTTTGCAACCCTTTTAAATCTAAAGCCTGAGAACTGACCGGTGTATTGAAATGAACCCTTTGAGACCCGTCTTGAGACTGTCTTTCAGAGGCTGTAGTGCACTAACACTTTCACTACCACACTACAGAAGGTTAACCTTTCACTACCACACTACAGGCGGTTTCACTACTATCAGTGGTAGTGAAAGGGTTAACCGTCTGTAGTGTGGTAGTGAAAGGGTTAACCTTCTGTAGTGTGGTAGTGAAAGGGTTAAATCTAGAGTGAAGTACTGGTAACAAATGAAACTAGACAACCTAAGGTATCCAAATTAACCCAAAGGTTGCAGCAACAACTTATGAGACATGATTGAGTATGGGAATGCGGCTGCCCATCATACTGTATAACATTTGAATGGGCACCTAACCAAAACACAATGTGTATTATAGATTTATGACTAGAAAAACTTGGCACGCAGCTGCATCTCAAAATTAATCTTCAGGCTCAGCCCCACCCAACCCCACCCCAGCTACCCAACCTCCTCCAATGTACAGTTTCTATGTCAAATGTATGTCAGTATTCCAATGTACAGTGTACAGTGTCCGCCCCCCCCCCCCCCCCCACCTCCAATGTACAGCCCCACCCAACCACACCCCACCTACCCAACCTCCTCCAATGTACAGTTTCTATGTCAAATGTATATACACTCTTTTTCTGGATTTTTTTTAGTATCACAAACAGTACTGTATTTGCAAATCTGGTATGTCATAAATGTATAGATGTAGCAGTACTGTCTATCTGTATGTCGTCTGTGTCATATGATGAATTGAAAATGGGGGACCCTGATGTAAACAAGACAAAAGTCTTTCTCTGGTCTGCATCCCCTTAACAATTGTATGTATTGAGCTGTACTGTACTGTACCCATTCTGCAATCTGTTAATAAACTTTTCAATCAATCAATCAAACTCATATAGCTATGGTATACAGTACATAATGTATACCACTTCTATGTGGCATCTACTGTGGACCTGCTATCTTCCCCTGAAGATTTCCTGCCTTCTGACAAAAATAGTAGTGCTGTCAGGCGATACAAAAAAGTAATCTAATTAATTACAGGATTTGTAATTAATTAATCTAATTAATCACATTGTAATCGCATAACAATTTTTTTGCCAAAAGTGAGTGTAGTCTTTTGAAGGAAGAGACCCAGGGCATTCGATGGGCTTTCGAATTTTGAAAGACTACACTACCCAGCTCACGCCAGCCCCTGTCAATCATCAGACTTCTGGCCCGATCCATAGATGTGCGACTTGGCCATAATAAGGTAATTTATAGGCCTGATATTCTATATTCTATAATCATATTCAAATTGCATATGTCCAGATGGCAGAATTCAGTACTGTATCTGTACCAGTGGAGGTTATTGCATGACAACTAGTGAGGCAGTACTACACTAGTAATATACAGACAAAAAAAATATATATATTATTATTAATATACATACATATATATATATTTTTTATTATTATTATTATTATTATTATTATTTTTTTTTTTATTAGAAGTGTTTTCCTCTGTGAACAATGACAGTGAATTTGAACAAAAACAATGCCAGTGAATTTTTCTTTTCTTCAAAAATGTCCAAGTGACGGCTCTGAGCTCTCTGACCTGACTGCAGTAATGGCCAGCTGTCAATCACTTACTGCAATAATAGTTGCACGGGTTGGGCTTAAGAATATAATTATCCAATCAAAATAGGCTATTTGAGTTTAAAAAAGGCGGGTAGTGAGGTGGAGCGCACAAGATTGATTGGCGTTCACGTCGTGCCACACAAACTTAAGATCCAATCAGAGACGCACAGCGATATCGACCAGAACTCGGCCGTCGGCAAACTGCCTGAGACTTTTTTTACTTCCTCTTTTTATTTTTATTTTAGATTGAATGAATTTGAGTTTTTAAGAACATGTTTATTATAAAAGCGAAGTTTTAGTATCTATAAAGGTAAGATTACTTTGTGTAAAGTCATCCTGTTTAGAGACTTTGTCTCACGGCTCAGCTGTCCTCGCGGCAGAGGAGTTCGATTTACATGTGAATGAATGAATGCAGGCAGGCCGGCAGGCTCGTTCTGTTTTGTTTACAAAATCAGCTGTTTAGCCATTAGCCATTAGCTGCTAAACTAGCGTTAGAGTCGAGGAAAAGCAATTTATGCTTTGGATCTAATGAACGAGGGCCTATTGGACTTTGTTACACAGCTGTTCTCAAGTGGATTTCATGGAGGGGATATGTCATGCGTTTATAGGTAAGTGCAAAATAAGTCTCTCCTCTCGATCTAACGTTAGCTAGCCGCACAACCGGTAGCTAACGTGACTGTCCATGAAGTATACACTTGATAACTGGTGATGTGCTGCTCTCACTCTCGCAACTGTGTGTATGTGTCCCGCATTTCACTGTATGCCCTGGTATGTGACAAATAAACCTCTTGATTCTTGAGTTAGTTACTGTAGAGCAGACATCATCTATATCAGCTGGTTGTACTAGTAGAGCTTTGGTTGAGAGATACAGTGCTGTGTAACTAGGAGGGATATGAGGACTGTGTGTAACTAGGAGATATGAGGACTGTGTGTAACTAGGAGGGATATGAGGACTGTGTGTAACTACTGTAGGAGGGATATGAGGACTGTGTGTAGCTAGGAGGGATATGAGGACTGTGTGTAACTAGGAGGGATATGAGGACTGTGTGTAACTACTGTAGGAGGGATATGAGGACTGTGTGTAGCTACTGTAGGAGGGATATGAGGACTGTGTGTGTATAACTAGGAGAGATATGAGGACTGTGTGTGTAACTAGGAGGGATATGAGGACTGTGTAGCTAGGAGGGATATGAGGACTGTGTGTGTGTAACTAGGAGGGATATGAGGACTGTGTGTAACTAGGAGGGATATGAGGACTGTGTGTAACTAGGAGGGATATGAGGACTGTGTATGTGTAACTAGGAGGGATATGAGGACTGTGTGTAACTAGGAGGGATATGAGGACTGTGTAACTAGGAGGGATATGAGGACTGTGTAACTAGGAGGGATATGAGGACTGTGTGTGTGTAACTAGGAGGGATATGAGCAGGGTGCGATCCACGAGGGGAGCTCGGTCCGCTATAGCTCCCCTAGATCAGACATCAGCTCCCCTGCAAACTTGATTTGCGATTTTTTGGGGGGTCTCTAGATTACTGAAAATAAATGCTACTTTTGCCATGCATTTCTCATTTTTCTGTAATTTTCTGTATCATCATCGTGTATAATAATAAACGTATGCTATTTTGGATGTATGATTAATGATTTGCGCACTAATTCACACGTAATATGGCAACATGCATGCTATTCTTGCAATTACCATTCGGAGCGTGGCGGCGCTGCAGCCTGAACGCATGCACGGCACACATCAAACTTGACCCACTTTGTATGTAACCTGTGCTGTGGCTGTGACTTGTTGACACAGACAGTGATCGTTTTGACAGCCAGTAAAATGTCAGTCGAGAAAATAATGCTTGGGACCAGGAGTATTTCATATTGTTAGTAAGTCAGGAGTCTGAGAGATAATCATCTCTATCTAACTAAATAGATACTTTTTTTTATCATGGAATGTGCTGTGGAAGCCCAGCCCAGACCGTCCAGACGGCCGGACGGTAAGTGAGTTGTCTACTCTAACTCTACTCTACCTACTACAGGCTACAGACTAGTAACGTCTGCGATTACACAGTCCGACTCCTGAGCACTCCTCGCTGAGTTACACCCCCCCCCCCCCCCCCCGACGCGGCTCACCCAAAGATCATGCTATGGATTGCACACTGGATATGAGGACTGTGTGTAAGTTAGTGCTCTCACCAGTATCTCACTATGATTATAGTTAGTGCTCTCAGTACATGGGTACCTTGGTCGTGTAGTGTATCTTGTAGACCAGGCCCATTGCAAGTTGCTGTACTCTGTCGTCTACTCTAAGCCATCCTAGGTTGTCAAAGTGGGCAGGGGTGAGGTGGGTTCTATGGAGTAAGGTCAAGCAGTAGTCTGACCAGTTTGTTTTGAGATGTTTGTAATTTAGTTTTTAGTGCCTTTGATAGGGATGCACCGATATGAAAATTTGCCACCGATACCGATTGTTCAACTAACACAATCGGCTGATACCGATACCGATATTTGTGGCAAAAAAAAATTTAATTTACATTTTTTATGAAACTACTGTATATTTGTATGTCTCTAAATGTTTTGATGAATTGAAAATGGAGGACCCTTATGTAAAAAAGCCGAAAGTCTTTTTCTGGTCCACTGAGCTGTACTGTATTGTACCCACTTGTAATCTGTCTCAAATTGTTGCATCTCCAACAAGAATAAGTCTAGGCAGTGATGGTATTATTTCTGGGACATGCATTGACCATATTTATACAAATGTTTCTGAACAATGCTCTAAGGCTGTCTCTGTCCCTGTAGGGTTCAGTGACCACAATATAATAGCTGTCACTAGAAAGACAAAGGTTCCAAAACTTAAAGCTAAAATCATATTAACACGGTCCTATAAAAGATTTAATGAAGATTAATTTATTGATGAAATATCCAGTATAGATTGGAACATGGTGTGTAGTGAGGATGACCCTGAAGCTGCCCTGGATTTATTTATGTCAAGATATATGAGTGTTGTAAACAAGTATGCTCCTTTAAAAAAATTCACGGTCAAAAATAGATCTGCCCCATGGCTTGACAGCAGTCTCAGGACCCTAATGAAAGAGAGAGACATGGCCAAAAAAGCCTCAGTTAGTTCTGGTTCAATTGATGACAGGCATAAATACTGTGCTTTACGCAATCAGGTGACAAAACTAAACAAGGTAAAAAAAAGGGACTATTTTAAACAAAGGTTATATGATGCGAGAAATGATAGCAAACAAATATGGAATGTTTTTAATGAAATGATGGGTCGAAAGACAACTGTGTGCACACCCTTAGTGGAATCAAATGGATTTGTTCTCACAAAACTAGGTGAGATTGCAAATCATTTTAATGATTATTATGTGGGTAAAGTATCTAAACTAAGGCATGCTATGAATATGTCAAACAACCTGAAAACAAATGACTGTATTAAGTATATTATAATGAAAGACAAAATGTGTGAATTTGAATTTCATCAGGCTGAAGTCAGTGAGGTGGAGCGGTTACTCCGCTCTCTTCCTGATAGTAAGTTAGCAGGCCTAGATAACCTGGATAGTAAAGTGCTGAGAATGACTGCTGGTATTATAGCATCTCCTATATGTCATATTATGAATAGATGTTTGGATGTGGGTCTATTTCCAAAGATGTGGAAGGAGGCTAAGGTTTTTCCTTTACCTAAGGATACCAAAGCTGCTTTTAATGAGGGAAATTCTAGACCTATAAGTATTTTACCTGTTTTGAGCAAAATCATGGAAAAGTTGGTGCATTCACAAATTCAAGAGTATTTTGTTTCAAACAAGCTTGCAACAGATTCTCAACATGCCTATAGAGCTGGTCACTCTACTTCTACTGCCTTGATACAGATGACTGATGACTGGCTTAAAGCTATAGATAACTCTATGTTGGTGGGAGCTGTGCTGTTAGATTTTAGTGCTGCATTTGATGTGCTGGACCATTCTCTACTGGTTGATAAACTTAAATGTTATGGTTTTAACTCTTCTGCTTTAAAGTGTGTAACTGAGGGGTACAATTCCCTGACTGTATTACTAGATATGATACTTACTACCACTACCTTTGTACTTTATATTCGGCCACCCAGTACTCGGCATAAATATATTATGATAAACACTCTCACGTAGATGAAACGGATCCAACACAAATGTACGAAGTCGAAGTATGTATTTATTCCTACACAGCAATGGTGTGTAGAGCAAGCACTTAATCACTTAATTACATTTATGAATTGAAATAGTATGCACTTTTATGGCAAAGAGTATTCGTCGGTATATCAATAGAGAATGTCCAATCTCTGATGGCGCAGGTGGTAAATATACAACCTGGAATATTTAAGGAATAATAGCAATGATACTTTAATGATTATAGAACTGGATACACTAGGGGGGAATTCCGGTCGCTTGTAAGACAACTGGAGAAGGGGGGGGGGGTAGAGTCTGGCTGTATCCGTCTGGCCGAGGGTATCCTGGGAGAACCCACGGTTGTGCGGCTCGGTGCCTCAGCGATCCTCGATCCACAGATGAAAGCAGTTGGACTCTCTGTGGGCCGGCTTCCTCCGGTCCACGATGGAGAGACGTGAAGCGACCTCGTCGTGTAGAGCGTCTCCTCACCTGTCGTCCTCTCCGGGGGGGGGTTTTCAACACACGGCAGTGTTGGTCTTTATCCATAGAATAATCACTGTATACAAAGCATAATCCGTGCCTGGGAAGGCGGGCTGTCGTCGGTAGAATAATCCGGTATGCAGGTCCACTCGCTCGTCGGCTCTGGGGCTCCTCGGGTGCAGCCTCACATGGGGTCGGCCACCCTGGATAAGCAGCCAGTTCTCTGCCCGAAACGATGGGGTACTGACTACGATAGTATTCTCACCGCACGAAGCACTACATATGAATAGACTATTATTAGCTTAATAGACTACGTCCAACTCGACGATATAGTGCCAAATATGACTATTCAAATATTAATATACACGATGTCTCAATACCGATGGTAGGCCGAACTTGGCCTTACTCCCACACGTGGCGTCGCGGGGAGGCTTTACGTCTGTCACTCTATTGGAGGGTAAGAAACTGGACTAAAAAGGAAGTCCTACTTTAGTAGCGCAGTATATATACGCACTATGAACAAATAGTACCGTTAGTGGTGCGGTAGCCAGATTCCTACGCGGAACTAGGACTTGTTCGTACATGTTGAGCGGTACGTTTGAACTGGGTCTGGGGGGTATGGCAGCCTGGCACCAAGGTCTCGACCAATAGTAGAATGGAGACTATTATGGGATGTTCAGTAGGCTAGAATGGATATTCAATGCATATTGTACAAGGAATATACAAGGGATATCAGGGAATATTAGAGAATATACAAATACAATTAAATATATATATATAAATAAATATATATATTCGGTTTAATCTGGCCCTTCACAACAAAGTGGATACTAAGTTATTTATCCTCTAGATCACAGAAGGTGTATCTAAATGGCAGCCTGTCCAGTAGCAGAGGTCTAGAGTGTGGCGTGCCGCAAGGAAGTTGCCTAGGACCTTTGCTCTTCTCTGTATTTACGAATGCCCTATCTTGGGCTACCAAATGTGCTACAACAGTTCTTTATGCAGATGATTCAACATTGTATTACGCGGCACCATCATGCAATGTACTTAATGAAGTTTTGAGTAGAGAACTTAAAGTTGTGCATGACTGGGTAGTATGTAACAGACTTGTCCTTAATATCTCCAAGACTAAATGTATTGTGCTGGGAACAAGACACAGGTTATCTACAAATCCAAAGCTTCATTTAAACTTGTGTAATTCAGCAGTTCAACAAGTTGAAAGTACTAAACTCCTTGGAGTGATGCTGGATTGCACTCTGTCTTGGTCTCAGCATATTAATTATATTGTTTTAAAAATGGGAAGAGCAATTGGTATTTCCAGGAAATGTGCTTCTTTTGTTGCCCGTCCCCTTTTATGTCAGATAGTGCAAAGTTTAGTTTTATGTCATCTTGACTATTGCTCTGCGATGTGGTCATCTGCTGCCAGTGGTGACCTCAGGAAGCTCCAGGTGGTCCAGAACAGGGCAGCACGGTTGGTACTGGGCTGCTCACTAAGGTCTAATGTGAGCCGTATGCATGCCTGCCTCTCTTGGCTTAACGTTGAAAATAGATTGTCTTTTAATATACTTGTGCTGTTCAAGTTGGTCATGAGCAGTAAGACTCCTGTTTTTATACATAATCAGATTGTTTTTAGTAATACTGTGCACAAGCATTACACTAGAGGTTCCAGTAGTGGGCAGCTTGAATTGCCAGGTCCTAGAACCAGCGCTCTGGGGAGATCTTTTATTTTTAGAGCATTAACTCTGTGGAATGGCCTGCCTCGGAACCTCTGCTGCATTTACAGTAGATTCACTTTTAAAAATAATCTTAAATTGTTTTGAAATAGTTTTTAACACTGTAAAGTAATTTTTTGTTTTTGTTTTACACGAATGTAATTTTAGCTATATTAATTGTTACAGTAGGTTCATTATGCATTGTGTGTACTGACTTTTAATAATTTAGTTTTTTGCAATAGTGATTGTTTTTGTGTGTTTTTTTGTGTGTGGACCCCAGGAAGACTAGCTGGTTGCTATCGCACCAGCTAATGGGGATCCCTAATAAAATCAAAATCAAATCACTCTGCAATCTGTCAATAAAGCTTTCAATCAATCAATCAGACAAATGCATAGAAAAGCCCTTATTATAACCAAATAACAAAAAATTATATTATTGTTTATGAAAATGTTTTAGCCCTATGCTTGACTATTATTTTAGCCATGGCAACAAATAAAATAATAATAATAAAATGAATAAATAAAATATTAAATAAATAGGCTACACGTCTCTCTTTTTGTGTTACAAATTGTGCTCACCGATATGAACATAGGCCTCTTTACTTACTTAAAAAAAGGAAACATCAAGAAATAGCACTATCTCTCTCCCAGTATGGTCTTCCGGGCTGCAGCTTGATACTATTTCTCCCAGTATGGTCTCCCGTGCTGCAGCTGGATACTATTGTCTCAACCAGAGCTCTCAACCAATGAAATTTTGATTGACAGTCGATTCTGCCAATTACGTAACGTCACACCGCTTGCACCCGCCTCTGCTGTTACCACCAATCGGCAAGCGCGTATACATTTTTTACTTCCGCTTTTGTCCGCCATTGATTTTGACGAGAGCCCTACAACAACAACGTTACATCCCCGCGGCCGACGTTTAGCTTTTAGCTCCGCAGGATGACTAAACGAGGCATAATGATTTTACTGCAACGAATGTTATAATAAAACAAAGCCTTTCTATACATGTGTCTGATTGAATACTTTATTAACAGATTGCAGAATGGGTACAACTCAGTACGGGCTCTGAGCAACGGAAGGAACTGAGCTATGAATTGAGTAATGCTTGCTACGTGCTATGTTCGGGTAAATAATATGCTGATGTTATTGAACGTGTAACACTAACTATATAACGTTAATGCCACAAAATGAATGCATTTGTTAATCATAAGCAGTGTTGTGCTAGTTACTGAAAAATAGTAACTCAGTTACTTTACTAGTTACTTCATTTCAAAGTAACTTCGTTACTGTACTAGTTACTTACACCCAAAAGTAATGAGTTACTGTGAAAAGTAACTATTTAGTTATTTAAAAAAAAATAAAAAAAATAAATTGCTCAAGTCCCATGCCCCATATACTCAAAATCGGTTGATCAACTTGACAGTTTCCATTCACATCACCGAACTCTGCTAAGCAATGTGGTCTAGAGCGTTTCATTATATATTCCCTCCCCGCTGTATGTATATTTCTCTCCCACCCACCCACCCCCTCCTAATGTACAGTCCCCTCCCCATCATATGTATATACTCTGTCAGGATCTAGGGGTAACAGTACTGTATATTTGAATACCGCTTATGTCACAAATGTATCAGTACTAAATACCTATATGTCCCTATGCCATAAATGTCATGTATGTTGTGTATGTCATAAATGTCTATATGAATTGAAAATGGGGGACCCTGATGGAAACAAGACAAACGTCTTTCTCAGGTCTGCATCCCCTTAACAATTGTATGTATTGAGCCGTACTGTATTGTACCCATTCTGCAATCTGTTAAATAAAGTTTTCATTCATTCATTCATTCATCCATTCATTAATTCATTCATAACCATCTTGCAGCGTTGTTATCAAAGCATTGCAACGTTAGAATAGTTAGGATATCAATTGTGCATGAAAGGACTATATTTATATTGTTTGATTAGTATTATGAGATTCCCTGGCAGATTTCGTACAGTCAAAATCCGTTGATCTTGAGTTTCAGTGAACACATTGCACTCACCGTCACCAGTCTGCGGTGGTCGAGATGTAACGTTAGTCCAGTTGACTCCAGCAGCCCTTCAAACATGTTCTTTATCTCGTTTCCATGTTGTATATTAATTATCTCTCCAAGTAGTTGCTAAATGGTTTGTTAGTTCGTTATTATTACTGCGTTCTTATTATGTAGATTCATAGCGAGCGTCCTCTTGTTGTTTACTGTAGAGAGCGCCTATTTCTTTCAGAACGTCAGTGGCCAATCAGAAGTGCGAAACCAGAATGAGGCTACGGAAAGAAATAATAATAATAATAATAATACTTCGTTTTATATAGCGCCTTTCAGTCTACAGTAAACAAAACAAACGCAGGCGAAATAAGGACGCTCGCTATGAATCTACATAAAAAGAACGCAGTAACAAACTAACAAACCATTCAGTAACGTAAGTAGCGTTACTGAATTTCAAAAGTAATGCGTTAGAGTACTAGTTGCGGCAAAAAGTAACTTCGTTTCTGTAACGCGTTACTTTGTAACGCGTTAGTCCCAACACTGATCATAAGTAGTAACTTTGATGCAGTAGCTTGTGTGTGTGTGGGCCGGGGGCGGCGTTGTGCAGGTCGCGACGCGACTGATTTTTTTTTGCCTTTTGACGCGACACAAATTGATGGATATTTATCGGCTACTGCCATCGCCACATTCGAGCTTATCGGCCGATAGGCCGATTGCAGTCAACAAGGCACTTATCGGCCGATACCGATACCCGACCGATACATCGGTGCACCCCTAGCCTTTGAGGTGCTTTGGTACCATGAGGTGCAAGCATAGTCGTAGTACCCTTGAATGAGTGCTCCTGCCAGAGTCTTCAGGGTATTCTTGTTTACCAGAGAGGAGATCCGGTACAAGAATCGAGGCCTGAGAGCCTGGCTGTTGCCTGAGAGCCTGGCTGCTGCTGGAGGCCTGAGAGCCTGGCTGTTGCCTGAGAGCCTGGCTGCTGCTGGAGGCCTGAGAGCCTGGCTGTTGCCTGAGAGCCTGGCTGCTGCTGGAGGCCTGAGAGCCTGGCTGTTGCCTGAGAGCCTGGCTGCTGCTGGAGGCCTGAGAGCCTGGCTGTTGCCTGAGAGCCTGGCTGCTGCTGGAGGCCTGAGAGCCTGGCTGTTGCTTGAGAGCCTGGCTGCTGCTGGAGGCCTGAGAGCCTGGCTGTTGCCTGAGAGCCTGGCTGCTGCTGGAGGCCTGAGAGCCTGGCTGTTGCCTGAGAGCCTGGCTGCTGCTGGAGGCCTGAGAGCCTGGCTGCTGCCTGAGAGCCAATGTAACGGATGTTCTGTATGTGCTTGTCTAGATCTTGCGTTGTGTTCTTGGGGCCCCTTGGGCGTGATGTGTTGTATCACAGTAACAGAGGAGATGTTCGGTTGTCGGCATGAAACGGCCATTTATTTCTGGTTCTCCACCTGTACAAAATAGTTGGCAAGAATACCACAAGAGAATATCGTCACGTACAATTCCCACTGCTGTCGACATTAGTCAAGTCTCTCAGTTTGAGCGCCTGGCGCAGACTGCTTGCTTATATCACTACATGAACCGCGTGGTCTAGCCACATTTCATACATTAACCTAGCAAATTAAACCTGCTAGCATGAAACGTAATGACATGAATTACAACCAAATATAATAATTAATTGACATTTTAGAAATACACGAAACCGCGTCTGAAAATGGCCAAATTACAGATGGATAGTGAAGATGGGGGTCTAGACCTACCTAATATTAGACATTACCAACTAGCAGCACACCTTAGGGTACTGGTGGGCTGGTTCAGATCAGACCCACTGTCAATCTGGCTGGACATTGAATCCTCGCAATCTAAGTCCCCCCTATGGAACCTACTATTTATCAAAGACTTTAAGTCTGTTAGGAAAATATGCTCCAACCCCATCACACTATGTTCCGCCAAGGCCTGGAAGACTGTCCGTAAGGTGGAGGGCCGAGCCAAGCTGACCTCTCCTCTTACCCAGATCTTAGGCAATCCTGACTTTAAGCCAGACCAAATTGGCGGCGGCTTCAAGACCTGGCATAAGCAGGGCATAACCGATCTTGGCCACCTGTTTGATGGCCAGACCCTAATGTCCTTTACACAGCTGCAGCAGCGGTATGGCCTATTGAAAGCAGAATTTTTTAGATACCTACAAATTAGGCAGTTTATCACCAAGGACACCTCACTTTTAACTAACAGCTCCACCTCGCAGGTGGAGAAAGCCCTCTCATTGCAGATCCCCAAAAAACAAATATCTATCTTCTACAGTACTCTGAACCTTAATTCATCTTTATCTTCCTTTGTTACTAAACAGTCCTGGGAAAAAGACCTGGACATAGAGATCACAGATGCAGACTGGCAGGATGCATGGACCTACGCAAAAAAAATCTCTGTTTGCAACCGCACCAAGGCTATTCAAGATTCAAGAATCTTGCACCGCATTCATATTACCCCCGCCCTTAAGAATAAAATGGATCCCAATACGTCCCCACTTTGCTTTAAATGTAAGATAGAGACTGGAAACCACGTCCACTGCTTTTGGACCTGTGTAAAGCTTCAGAGCTATTGGTTCGACATCGTAGAGGAACTATCTGACATATTTCACACCCCCATCGAGCTGGATCCCCTCTGCCTTTTACTGGGCCTCCCAGACAGGGCCGTAGCCAGGGTTTAGAAATTAGGGAGGTCCATTTATTTTTTTGGCCCAGACCGGCCCACTATAATCGGTCGGACACCACCCACCAGTACACCATCCTTACGGTCCCCTTAAATATGCGTACCTACTGTACTATTCCCCCCCCCCCAACCTATTACAAAGCTGGGTAGTAAGTGCCATGGACAAGTGGACCAGTGTACACTCACTCGCTCTTGGCTGAATCTTGTTTTGGGTGGTGATGTAAAAACACCTGCATCATAGCAGGCTCAGGATGGGCAACGTAGTCTATAGCCTGTTCATCCCTGTCTCTCTCCTCCACAACCTGGCTTGACTAGACATAAGGAGAGAGATGATTACAATTAACTGGTACATTCAGGTCCAGAATTGTTGGAATCCCCTGACAAAGATGTGCAAAAAGCTGTACAATTTAAACAATACCATACTGGTAATGAGAAAATAGTTGTTTATTCAATAAATGCATGGAGCAGTTCCATCTTATTTCATTTGATACTAACTACTCAGTTCATACAGATTTCAAGTATTCAAATATCAATGATGAATATTGCATAAGGTTTACACAGTTAATAGATCACCTTCTTGTTTTATATTCATCTTATATGGCAATTAAATCAATGGTGTGTTTGTTTGGGGAGTTTGACCTATGTGCCTACCACGTGAAGGTGCATGATCAATGGACAGCACAAAAACAATTTGTGTAGGTGGAGACTAGAGCTACCACAGATAGTAATAAGTTATTAAGAGTAAGTAATCCATACCATATATATCCTAATAGTTACCTTATTACCATACTTGGCTGAAAACAAACTTTGCTGCCTGTTGTGAATGTGTTTTTCCCTGTAGGCTAATACATAAGTAGGCATACATTTTTGCAGTTGAGGAAAAATTTGCAGTTGAGTAGGCTATAATGTGCTGTGTTTTTATGTCTTCCATCGAGGACCACCTTGGAAATAAGTGTTAATGCTTGTTAATGAATGCTTTTAGGTGATATCCTCAGGAATACAAATTGGTCAAGATCATTTGTTTTTATGATGTGTTTTTAATTTCCAAATAAATCTAATCAAATAAAAAAGCAGTTTTTGCAGTTGAGCTACTGGTGTTGTATATTATACAGCCTTTTCATGCATCTTTATCAAGGGAACCCTTATCCTAATGATTTAAAAAATAATATTATGATGATACGATATGGACCTAGTAGTTGGGTCATCTGTGGCACTTCGTTTCTCAATGGATTTTTTTAAAAGGCGGGGGAAATTTGTGAGAGACCAAAATCCAAAATGGCTGCCGTGGAAATTAACTTTTTAATGGTTTGACCTACAATGATGCACAATACATGGTACCAGCCCCCTCTCAGTCATGTACCAGCCCCTCTCAGTCATGTACCAGCCAGCCCCTCTCAGTCATGTACCAGCCCTCTCTCAGTCATGTATACCAGCCCCCTCTGTCATCTACCAGCCCCCTCTCAGTCATGTACCACAGCCCCATCTGAGTCATGTACCAGCCCCCTCTCAGTCATGTACCAGCCCCCTCTCAGTCATGTACCAGCCTCCTCTCAGTCATGTACCAGCCCCCTCTCAGTCATGTACCACAGCCCCATCTGAGTCATGTACCAGCCCCCTCTCAGTCATGTACCAGCCCCCTCTCAGTCATGTACCAGCCTCCTCTCAGTCATGTACCAGCCCCCTCTCAGTCATGTACCAGCCCCCTCTCAGTCATGTACCAGCCTCCTCTCAGTCATGTACCACAGCCCCATCTCAGTCATGTACCATAGCCCCATCTCAGTCATGTACCACAGCCCCCTCTCAGTCATGTATACCAGCCCCCCTCTCAGTCATGTATACCAGCCCCCTCTCAGTCATGTACCAGCCCTCTCTCAGTCATGTACCAGCCCCCTCTCAGTCATGTACCAGCCAGCCCCCTCTCAGTCATGTACCACAGCCCCCTCTCAGTCATATACCACAGCCCCCTCTCAGTCATGTACCACAGCCCCCTCTCAGTCATGTACCAGCCCCTCTCAGTCATGTACCAGCCCCCTCTCAGTCATGTACCACAGCCCCCTCTCAGTCATGTACCAGCCCCCTCTCAGTCATGTACCACAGCCCCCTCTCAGTCATGTACCACAGCCCCCTCTCAGTCATGTACCACAGCCCCATCTCAGTCATGTACCAGCCCCCCTCTCAGTCATGTACCACAGCCCCATCTCAGTCATGTACCAGCCCCCCTCTCAGTCATGTACCAGCCCCCTCTCAGTCATGTACCACAGCCCCCTCTCAGTCATGTACCAGCCCCCTCTCAGTCATGTACCACAGCCCCCTCTCAGTCATGTACCACAGCCCCCTCTCAGTCATGTACCACAGCCCCATCTCAGTCATGTACCAGCCCCCCTCTCAGTCATATACCTGCACGACTGGCGGGGGGGGTGCTTAGTAAGAGATGTGATTGGGCCAGCCCAGTGTCAGTCAGTACCAATGGGCCGATGTCTCAGCCTAGTAGTGGGCCGGTCGTTGACAAAAAAAAAAAAAAAAAATTTATAAAAAAAAAATTATATAATTTTTTTTTTTTTAATAGTTACAAATAGTTACCGAGGTCCGGACCTCGGTGACCTCATAGCTGGCTACGGCCATGCTCCCAGATATTCATATTGCCAATTTCAAACATAAAAGACTGTTCAATTTCTTGACATTTGCTGCTAGGAAGAACATCCTATTGTTTTGGATCAAGGATGAGGTCCCATCAAAGAGGTCATGGCACAATATCATAATGGAATGCATTCCCTGTGAGTATATCACGTGCATGCTGCACTTTTTATGAAATCTGGGACCCTTATCTGTCACATATTGGACCTGCGCTATCCACCACTGTACTGGCCGGATTTCCCCATTACCAGTGACCTCCCAATGGACCAATGCTGCCTTGTTTTGTCTGATTGTACTGGCATTGTTGCCGAGGGAACCGTAACTGATGCGAAGGTGCTTACATATACATGGACACATGCACACGCTCACACCACACATACACGCATAGAACACACGTTACTCACACACATGCAACATGCAAGCGCAAATTACATAGGCATTTCAAACATTCACACATAAAACACGTACATAGGTAAGGCACACACACACATGGGTAGGTAGAACACACATATATATATAGCACACATAGATAATGCACACACATAAGAGCCACACTTATTTTTTATTTTGTATTACATTTTTATTGTTTTACTTTCTTGTTTGCCTGTCTTGTGCTGTTATTATTGTTGTTAGTGTTACTATTATTATTATTGTTAATGGTATTGTATTGTGATGTCTTGTTCTATGTTGGAAAATTGAAAATAAAATCATAAAAAAAGAAGAAAAATACACATACCTGTACAAAATAGTTGGCAAGAATACCACAAGAGAATATCGTCACGTACAATTCCCACTGCTGTCGACATTAGTCAAGTCTGTCGGCAAATAACATTGAATTGGTTATCTGTGACTAACTAAAATATCCAATTGTGCCTCTAACTAACCATACAATTTGTAACAACAATATCGAGCTATCATTAACACTTTAATCGCCGGGAACGCCGTAACTCGTCTTTGCTCGCCATGCTCATTCTGCCGAAGATGCCGTAACTCGTCTTTGATATCAATATTTCAAAAATCTGTGATCGAAATCATATTTCTCCTCCGGAGACATGAGATGTACTGGTGAGCTCCACTCAACTGTCTAACGGTTCAAGAGCGCCATCTGGTGGCCGATCAGCAGAATTATAAACGACCCCCCGCCCATCCGGTCAACATCAGATCATATGTAGTAACTTCTAGAAGTACCTCCAGTTGAAATTTTTCATCTGGCACCGATCGCTACCAAACTGTATTTGATCATCAATATAATGCATTTGGGGCTATAAATCAAGTTCTGGAGAAAGCTGCAGAAAACGATAAAAACATACTTATACTTTAGACCAGGGGTCAGCAACCTTTTTGACATGGAGTGCCTGTTTGAAATATAGTTGTAACTAGTGTGCCTCAACAATATTCCATGCATCGTAATATTTTTTTCTCATAATCAGGTCTTTTTAATGATAATTTTTACATTATTACATCATTATTGTTATTGTTATTATTAACAATATTATTATGATGGTTGTATCAACCCTAAATCTGAGTTGGGGGGGGGGGAATGCAATGCAGACAAACAGCTGCATACAGTGCAACCATTTCACTCACATTTGCCCATTCATTTTTGGACACATCACACACCAATTGTACTGTACGTGTGCTGTCATAGCTCCACCTACAGGCCTAATGGAGAACACCAGGATGTGAATGGAGGGTGAATGTGAGGTATATCGTGTAAATAAGTTTTGATTGATCGCAAGACTACACTGTAAAAAAAAATATAATAAGTTACCAGAACTTAAAAATATTGAGTTCAGTTACTGTGCATTAAGGTTTTCAGTTTTCAATCCATAATAAGTTAACAGAAAAATAAGTACACAACCACATTATTTCAACCTAATAAAACTATGTTTATTGTCATTGTTTTAAGAACACAAGTTGACTTGGTAATACTCACATTTTGAGTACAAAAATTGCTTTTAACATGTGCAATGTTCAATGAAATAGAAAAATAAATAATACAATTTGTTGATTAATCCCACTGGTCACAATGGTGACCGTAATAATGTTTTTGTTATAAGGCTCTGCAAATGTTACTGAATGATGTAGCAATGTATTTCCAGCTAAATTGAAATAATAAACAAATAAAGGGTCTCAATTAAATATGTGGTAGTAAAAAGAACCTGTGGGAGGATTTCAACAAGATAAATGCGACAACAGTGCAAAATATTTCACTATAATATTTCAAAGCAAAAAATAAAAATAAATCATTTTTTCTTTTTTTTTATGCTGCCCCCTGTGCCTATGCAAATGCCCCCGCGTGCCTATGCAGGCACGCGTGCCTAGGGTTGCCTACCCCTGCTTTAGACCATATTTTAGTATGAATATGTGAATGAAAAAGTATAACGTTGCTACACCCTGAACAATGGATATAGGACATTGAATGGGCCCTAATAATGGCAATTTAGCAATAGAATTTAAAAAGTTATAGCCCTGCAAAGAAGGGGAACTTCTCCATAGACAAATAGAGCTGGCTAGGGATGGTAAATTATGAATTTAACCATGGCGATCAAAGTGTTAATAATAATAATAATAATAACCATTCAATTCTTGTTCTGAATATATACAACATAATAAGACACAAGGTGCTGCACGCCAAACGGACAACGTACCTCTCAGTTTGAGCGCCTGGCGCAGACTGAATCCAAACCGGAGAGGATCACCTTTAGCAGCGCGCTGTATGAACCGGAGAGGATAACCTTTAGCAGCGCGCTGTATGAACCGGAGAGGATAACCTTTAGCAGCGCGCTGTATGAACCGGAGAGGATCACCTTTAGCAGTGCGCTGTATGAACCGGAGAGGATCACCTTTAGCAGCGCTGTATGAACCGGAGAGGATCACCTTTAGCAGCGCTGTATGAACCGGAGAGGATAACCTTTAGCAGCGCGCTGTATGAACCGGAGAGGATAACCTTTAGCGGCGCGCTGTATGAACCGGAGAGGATAACCTTTAGCAGCGCGCTGTATGAACCGGAGAGGATAACCTTTAGCAGCGCGCTGTATGAACCGGAGAGGATAACCTTTAGCAGCACGCTGTATGAACCGGAGAGGATAACCTTTAGCAGCGCGCTGTATGAACCGGAGAGGATCACCTTTAGCAGGGCGCTGTATGAACCGGAGAGGATCACCTTTAGCAGCGCGCTGTATGAACCGGAGAGGATAACCTTTAGCAGCGCGGCGCTGTATGAACCGGAGAGGATGACCTTTAGCAGCGCTGTATGAACCGGAGAGGATGACCTTTAGCAGCGCTGTATGAACCGGAGAGGATAACCTTTAGCAGTGCGCTGTATGAACCGGAGAGGATCACCTTTAGCAGCGCGCTGTATGAACCGGAGAGGATCACCTTTAGCAGGGCGCTGTATGAACCGGAGAGGATAACCTTTAGCAGCGCTGTATGAACCGGAGAGGATAACCTTTAGCAGCGCGCTGTATGAACCGGAGAGGATAACCTTTAGCAGCGCGGCGCTGTATGAACCGGAGAGGATAACCTTTAGCAGCGCGCTGTATGAACCGGAGAGGATAACCTTTAGCAGCGCGCTGTATGAACCGGAGAGGATAACCTTTAGCAGCGCGCTGTATGAACCGGAGGATCACCTTTAGCAGCGCGGCGCTGTATGAACCGGAGAGGATAACCTTTAGCGGCGCGCTGTATGAACCGGAGAGGATAACCTTTAGCAGCGCTGTATGAACCGGAGAGGATCACCTTTAGCAGCAGCGCTGTATGAACCGGAGAGGATAACCTTTAGCAGCGCGCTGTATGAACCGGAGAGGATAACCTTTCTCAGCGCGGCGCTGTATGAACCGGGAGGCAAAGCTCTTGACCGTGAACTTTCTTAAAGTGACGGTTCATATAAAAGCGTTCGGTATAAATAAATCATAATAAACATAGGATTTGGTGACATTTCAAACCTACAAAATAATAAACAATGTACATTTAACACTTGTTACATATATTTGGTGACATTTCAAACCTACAAAATAATAAACAATGTACATTTAACACTTGTTACATATATATATATATATATATATATATATATATATATATATATATATATATATATATATATATATATATATATATATATATATATATATATATGTAACAAGTGTATATATATCCTGTAGGGATGTAACAAATCAGCTTAAAAAAATTAACTGATAGGCTGCTTATGACCGCAAGTGGGCGTTTCTTTATAATGAAAATAAAATACATAAGTAGCTTACTGACAAAAATGTTGTTTCATTTTCAAACTTTATTTAACTTTAACTTTATCTTAAATAGTCCCATTTAAATTTCAATATTGTAAGTCAGAAATGTAAGGAAAATGCAGTATCTGTCTCATGTGCATTTAGGAGATGTTATAATTAGGGATGTCCCGATAAAAAATTGCTCCCGATCCGATCCCGATCATGTGATTTTGAGTATCTACCGATACCGATATTTCCCCATCCGGTAAAAAAATTATAATTATATATATATTTTTTCTCCCATCCCAATTTCTCACATTACATTCACCCTGAATGTTGACGTTATCCAGGTGAAAAGTTAACCTCATTCAAGCAAGGCATTGCAACCGGAGTAATCTAAAAACTCTGCCTCCAACCTGCTGCTTCATGAGAGCAATGGCGCCATCGTCTGTAAAAATCAGGTGACTGCAAGTTATGCAACTAGTGGATGTCCCTCATCCTTGACATAAATCATTTGATGTATAATTAAATCAAAGGAAATGTGTTTGTTTTGGCAAAATTCTTCTGCTCTGTGACAATAAATAAATGAATGAATGATGATATGCAATTTAAAACCAAATCTAAGACCTCAGTATGAGTTTAAGACGTGAACATGGTCATGTTTGTTGAATTAAAAAAAAAAGGTATACAAAAATAAAAATAAAATAAAATCTTTTTTCGATCTTCTGAAAATCAGGTGATCGGCCCGCGATCCCGATCACGTGATCGGATCGGGACATCCCTAGTTATAATGCAGATTCAGTAAATCCTGTAAGTGTTCAGGAGTTTCTTGATGTAGGGGAGCCCCAGTGTTTCCTATTTATTATAATTTTCTGTCATTGCTGCATGGGGTCAACTTGAGATGTTTGATTTAAATTAGTGAGAAAAAAGATATATACATTTCACGGATCAGATTGATGCATTTAAATGTTAAATGCATGCCCACCTTAAAGGGTTTGGAATCCCCCCACCATAGTTTCACAAAATAGGGGCCCCCAAACAACATTTCGCATAGGGCCCCCAAAAAGCTAGAAACGGCCCTTCTCTGACAATGACTGTTACGACCCTGGCTCAGAGGGAAGCAACATAAAGGGGACACAGACACCAACGGTCAAGTTTAAACCAAAAGGATATATTTATTACTATATCTAGCACAAACAAAAGGTCAATTGTGGTGGAAGGGAGGGAGACACTGCTCCCACAGTGTCTTCCAGCAGTAGTGTGGCAGTGTGTGGAGCGGGGGAGGGCCTTTTGAGCCCTGACAGGCAGCAGTGTGTGGGGCGGGGGAGGGCCTTTTGAGCCCTAACAGGCAGCAGTGTGTGGGGCGGGGGAGGGCCTTTTGAGCCCTGACAGGCAGCTTCCCAACAGTAGAGTGGCAGTGTGTGGGGCGGGGGAGGGCCTTTTGAGCCCTGACAGGCAGCTTCCCAACAGTAGAGTGGCAGTGTGTGGGGCGGGGGAGGGCCTTTTGAGCCCAGACAGGCAGCTTCCCAACAGTAGAGTGGCAGTGTGTGGGGCGGGGGAGGGCCTTTTGAGCCCTGACAGGCAGCTTCCCAACAGTAGAGTGGCAGTGTGTGGGGCGGGGGAGGGCCTTTTGAGCCCAGACAGGCAGCTTCCCAACAGTAGAGTGGCAGTGTGTGGGGCGGGGGAGGGCCTTTTGAGCCCTGACAGACAGCTTCCCAACAGTAGAGTGGCAGTGTGTGGGGCGGGGGAGGGCCTTTTGAGCCCTGACAGACAGCTTCCCAACAGTAGAGTGGCAGTGTGTGGGGCGGGGAGGGCCTTTTGAGCCCTGACAGGCAGCAGTGTGTGGGGCGGGGGAGGGCCTTTTGAGCCCTGACAGGCAGCTTCCCAATTAGCAGCTGATTGCTCCAACACAGTACACAGTGACAACAGCCTGGCACGTAACACCCCCACCCTGGAGGTAACCATCACAAAACATAGCATCTGAAACACAAAACAATCATTAACTCATTGGACGCCAGACCCGATGATAGTCGGGTTAACTCGCCATCGCTTGAGCGCCAATCACGAGTATAGTCGGGTTTTAATCGTTATTTCTTTTATTAGCGATATCCATTCATTTTCGTTGGGAATGGGTCTGAGCTCGCAAAAGGGCAAATACCGCCGCCTATCGTCTCCCGGATGGTATTGCACATCATTGGATTGGATTGGCTGGGGATGTGCATAAAAAAAAACTCCGGCCCAGGTTTTCCTTCTCGGGCATGCTCGGGTATCGTTACAACAGATGGACTGGGGACACTCAGAGCAGCGTGGATTATGTGTTTTGGAGATATAACGTTGGATCAATAAACGCGATCGATATTTGGAATGGCGATCAGGAATTGGAATAATCTTTTTGGAGAACATCTTATCTGAGGTAAGGAATCTATTTTACCAGTATTGGGATAATCAGAGCTGTTTTCACCTATATCTCAGTCCCATATGTGTGTGTGTGGATGTGAGTGTGTGTGCTGATCAGGAAATAAGATAATCGAATTTTCAGCCCGCTTCTATAGCGTGCATAAGTACACATATACTATCGATAATCTAGCGTTTATTTGAAAACGATTCATAAATAGGCAGAAAAATTACAACGTGTTTTGTGTATTATAGTAAAGTGCGATTCATGACCTTTTTTTTGCTGAAAGTTTAAAAAACAAGCGTTTTTCAAAATGGTATAAAACGGAAATGAACCGATTAAAAAACAATCCGTTTCGACAATGTTGACTGCAAACAAGTCATTGATAAGCGACGGTCGTATTAGACACATAGCCATAATTTAAGATATAGTTTTATGCGTGCACAAATGCGAGTGCTCTGTCATTGAATAGAGCGTCGGCACTCAACGGGGTAAATACGGAGGCTGTGTTAAGAGGGATGGTGTTATTTTTCAATATTACACTGAAAGGTTATTCCGGCCAGAAGACGTAGAGAAGAGAGAAGCCATCCGAGCTCTTGTCCCGTTAGTGAAACTTTCACATGAAGCATCTGCCCTTTCAGGTGTCATCACGCGTTCTAATTATGATGTCACCATGACTACTGGATGATGTCACCATGACTACTGGCCACTGGGAGCCACAGGAGAGATGATGTCACCATGACTACTGGATGATGTCACCATGACTACTGGGAGCCACAGGAGAGATGGATGCATCAGTGAAGGAATATCTCATCTTAAAAAGCTGCACCTGATGGGGTTAACGCTGGGTGGTGGTGGTGGTGGTGATGAAGAGGATGTGGTATCTTCTGGGGATGATGAAGAGGCATGCTGTACAACACACTCTGCTCAGAGCCTCAAGCTACATAATGCTAACAACATCCATACTAGGAAAAATATCTTTCACTGGAAAAATCCATGTTTCAATATTTTTTTTTTTAAAGATCCCGAGACAGAGAAGAACTTTAGTATTATTCCCGAATGATGTTTTAACCACCGAGTGTCTCTGATCAGATAGAAGTCTCGTTTATACTGAAGCTCAAACAAAACAAAAACACACATCAATATGGCCACAAGGTGGCGCCAAAAGACTGAACAAGCTGCAGTTTGGTGTCACCAGTGAACCTCTGCACTGCATCAGAGACACGCCTGACGCTCTGTAGAAACTACACCTACTGAGAAACACAAGAGTTCTCATATACTACAAATAAAATGATAAAAAAATAAGAATAGAGACAAGGGGGGGGGGGGGTTCTAACTGGAGGGTCTTTCAGTTCAATACTGTAGTAATAATGTACAACTAATAATTGGTTAGACTAAAAGTCTTTATTTGTCATGCAGTTTAACACACACACGCGAGATGGGCGACCCACAGGAACACACACACACATGCACTGAGTCGCCGATGATGTCTCTCTGCACTTTTCCCATCCCGTTGTCCTTCCCCCCATGGGCAGCCGAGAGCAGATAGGGCGTCAACGTGAGCCACGTCCCGGGGACCAATCCAAGCGTTCCTGTCCGTCTTCGTCAAGGACGCCACAGCGTTAGCGATCTGTTGTGCATGTTTTCCCATTGGGTTTATCTTATCGGGGGGGAAACCCTTGCGAGCACGGGGACAACATGCAAACTCCACACAGAAAGGCCTGGGAGATACCCCACCTGGGTACCTGGCAACACGGCAACCTGGTCCCCAAGCAGGAATCGAACCCTGGACCTTCTTGCTGTGAGGCGACAGTGTTAACCACTACACCACCGTGCCGCCTAGGCGCTCTCACAGACACCAGTGTTTCCACTACATGTATCTAACCGCAGTACCCCCCCCCCCCCAACACATGGGGGTCAAGCGGTGTGTCTCAACTCTGACCTCTGACCTTGATGGCGTCGATATCGCTCAGCCGTGGGGGAAAAAGGGCACATTTATGAACTCTTTCCGTAAAATCACAAGACAATCGCCTCCTCTGTCCTAAAACAAATAAGATACATCCTTGTTTGTAATGATAGTTACTGCTTAAAGGGACATTTCACTTTAGTAGAACCTCAAGTTGTCTTCTGTCAACAGCACCGTTCCTGGAGGTGTGGAGGTAAGACCGAGGAAACTAGTGAAACTAAAGTGAAATATCTCTTTAAGGTAAGTAATACCTTACTTAATCTCTTTAAGGTAAGTAATACCTTACTTAATCTCTTTTAATACCTTACTTAATCTCTTTAAGGTAATACCTGCCAGGCGGTAGAGCCAGAGGAAGGGAAGTGAAGTGGGATCGGTCCCGAACACACACACACACACACACACACACACACACACACACACACACACACACACACGCACACGCACACACACAAACACACCTCACTGTCATGACTCTATCACACACACACACACACACACACACACACACACACACACACACACACACACACATACACACACATAGAAACACACAAACATACACACAAACACCTCACTGTCATGACTATATCACACACAGACACACACACACACACACATATAGACACACACACACATATAGACACACACACACACACACACATATATAGACACACAGATACAGACACACACACACACACACACACACACACACACACACACACACACACACACACACACACCTCACTGTCATGACTATATCACAGAGAGAGACACCTCTGATGGGCAGATGTTTATATCAGGGTGTTTGCCATCACCAGCCCGTCCTATACTGAAGTATGGGTAGAGTTTCTCAGTGAAGGTGTGTTTATGAGTGCAGATGTGAGTCATGTCGTCAGGGTCGTAGAAGGACAGCTTCCCCCCGTCATAGTCCAGCTGTACTCTGACCCTCTTCACTGTGAGGATCTGACCCAGACCATTAGTGTACTTACCAGTACCATCATTAAAGTACTTACCACTCTGATGACGTAGAGCCCAGATACCATGTTGTGGTGATATCTTTAGCCCATAACTCTTCCTGTCAAATGACTCTTTAGCTACACCTATAGTCCAGTCAGGATGGTCTCCCACCTCCACCTCCCAGCTGTGTTCTCCTGAGCTGAAGCTCTCAGAACCCAGAACAATGTTATACTTAATGCTCCTCTCTGGGTTGTCAGGGAGCTGCTGCTTTGTGTCTGTGTATCTCACACTGGTCAGATCATCAGATATAGAGAACCAGGGTAATGCAGTGTTTGGGTCCAGAGTGACCGGAGTGAACTTGACCCTCTCCTTCATCTTCTCCCAGACAGAGAAGGTCAGGTTGCCCAGGTGTTTGGCCTCGTCTATCAGCGCTCCTGAGACCAGCTGTGGATGAGGCAGGTTGCACTGAGCTCTGGAAGAACATTCAAGAGTCAGTCCTGCTGTGGGCTTAGCTTCAGAGCCACACACACACACACACACACACACACACACACACACACACACACACACACACACACATACACACATACATACATACATACATACATACATACATACATACATACATACATACATACATACAAACGGGGGGTTAAAACGATGCACAATACAGTTGAACAATAAAAATCAAAAGATGAATTAATTATTATATTAGGCTGATCTCTTTTTTTCCTTTCTCAAATTTCACCGCAGTTCTCACTACAGCAGCCGGAGATCACTGGTGATGACATCATCACAGTCACGCAGCTCCTCTCTGATTGAGTGTCAGAACGTTGAGGGCTGTCAATCATTCAACCCGCGTTCGTGAGTGGTGCGCGCAAAACTGCACAGGCCGGGCTTAGATGACTCAAATAGCCTATCTTGATTGGATAATAGATCAACTAAGACCACCCCGTGCAGTTTAGTTGCACTGAGTGATTGACAGCTCGCCATTACTGCAGTTATGTGAGCAGGCCTGATCAGAGAGCTCAGAGCTGTCACTTGGCCATTTTTTAAGGAAAATAAATTTCACTGGAATTTTTTTTTACAGAGGAAAACATTTCTAATAATAATAATAATAATAATAATAATAATAATAATAATAATAATAATAATAATAATAATAATAATAATAATAATAATAATAATTTTAAATAAAAAAAAATATATATATATGTAAATTAATAATAATTTTGACAGAATTTCTGCCTCACGTGTTGTCATGGAATAACATCCACTGATACATACATACATACATACATACATACATACATACATACATACATACATACATACATACATACATACATACATACATACATACATACATACTATTGTACATTCCACTACCCTCTCAACTTCAGTCACATCATCCAGATCATCCAATTACAACAGCACCTTTAATCTGAGATGCAGATTTAAAAGGAGAGAGAGAGAGAGGGAGAGAGAGAGAGAGAGAGAGAGAGAGAGAGAGAGAGAGAGAGAGAGAGAGAGAGAGAGAGAGAGAGAGACAGACAGAGAGAGAGAGCAAAAGAGAGAGAGACAGACAGAGAGAGAGTGAGAGAGAGAGTAAACGAGAGAGTGAGAGAGAAAGAGAGAGAGACAGACAGAGAGAAAGAGAGAGAGACACAGAGATGGAGAGAGAGACACAGAGAGAGAGAGCAAAAGAGAGAGAGAGAGACAGAGAGAGAGAGAGAGAGAGAGAGAGAGAGAGAGAGAGAGAGAGAGAGAGAGAGAGAGAGAGAGAGAGAGAGAGAAAGAGGGGCACGTGTGGGTTTCGTGCGAGAACAGCTCGCGTGGCCGTCCACTTCAGAGCAGAAGCGCACGGATTTACTTGGAACAGCTGTAAATGCCTACTATTATTTATTATTTATATCGAACTGCTCCACATGGATTCTAATATATCATGCTTTAAGTACTGTAGTTTTAATGTAGTTGGTGTTTTTTTATATAGTGGTCTTTTTACTGTAGTTTTAACTATTTTTATAGTGGTGAGTGTCTATGTATTGTGACTGTATGTTTGTCTTTCAACCACTGCACAAATGAAGTTCCGAAAGGAAAATAAAGTAATTTGAAGTTGAAGTTGAAATTGAAGTCAGTCCCCATTTGAAGATAAAAAAAAAAAAAAAAAAGATTTCCAGTTCCAGTGTCCATTTTGCATGTATAACCCATTATTATCTCATTAATTAGAATGTTAGAATGAATTTTAGAATGATGATCAGTGTGATGTACTCCTGAAAAAGTATAGTAATATGGTTTATTTGTATTGGGAAAGATACAGACACATTAGCTGGTTGAACAACATCTATATGTGTAGTAATAATGCAGATATTGAGTGTATTTCTGTGAAAATGCGTGTGGCGCACGCCTCAAATTCCAACCGAAGCGGCAAAAATAACTTTGCTTCCCGCCCGCGAGTCGCCTGCCCGCCCGTGGCCGGTGTGAACAGCGACGCCCGTTAACCCTTTCACTGCCACACGACAGAAGGTTAACCCTTTACGACTGTCGGTTGTGTGATAATAAAGGGTTAACCTTCTGTCGTGTGGCAGTGAAAGGGTTAACTGGCAGTCGTGTGTCAGTGAAAGGGTTAACCTTCTGTGTATTGTCGCAGTGAAAGGGTTAACCGTTTTGGTAGTGCGGCGGTGAAAGGGTTAACATGGGAGCAGTCAGGGAAAGAGAGTCAGAGAGAAAGGAGAGAGAAAGGAGAGATAGAAAGAGAGAGAAATTGAGAAAAAGAGAGATAGAAAGAGATAGAGATGAGAGAGAAAGAGAGCAACAAAAAGAGAGGTAAATCACTTACCTTTTCAGTGTGGTCTTGTAGTTCTATGGAGGTAAAGACAGATCAAGTTAAACACTACACTGTAAAAAACTGAGCGTCATCTGGTCACTTTTAAACTATCAGCTAATTGTATTCAACTAAAACTGTGTAAAATGCAATTCATAAATGGTTCAAATGCATTGAATTCAGCTCAATTCTATTTCAAACAGCACATAGTCTTTTTTTATTATGTATAGGTTACTAATACTTATTTAATAAATATGAATGAACCCCAATCCCAGTTTTTACAGTGTACTAAACATCCTCAGCATCATTCCCTATGAACTGAAGAGAGACCAGTCCTGACCGCGTGTAGCTTTATGCCAAGCAAGCAGTGCAAAAATTTACCGCAGTGGCATGCAGTAATGCGCCTTTCATTTTCCGCCGCCCAGCGCCCAGGTCGCGCGGAAATAGGCTGTCTATTGCCATTCTCTTTGACAAACTCTAACCTTAACCAGCTCCTTAACAACGCCTAAACTTAACCGTTCTAACCTTAACCAACTCCGAAACCATGCCTAACCTTAACCATAGAAATTATATTGCCATTCTCTTTGACAAACTCTAACCTTAACCAGCTCCTTAACAGCGCCTAAACTTAACCGTTCTAACCTTAACCAACTCCGAAACAATGCCTAACCTTAACCTTAACCTTAACCATGCCTAACCTTAACCGGCGAAATAACCTTAACCGGCGAAATAATACACGTTAAAAAAAAATCACGTTAAAAAATATTTTCGATGGGATTCGAACTCGCCAGCAAACAAGCCATAGGATCCACAGCCATGTGTCCTTGCCAATTGAGCTATTGGTAGATACTGAATAAGGGGCGGTGACTTATATATATTGAGCTCCGCTCAAGGCGGGATCTCATGCGCATGCGCGGGCACCTCGCGCGAGCACGCCGGCGCACGCACGCACCTGAGCGAGCACGCCGCCGCCGGTGCACGCACGGTAGCATTTGTCTGAAAAGAAGGGCGCTTTACCGCACTAGCGTGCGGTGACGAATGCGGAAGCATTTTTGCACTGCTTGCTTGGCATTAACGTACAGGCGTCCTGACCTGCAGGAAGGAGACGTGTTCAGCGTTCAGCTCCTGCTCTATGGCTCTGATTGTGTCTGAAAGGGTTGACATCTCTCTGTCCAGCCCCTCAATCTTCTCCTTCATCGTCTGGCTCTTCTGCTCCTCTTCCTCCTTCAGTGCAGCTAGCCTGGCCTCCTTTTCCTCATGGAGAAACTGGAGAAGCTTCTTAAACTCCTTCTCAATCTGCTTCTCTGTGTGCAGGGCCTGGACCTGGAGATTATAAGATAAGATAAGATATTCCTTTATTGATTGTTATAATGTGGGTTCACTGGGTTACTTTTCATTCAGGCAGTCAGACCTTCACCTGCAGTGTCCTATGAGACACACCTACTTAGGTAGTATAATGAGTAACAGCTGTGTGTTGCATTGGACCTGTATTGCTTTTGACAGCATGAAATAAACATCACAAACGAGCATTCGGACTGGACCTTTACATTATTACATTGGCGACGAGGATAAACTAAACAGCTTGGAGTTTTAGCCGAACGTTAGAAAAATGATGACGTATGGGAAAATCCATGAGTTTGATCAGGAAACAGATGATTGGCAGCAGTACGTGGAACGTCTGGAATTCTACTTTGTGGCTAACAAGATCACAGATGCAGGACAAAAGCGAGCCATATTCCTGAGTGCATGTGGAGGAAAAGTCTACACTATGCTGCGCGATTTGTGTCTGCCGGGTAAGCCAGGAGATTCGGACTTGACGGGGCTATTGAAACTTTTGAGTGATCACTTCACGCCTAAACCCAGTGCCATTGTGGAGCGTTTTAAGTTTAATTCGAAAATGAGACAGCAAGGACAGTCTGTGTCATCATTTGTAGCCGAGCTGAAGAGAATCACTGAACATTGTGGGTTTGGCGCTACGTTAAATGACATGATTCAAGACAGACTGGTGTGCGGGATTAATGACGATTGCATTCAAAGGCGTCTGTTATCAGAAACGGATGACAGACTCACGTTGGCCAGGGCAGGGCTATTGAGTTGGCAATCACTATGGAAACAGCGGCTAAAGATATAGCGGAGCTGCAGCAAACGGGAGTGGGGGGACCCATTCATAAATTACAACTACAACCTGTAGCACCGGAGCGCAGACCACCGTCGGCAGGATGTTACCGATGTGGAGGGAATCACGGGCCGGCCGATTGCCGATTCATAGATGCAGTTTGCCACAACTGCCAAAGACAAGGACATTTGGCTAGAAAATGCCGCAGCCCCAGGCAGGTCAGACAGCCCCGACAGAACCGGGGAAATGGACTGGGTGCAACCCACACACTGGAGTATGAAGAGGAGGATTATACACACACTCTGTATCATCTGGATGATGGAGAGAGAGTGGAGCCATGCAGAGAGCAAGTGTCGGTGAATGGACATGACATTGACTTTGAAGTAGACACTGGTGCAGGTATGACTATTATTAGTGAGGAAACCTACACTAAGATGGGAGGGGGGCCACTCCATCAAACAAAAATAAAACTGCACACATACACCAGAGACCGAGTAGGAGTGTTAGGCAAAATGCACGCACAAGTCACCTACAAAGGGCAGACCAAGAAATTAGCATTGCTGGTGGTAAAAGGGGAGGGGCCTAATCTGATGGGGAGAAATTGGCTCAAAGCTATGCGGCTAGACTGGAGCGCCATGTTCAGACTACAGAGAGGTCAGCAGCAGGAGTTAAATGCTCTGCTAGCACAACATGAGGATGTTTTTAAAGGCGTGCTGGGCACTTTAGTAGGGGCTACAGCCAAGATATATGTGGACCCAGAAGCCAAGCCACGGTATTTTAAAGCCAGGCCATTACCCTATGCTCTCAAAGAGAAAGTGGAGACAGAGTTGATCAGATTGGAGAGGGCAGGCATAATTGAGCCTGTGAATTTTTCAGAGTGGGCAGCTCCCATAGTGCCCATACTAAAACCAGACAAGACAACCCGAATATGTGGGGACTATAAAGTGACAGTGAATCCAGTGTCCAAGTTGGACAACGACCCTATTCCCAAAACAGAGGACTTGCTGGTATTAGGGGGGGGACAGAAATTCACAAAATTGGACATGTCACAGGCCTATCAACAGCTCCCACTGAATGAAGAATCTAAGAAATTCACAACAATAAACACCCACCGGGGTCTGTATCAGTACACCAGGCTACCCTATGGTGTGTCATCAGCACCAGGCATATTCCAGCACACCATGGATACCCTACTACAAGGCCTTCCCCAGGTGGTGGTGAGAATAGATGATATTCTGGTGACCGGTGATGACGATGCCAGCCATCTACACAACTTAGAGGTAGTGCTGAAGAGACTCAGAGGCAGGACTGCGTCTGAGAAGAGACAAATGTGTGTTCATGGTACCAGAGGTTGTTTACCTGGGTTACCGAATTAACCACAAAGGGATTCAACCAGTGGCTGACAAGGTACAGGCCATTGTAAATGCCCACAGCCGACTGACCAGACACAGTTAATGTCTTTTCTGGGCATGCTAAACTATTATCACAAGTTCCTGCCAAATGTGTCTACCATATTGGAGCCACTACACACGCTTTTGAGAAAAGAGACCCCATGGAGATGGGGAAAATGTCAGACCCAGGCATTTGAGGATGCAAAAAAGTGCCTCCAGTCTGAAACATTATTAGTGCACTTTGATGAGACAAAGCCGCTCTACTTGGCTTGTGATGCATCACCTTATGGCGTCGGAGCAGTATTATCACACCGGTTTCCAGATGGCTCCGACAGGCCAATCGGATACATGTCACGGTCACTGTCATCAGCAGAACGGGGATATTCACAGCTAGAGAAAGAGCCGCTGTCTATCATTTTTGGTCTAAAAAAATTCCACCAGTATCTGTTTGGAAAACACTGCACTATTGCGACGGATCACAAACCACTACTAGGCCTTTTGGGAGAGAGTAAGGGCATCCCACAACTCGCGGCAGCCAGAATGCAAAGATGGGCATACATTTTTGCCGCCTATGAGTACACCTTGGAGTATAAGGAGGGCTCAAAAAACGGGAATGCAGACGCACTGAGCAGACTCCCACTGCCCATAAAGCCCGGAAATATACCACAGGAGGAAGAGGTGGTGCTGCTTATGGAGCATATGAATGGTACACCACTGCAGGTAACAAACATCCAGGACTGGACTCGTCGGGACCCTATCCTGTCCAGAGTCCACCAGTGGTTGTTGCAGGGCTCCTGGCCCTCACAGAGCACAGACCCAGAAATACGGCCTTACACAAGACGACAGCATGAACTGAGTGTGGAGGACGGGTGCATCCTGTGGGGAAGTAGAGTGATAATACCACCACAAGGAAGACAGACTATGATCAAGGAGCTTCATGAGGCTCATCCAGGGGTCTCAAGAATGAAAACATTGGCCCGCAGTTATGTGTGGTGGCCAAACATGGATGCAGATTTAGAGTCAGCAGTGTGCAGCTGTCATTCATGTCAGTTGAACCAAGCCGCCCCAGCAGCAGCACCTTTACACCCGTGGGAGTGGCCAGCCCAACCTTGGATGAGGCTGCATGTGGATTTTTGTGGGCCAGTATATGGAAAGATGTTTCTAATAGTCATTGACGCCTATTCAAAGTGGATTGAGGCTCACCCAATGCAGTCTATTACTTCATCCATGACAGTGGAGAAATTGAGGGGCATTTTTGCCACCCATGGAATCCCAGCAGTCCTGGTTAGTGATAATGGAACAAGTCTGGTTAGTGCAGAGTTCAAACACTTCCTAAGAAAAAACGGCATAAAGCATGTGACAACAGCACCATACCATCCGTCCTCGAATGGCTGTGCTGAGCGTGCAGTGCAGGTGTTCAAAGAGGGCATCAAGAAGATGGGGGAGGGTAGTGTGGAGACAAAGCTATCCAGGTTCTTGTTTAAGTACCGATCAACCCCTCAGACCACAACCGGAGCTACGCCAGCTGAGCTACTCATGAACCGGAGAATCAGAACTCAGTTGGATCTAGTGCGTCCTTCACTAGCGAATAGAGTTGGACTAAATCAGGACAAACAAAAAAAGCAGCATGACAAGCATGTCAGGGACAGGATGTTCACAGAGTCTGACTCCGTCTATGTGAGAGGGTACTCAGGCCAGAAGTGGATTCCCGCAACACTCACAGAGAGGACCGGTCCAGTGTCTTGGAGGGTGACACAACAGGACGGCAAGCTGGTGAGACGTCATCAGGATCAGATGCGTCCATGTTATGATCAAAACACCACGCCAGCACGTCTACCGGAGGAGAGCTTTTCACCACAAGAAAGCAGTCCATCCAGGGTCAGAGACTCCTGCACCCGAGGCAGTCGTGCTGAGGCCTCCGGAACCAGGTCCAGAAATAGGACGTCGTTATCCAGGTAGAGTTAGGCAGGCACCCACTTATTTTAATGCAGGGGCAGAATAATCCCCTTGGGTGTCTGGAGGAGGGGCAGTCTACCCCCTACCTTGTAGCTGAGATTAAGCTTAGAAAATTGTTGCATTGGACCTGTATTGCTTTTGACAGCGTGAAATAAACATCACAAACGAGCATTCGGACTGGACCTTTACATTATTACAGATCCCCTTGGGGAAATTCAGGCACCATAGCAGCATGGGGGATGGGGGGGTGTACAGGTAGTAAAAACAACACAAGCAGTGTAAACAAATAAGTTTAAGGAAATAAGTCAATATAATTTACTATCTAACTAACTATACAGTATTCACAGTGTCACATAAGGTGCAGTATGCATAAGGTAGTGTTCTAATTTACTATCTAACTAACTGAAATATACAGTAGGGGGGTTAAAAATCATGTCTCTCCCACAATGGACTACAAATGTACAATAGGGCACTTAGTTTTACTATGTGCAGGTTGAGTCCAGCTACAACCTTACAGTAAATCATTTATCATTAATACAGAATATTTGTACCTTTACGTGTTCTGCTGTGTGGACGCATGTTCGTTTGATTTCTTTAAAGGCCTGTAGCTTGTCACGTAAGGTCTTCAGTGGAGCCTGGAGCTGCTTCTGCAATGGAATTCATTCATTCATTCATTCATTCATTCATTCATTCATTCATTCATTCATTCATTCATGATGTATTTCACTTTAAAGATGTAAGTCTCCCCCCTGAAGACTCTGTGCTGCAGCACCGGTTTCAACACACGGACTGGAGTACGTTTGCCACCCAGGCCACCCTGGACTCCCACACTGACATGGACTCCCACACTGATATTGACTCCCACACTGACATTGACTCCCACACTGACATGGACTCCCACACTGACATGGACTCCCACACTGACATTGACTCCCACACTGACATTGACTCCCACACTGACATTGACTCCCACACTGACATGGACTCCCACACTGACTCCCACACTGATATTTGACTCCCACACTGACATTGACTCCCATGCTGACATTGACTCCCACACTGACATTGACTCCCACACTGATATTTGACTCCCACACTGACATTGACTCCCACACTGATATTTGACTCCCACACTGACATTGACTCCCATGCTGACATTGACTCCCACACTGACATTGACTCCCACGCTGACATTGTCTCCCACACTGACATTGACTCCCACACTGATATTTGACTCCCACACTGACATTGACTCCCATGCTGACATTGACTCCCACACTGACATTGACTCCCACACTGACATTGACTCCCACACTGACATTGACTACCACACTGACATTGACTCCCACACTGACATTGACTCCCACACTGACATGGACTCTCACACCTCCTACATTGTGGACAAAAATAAATCAACTCCAACATCAGTGTCTGAATCTAATCCCATCTAATTGTTCTGATTGTCTAATGTTTCTGTATTCATTAACAACGTGACAACAATGTTTACTTATTGTGTATTTATTGAGATTTTGCCATACCTTGTGATCCTCCGAAGCTTCCTCTATGGGGCAGCAGTTGTGGCTCTTGTGTTTTCTGGAGGACTGACACACCACACAGATGGGCTGGTGGTCATCCAGACAGAAGAGCTTGAGCTTGACTTCTTCTCTGTGCAGACTGCAGAGCACCTCAGAACCTGCTGGAGCTCCCTGGCTTCTCTTCCTGAAGGCCTCACACAGGTTCTTCAAAGCCAAGTTACGAGGAGGATCTAACATTGAAGAGACTTTCCTACAAAGTGGACAGTTCTTGTCTTCTCTGTCTCTCCAGCATTGTTGCAGACAGGCTTTACAGAAGCTGTGGCTACACAACAAGAGGACAGGATCTGTGTAGATCTCACGGCACACGGAACAAGACAGATCCTCTTCACAATGAGACGAAGCCATTTTGTCTCTCAGTAACACTCCCTCCTCTGGAAAGCTCCCTGAAGTTTACTTTAACTTTTGTTATAAACTTACTTAGATTCAGTCAGCAGCTGGTTTGAAGTCACTGTTTGATCACTAGTTATGAGAGTTATGAAAATAATGTCCACAGCCGCTCCAGTGTAAAACAAAGATATCCAAATGGTTTATTTCTCTTCCACAGCGAAGTCTTTCTTTACAGAAGCGGTCCCAAAGCTATTTTCCTAAATATTCACGTCACTACTACAAGGTAAGAAAACTGTATTTTACCAGTCTCCAAATCACAGCCGACTCGACACATGAAAATTCCTCCACACTGGAAAGCCGAAAATCTATGCTGTTTAGTCTATCGGTTCAGTACTGCTCAGCACTGTTTCAAGATGCACAAGGGCCTGGCAGAGAGAATTGCTGAATATATATAGATACACAAACGTTCTAGAAGGGTCGGTCATGACATCATACGATGACATCGCCAATGTTCTACAACGTTCGGCTATGAATCATCACCAATGTTCTAGAATGTTCTATTATGAAATCCTACTGTGACATCACAAATGTTCTAGAATGTTCTATTATGACAAATAAGACGGTTCAATGACTTTACCTAAATCCAATCAACATTCCTAATGCCGTTTCAATGTAAGGAGATAAAAATAAACATTCATATATAATACCATAACCTAAATATATAGCTTTGGCTCCTCTACACTAGTCCTTCCTGTGTTTGTCTGAAGCTAGTCCTACTCCTTCAGTACGAGCTGTGGGTTTTATCTGGAGCAGGCGGGTGTCGGTCGATGAGGAGTGTAGAAACACTGATGTTTATCACCTGTATATCAAAGGTTATAATCCTAGTTATGTCATTACTGGCAAAGCGGCTTGCTTTGCCTATTGGACTATGCCCACGCCTGTGGGCGTTCGTTGAAAGAACTTTTCATGCACCTACCATTCACCTAGCCACGCCCACCTCTCTAGTATATAACCAGGTGAAGTGGTCACACCCACCTCTCTAGTATATAACCACACAGTAAATTTCGCAAGGTAAATTTTACTCAAACTGAGTACATTTTACTCAAACTTTGAGTAAAATGTACTCAGTTTGAGTAAAATGTACTCAGTTTGAGTAAAATTTACTCTGTGAAATATACTGTGCAGGTGAAGTGGCCACGCCCACCTCTCTAGTACATAACCAGGTGTAGTGACCTCACCTCTCTAGTATATAACCAGGTGTAGTGACCTCACCTCTCTAGTATATAACCAGGTGTAGTGACCTCACCTCTCTAGTATATAACCAGGTGAAGTGACCTCACCTCTCTAGTATATAACCAGGTGTAGTGACCTCACCTCTCTAGTACATAACCAGGTGTAGTGACCTCACCTCTCTAGTATATAACCAGGTGTAGTGACCTCACCTCTCTAGTATATAACCAGGTGTAGTGACCTCACCTCTCTAGTATATAACCAGGTGTAGTGACTAGAGATGTTCCGATACCATTTTTCCCTTTCCGATCCGATTCCGATACCTAAGCTTTGGGTATCGGCCGATACCGATATGTATCCTATACCAGTGCATACAAAAAAAAATAAAAAATTATATAATTTTTTTTTTTTTTTACAGATACTGTTATACTGTTTTTAGTAATAACTGGAAAGTAATGGTATTTATTCAACAACAGGTGATTGTATAGATTTGTATTAGTATCATTAATCAATGAGTATGGGCTGCAGCACTGCAGATATACCCTACTCCAATGATCCACACGGATATTAAACGGTGTTGCACTCGCTACTCCGTGGCTCTGCAGATATACCCTATTCAGTCTGTAAGCTAGTGGCAGATAGAACGTTCATGTTGCGATTTTTGATGCAAAATAAATATTCAACATTCTCTTTTGAAACTCCGCCTCAGACTCTTATCCTTTGGCACTTGCTGTACTTTGCTTGCAGGTCTGCAGCCATTATTGCTGGATTATAAATAGCACCAACTTTAGACACGGTAACGTTATCAAGCTAAGCTAACTGACCTAGCTCGTCTTCCCGCATTGACATTTGATAACGTTAGTAATAGTCAGCTAACGCTAGTCAGTAGCTACTTAACTTAAATACAATTCACCGTGGGTGCATTATTGTTGATAGACGGTCACGGACAGTGTTAGGTCCTGGAGAAAGGACAGGCGATCATCTGATTTGATGTAACGTTAAAGCGGATGTTGTTCCAACTAGCTATCTTTCCAGCTAATGCTATCATAACACCAGCAAAACACATCCCGTCCGAGCTCCCTGTCACACCGCACTGTCGGGGACAATGGAATTTAAGAAAGTGTATCTGCTGTTAAAATGACACAGCATCACACTTTAAAACATGTTCATTTTATAATCCTCACTCTCCGCAGGACTCGGCAGGAGATAAATTACATCATGGGATCGGAGGCTAGAATTTACGTGTACTCGCCGATACCGATACCAGCATTTTAGGCAGTATCGGCGGCATTTCCGATACTGGTATCGGTATCGGAACAACTCTAGTAGTGACCTCACCTCTCTAGTATATAACCAGGTGTAGTGACCTCACCTCTCTAGTATATAACCAGGTGTAGTGACCTCACCTCTCTAGTATATAATCAGGTGTAGTGACCTCATCTCTCTAGTATATAACCAGGTGTAGTGACCTCACCTCTCTAGTATATAACCAGGTGTAGTGACCTCACCTCTCTAGTATATAACCAGGTGTAGTGACCTCACCTCTCTAGTACATAACCAGGTGTAGTGACCTCACCTCTCTAGTACATAACCAGGTGTAGTGACCTCACCTCTCTAGTATATAACCAGGTGTAGTGACTTCACCTCTCTAGTATATAACCAGGTGTAGTGACCTCACCTCTCTAGTATATAACCAGGTGTAGTGACCTCACCTCTCTAGTATATAACCAGGTGTAGTGACCTCACCTCTCTAGTACATAACCAGGTGTAGTGACCTCACCTCTCTAGTATATAACCAGGTGTAGTGACTTCACCTCTCTAGTACATAACCAGGTGTAGTGACCTCACCTCTCTAGTATATAACCAGGTGTAGTGACCTCACCTCTCTAGTATATAATCAGGTGTAGTGACCTCACCTCTCTAGTATATAACCAGGTGTAGTGACCTCACCTCTCTAGTACATAACCAGGTGTAGTGACCTCACCTCTCTAGTACATAACCAGGTGTAGTGACCTCACCTCTCTAGTACATAACCAGGTGTAGTGACCTCACCTCTCTAGTACATAATCAGGTGTAGTGACCTCACCTCTCTAGTACATAACCAGGTGTAGTGACCTCACCTCTCTAGTACATAACCAGGTGTAGTGACCTCACCTCTCTAGTATATAACCAGGTGTAGTAACTTCACCTCTCTAGTACATAATCAGGTGTAGTGACCTCACCTCTCTAGTATATAACCAGGTGTAGTGACCTCACCTCTCTAGTATATAACCAGGTGTAGTGACCTCACCTCTCTAGTATATAACCAGGTGTAGTGACCTCACCTCTCTAGTACATAACCAGGTGTAGTGACCTCACCTCTCTAGTATATAACCAGGTGTAGTGACCTCACCTCTCTAGTATATAACCAGGTGTAGTGACCTCACCTCTCTAGTATATAACCAGGTGTAGTGACCTCACCTCTCTAGTATATAACCAGGTGTAGTGACCTCACCTCTCTAGTACATAACCAGGTGTAGTGACCTCACCTCTCTAGTACATAACCAGGTGTAGTGACCTCACCTCTCTAGTATATAACCAGGTGTAGTGACCTCACCTCTCTAGTACATAATCAGGTGTAGTGACCTCACCTCTCTAGTATATAACCAGGTGTAGTGACCTCACCTCTCTAGTACATAATCAGGTGTAGTGACCTCACCTCTCTAGTATATAACCAGGTGCAGTGACCTCACCTCTCTAGTACATAACCAGGTGTAGTGACCTCACCTCTCTAGTATATAACCAGGTGTAGTGACTTCACCTCTCTAGTACATAACCAGGTGTAGTGACCTCACCTCTCTAGTATATAACCAGGTGTAGTGACCTCACCTCTCTAGTATATAATCAGGTGTAGTGACCTCACCTCTCTAGTATATAACCAGGTGTAGTGACCTCACCTCTCTAGTACATAACCAGGTGTAGTGACCTCACCTCTCTAGTACATAACCAGGTGTAGTGACCTCACCTCTCTAGTACATAACCAGGTGTAGTGACCTCACCTCTCTAGTACATAATCAGGTGTAGTGACCTCACCTCTCTAGTACATAACCAGGTGTAGTGACCTCACCTCTAGTATATAACCAGGTGTAGTGACCTCACCTCTCTAGTATATAACCAGGTGTAGTGACCTCACCTCTCTAGTACATAACCAGGTGTAGTGACCTCACCTCTCTAGTATATAACCAGGTGTAGTGACTTCACCTCTCTAGTACATAATCAGGTGTAGTGACCTCACCTCTCTAGTATATAACCAGGTGTAGTGACCTCACCTCTCTAGTATATAACCAGGTGTAGTGACCTCATCTCTCTAGTATATAACCAGGTGTAGTGACCTCACCTCTCTAATATATAACCAGGTGTAGTGACCTCACCTCTCTAGTATATAACCAGGTGTAGTGACCTCACCTCTCTAGTATATAACCAGGTGTAGTGACCTCACCTCTCTATTACATAATCAGGTGTAGTGACCTCACCTCTCTAGTATATAACCAGGTGTAGTGACCTCACCTCTCTAGTATATAACCAGGTGTAGTGACCTCACCTCTCTAGTATATAACCAGGTGTAGTGACCTCACCTCTCTAGTATATAACCAGGTGTAGTGACCTCACCTCTCTAGTATATAACCAGGTGTGACCTCACCTCTCTAGTACATAACCAGGTGTAGTGACCTCACCTCTCTAGTATATAACCAGGTGTAGTGACCTCACCTCTCTAGTACATAATCAGGTGTAGTGACCTCACCTCTCTAGTATATAACCAGGTGTAGTGACCTCACCTCTCTAGTACATAATCAGGTGTAGTGACCTCACCTCTCTAGTATATAACCAGGTGAAGTGACCTCACCTCTCTAGTATATAACCAGGTGAAGTGACCTCACCTCTCTAGTATATAACCAGGTGTAGTGACCTCGGAAAGTGATTGTTAACATTCTATTTTTTTATAAAAAATTAAATATATAAAAAAAAATATATATATTTTCGCGACCGCACTGCTCCCACGCCCCTTGAGACGGCCCTGCTCTCATCACTATATAACTATGGAAAATGAAAATGCAGACATCTGGCACAAACCGCTGTGCGGGGACACAGATGTGTTTGAAACAGTGAGGATGATAAATGGTCTGATCTTGCTGTAAACAAATAGTTTTTGATTTGCCTTCTTGACTAAGCTATTGTTGTGAGGTGTGTGTCAAGAGTTACTCCAAGGTACTAGTGCCTGTTGTCTTTAACTGTAGTGTCTGTCTGCTGTCTTCATAACCACACTGTGTCTGTACTTCTTTATTATCTCCCGTCCTCCCCAATTTTTGAACTCACCAGCCAATTTTTGAACTACTGACACACACATTGGGGGATGTTTTATAAATATAATATAATAATTTGTGCTTCACCAAAAAATTTGGTCAGCAGCCGCCACTGATCTGTACTGTAATGAATTGATATTCTCATTTGGTTCATTAGGCCTAGTAACAGACACAGTATTTCTGACAGTGGCGAATATTCATGGAAGCCAAGCTTCCCCAAAAATATACACAGTAAAAAAAAGAATATATATATTTTTTAATTAAAACAAATTATTATTATTATTTATTTTTTTATAGTTTACAATAATTAAAAAATCATTCTTTTTCATCTCTGTGTTATAATCATTTTCTCCCTCCTGGAGAAATTAACCGAACGAGCGAAACTGCGCCCACTCTCTCTAACACTGTCACTGACTGAGGCAGCCCATACTGACTGACTGACAGTCTGCCAGCCTGGTACCATTATTTTGATTGACATTTGAAGGCTTTTTGGACGCTATGCAGTTTTTTTTTATTTTTTTATTCATCATATTGCTTAATTATTAGCCAATAAGATTCAAACTGGGTTGGGCTTAGCGCCTAAGCCTTAACACGGCCCAGCTTGGTTCTAGGTTAGGTGGCATTTTTTCTAATTTGGCTTCTGGCCAATCAAATCACATTAAAAGCTAAATGTGACCAAACGTCTTCGCCTCGCGGGCACTTTTGAATACGCAATGAAGCATATGGCACTAGTTAGAGGGGAAATTTGGATTCCTCTCTCGGATTCATTCATTGAGCAGCAACTTATTTTTCGCCGGCGGGACCTTTACTGGGGACCAGCACAGCACACCACTGTGGATATTATGATTTAACAAATCTATCTGTCCAGGAGGAGGACCACATTGGCCATGTAAGCAGCCTGCATAGGCTAGCTTGGTTGCTAACTACTAACGTTATCAGGCTAGCTTGGTTGCTAACTACTAACGTTATCAGGCTAGCTTGGTTGCTAACTACTAACGTTATCAGGCTAGCTTGGTTGCTAACTACTAACGTTATCAGGCTAGCTTGATTGCTAACTACTAACGTTATCAGGCTAGCTTGGTTGCTAACTACTAACGTTATCACCAGAGTGTAATACTGTGTTATTATTTGACGGGCCGCCGAGCCATACTGTACATGGTACTGCTTGGTTTGACTGGCCGCCGAGCCATACTGTACATGGTACTGCTTGGTTTGACTGGCCGCCGAGCCATACTGTACACTGATATTTTTCAGTAACTAGCACAACACTGCCTATATCTGGTCTGGCCCATGGACTATAGTAGCTATAGCTGTATCTATTGTTTACACTTGAAATGTGTATTTTTATTTAGTGTGCATTTTTATTTAGTCACAATATTATTTGGCTTAAATATAAAAAAATATCAAAAAAAAATATTAATAAAAAAAAAAGAAAAATTATATGTAATAACTATTTTTTTGGCATCCTCTGTTATTTTACCCACGCGACGCCACTGATTTCTGACACTGGGAATACATTCCCTGAGATCCATAGATGTCCCTAGAATTAGATAAAAAAAAAGTCTGTAAATGTTTATTCTACGTTCTTATGGAATGAATGAGATAAAAAAAAGAAAAAGAAATATTCTTTTAATAAATTTTGCGCTAATTTTCATAACGCGATAATTTGCTGTGTAATTAATTAATCAAATGAACGCGATAAACTGACAGCCCTAAAAAAATAGGTATATGGAGAAATACCCTTTAGCACACAATGGCTGCCACAATCAGCATTAGCACATGTGTTTCTTTCCAGTGAGACATTTCTTGGCCTCAAAGGGAAGCTTGTGTGCAGGTCTGAGAGATTTCATCCGTGTTGAACACATCTGGACTAAATGATAACACCTTACTTTAGGGGGCACAATAATGATTAAGTACCTATGCACTAATGAGGAGCTATATATTCACACATGGTTGATTAGCCAGCAGTTATTCAGGGGGGGGGGGGATCTCTCTCTCTCGATTATCACATGTCCTCCTCAACAGAAAAATACGATTAAGTTTGAACATTGGCAAAGTGGCCATTTAACATAGTTCCTTATGTATCCCTAAGTATTTAACCATTACTTGTGCCCCTTAGAGTGTTACCAGCTGAACTGTCCAAGATCGTAGTAATAACGTCCAGGGCTTGAGTTCCACCATCTTTTCAGATGGTTTCACTTACAAACGTTGCTCTGCCTAGCGTGACCTTTGTGTTGCCCCCAGCCGCGACTCGTACATTTTATTCAAAACATTTGAAAGTATTTTAGTCCAGATACTCCTTATTATGGAGGATCATTGATTAACAGACGTTTCATGCCATCGTTTGTGTCCTGCACATTTAATGGGCACACCTGATTTCCGTTGAGTGAGTGTAACAAGCCACATATCTTCAGAGCTCAGTGCCTCCCTTGTGATGAACCTTAACCCCAAAACCTTTCTCCTCGAACCCCTGCATGATTTTATGACGAACTCCTGCTACTTACTGTACTCTGTACAACTACCTCGTGGTACGCTGGTCTAACACACTATGCAATGCTGACGTCCATAGTCCATGGACATTTGTTGTTGGCATGACTTTGCACCGTTGTTTTCACTTTGCACTGTCGTCAATGAGACAAATTCCTGATAATTTGATTGTATGACCAGCATAATGCCTGCTGGTTATACCAGCAAAGACCAGCATAATGCCTGCTGGTTATACCAGCAAAGACCAACATAATGCCTGCTGGTTAAACAAACAAAGACCAACATAATGCCTGCTGGTTATACCAGCAAAGACCAACATAATGCCTGCTGGTTATACCAGCAAAGACCAACATAATGCCTGCTGGTTATACCAGCAAAGACCAACATAATGCCTGCTGGTTATACCAGCAAAGACCAACATAATGCCTGCTGGTTAAACAAACAAAGACCAACATAATGCCTGCTGGTTATACCAGCAAAGACCAACATAATGCCTGCTGGTTAAACAAACAAAGACCAACATAATGCCTGCTGGTTATACCAGCAAAGACCAACATAATGCCTGCTGGTTATACCAGCAAAGACCAACATAATGCCTGCTGGTTATACCAGCAAAGACCAACATAATGCCTGCTGGTTATACCAGCAAAGACCAACATAATGCCTGCTGGTTATACCAGCAAAGACCAACATAATGCCTGCTGGTTATACCAGCAAAGACCAACATAATGCCTGCTGGTTAAACAAACAAAGACCAACATAATGCCTGCTAGTTAAACAAACAAAGACCAACATAATGCCTGCTGGTTAAACAAACAAAGACCAACATAATGCATGTTGGTTATACCAGCAAAGACCAGCATAATGCCTGCTGGACTGGTTATAATACCAGCATAATGCCTGCTGGACTGGTTATACCAGCAAAGACCAGCATAATGCAGGCTGGTTAAACCAACAAAGACCAACATAATGCCTGCTGGTTAAACAAACAAAGACCAACATAATGCATGTTGGTTATACGAGCAAAGACCAGCATAATGCCTGCTGGTTAAACCAACAAAGACCAACATAATGCCTGCTGGTTAAACAAACAAAGACCAACATAATGCATGTTGGTTATATGAGCAAAGACCAACATAATGCAGGCTGGTTATACAAGCAAAGACCAGCATAATGCCTGCTGGTTATACGAGCAAATACCAACATAATGCAGGCTGGTTATACCAGCAAATACCAACATAATGCCTGCTGGTTATACCAGCAAAGACCAGCATAATGCAGGCTGGTTATACAAGCAAAGACCAGCATAATGCCTGCTGGTTATACGAGCAAATACCAACATAATGCAGGCTGGTTATACCAGCAAATACCAACATAATGCCTGCTGGTTATACCAGCAAAGACCAGCATAATGCCTGCTGGTTATACATACAAGCAAAGACCAGCATAATGCCTGCTGGTTATACGAGCAAATACCAGCATAATGCCTGCTGGTTATACCAGCAAATACCAACATAATGCAGGCTGGTTATACCAACAAAGACCAGCATAATGCCTGCTGGTTATACCAACAAAGACCAACATAATGCCTGCTGGTTATATTTCATCCTGGCTTTAGCGTCTCGCTCTAGCCTTATTGAGATATATCATCTTTCGTGCACATATTGTGCGCGTGTTGAAAACGTTCACATGCACCCGCATCTGCCCGTGGCCACGCCTGCTCCCATGTTTCTCAGGTAAATGCGCACAACGTGTACCGTTGTTGTGTTTTTTTCCCAGTATCATGGCGCGCCACTAGTGCTAATGCTGTTGCTTTTGGGGCTCCACTCCTGTGTGCCGGGGAAATGTCGAGGCTGTGCTCGTGGTTTCCTCCACTTAACCATTACATTGCTAAGGGACAGTCTGTGTTTAACGTTAAGGGTTTGGCCCAGGCTTATCTACCTTTTACACAGATGGCAGGGCTTAGGACCGGTGTGCCATGCTTAGAGAAGCAGTTGGTGTCGGTCCTCTGCCCAGACATGGTAGAGTGGCACTCCGCCCGGAAGCCGACGCCAAGGGGCGAGTCGGCCCGGCAGGTGGCTGAATGGGCTGATGAAGCTTATATCGCCGCAGTACAGAATTTAGCGGCAACTAATAACATTGCTCAGTTGGCTGCTTTTCTGTCAAAAAGGGTGTCGGGCGATGGGGTCTTGGAGACGGCCGACGTTCAAGACCCTCGCTCAGGGTTTTGAGGTTATACAGCTTTTGATGCAGCCGCAAGCTATAACCGCAGGGAGAGTGAGGACGCTGTCGACCCTTGTTCACAGACACCTGTGGTTAGAGCAGTCTCCCCTGGAGGAGGAGAGGAGAATTCTCCTCCTCAGGGCTCCCCTCTCCTTGGATGGGCTTTTTGGTTTGTCAGCGGAGGCGCGGGCGGCCTATAGCCAGGGCCCCACACCTCACAGCCAGGGGTGAGAGCATGGTCTCGTCAGCGGCTGCTGCGAGACCCCCGACCGGTGGCCATGTCATATGGGATCGGCTGAATTAGATGGACGCGCCTCTTTTCAAGGAGTAAACCGTTGCCATCTCGCTGTCTCTAGCACACTCTCCGCTCACTCACCCCCGTTACGTTACGGGACACAGGGGGCCCGACATATCGCTTCTCATGAAGACAGGGGCTGATACCCAGCAGCTAGCTAGGCCTGGGTCTGTCTATGAGAATGTCGTACTGTCAGGAGGCTCCCTCGCCACACGCTCGCCGTGGGCAATTGGTGAGCCTGGTGTTGTATATGACGACGGAGCAGGTTTCCCTGTATCTAAAAAAATTCGTCAAAGTGGGAACCCATGGCCCGTTAGGTCAAAGCACGGGTTCCCCCAGCTCCGCCCTCGCCAGGCCGGGTATTACGCTTGTGCCTCCCCCGATCGGACTACCAGTCCTAGTAGCGGCAGTGTGTCAGGCACGCGTAATTTGGGTGGTAGTAATATCACTACAGGGCTACGGTGTGTGGGGAGTTTTCACCCTAGACAGTGTGAAGGCCATGCATGTCCAGCCGCAGAGAAGGCCATCCCCAGCAAGCACGGTTTGCTAAAACGGGACAATGCTCAGCAGGGGAGCTACCTCATTCACCGGGGGTAATGACAGCTCCCCCCGTTTCAGACCGCCCCTTTCTGTCGGGGTCCCCCCTTGGGTGTAATTGCCTCGTTGGTAGAGTTAGGGTGCGTAATCCCAACCCCACGGGATACCTTGATCACGCGGTCGGCGAAGCCAGGGTTTGCAATGCACAGCGGGAGGGACCGGGCCACCTATCTACGATTCTTAGCGGACCAGCGCCAGTCGGCAGCGAGGCCGATTTGTGATTTTTACCACATATGGCTACAGAAGTGCCGCATGTCGGTGTGGATAGAGAGAACGTTGAGAGCGGGGCTTGTGTTACAGTTTGCACACCCCCACCCTCCGTTTTTGGGTTTGATACAGACTCTGTTGTCAGAGTCCACGGCAGTGACAGCCCTGGCCGACGAGATTCAATCTCTGTTGGCGAAGCAGGCCATCGTCGTGGTCCCATGGGAGGACGCGATGAGTGGTGTTTACTTCCGATATTTTCTAGTGCCCAAGAAAACGGGGGGTGTCAGACCCATACTGGACCTGTCCTCGCTCAATCGGTTGATTGTGGTGAGGCGGTTCAGAATGTTGACCGTCAAACACCTGTTATGCGCTGTCAGAGTGGGAGACTGGTTCACCTCCATAGACCTGAAGGATGCGTATTTTCACATCCCGATCTTCCCTCCTCACAGGAAATACCTACGCTTCCTGTTTCAAGGAATAGCGTACGAGTACCAGAGAATGCCGTTCGGCACCTCTCTGGCCCCTCGCACCTTCACCAAGTGCTTGGAGACCGTGCTGGGACCCCTGCATCGTCAGGGAATACGGATTTTATTCTACCTGGACGACATTCTGGTCCTCAGCCGGTCAGAGGAGATCGCCAGGTCTCATACCAGGCAGGTGGTGGAGCACCTCACCAGCCTGGGTTTTTCTGTGAACTGGGAGAATAGTACTCCTCTTCCCAGTCAACAGGTGGAGTACTTGGGCTTGGTTCCAAGCTCAAGGTCTATGAGGGCAACCCTCTCAGAGCGGCGGTGAGAGGATATTCTCCGTGCGCTCTGGAGGTTCCGTCCTGGCAGGACGGTTACAGCGTTGTCTGTGATGCGTCTGCTCGGCATGATGGCGTCTGCTCACTCTGTGGTCCCACTTGGCCTCCTTTTTATGAAAAGGATACAAAGGTGGTTTTTCAGTATGAGTAGACCCTGTGAGAGGCAAGTGGAGGCGGTTGAAAGTCCCCACTTAAGATAAGATATTCCTTTATTGATCCCCTTGGGGAAATTCAGGCATCATAGCAGCATGGGGGAAGGGGGGGGGGGGTACAGGTAGTAAAAACAACACAAGCTGTGTAAACAAATAGGTCAATATAATTTACTAACTAATTGAAATATATATTCACAGTATTCACAATGTCACATAAGGTGCAGTATGCATAAGGTAGTGTTATTGTCCTCCTTGGGTTCCTATTAGTTCTAAATCGATGTCTGGCAGCAGTCCCTGCCCACTGTTGTGGAGCCTGATGGCCGCTGGTATGAAGGACTGTCCGAGGTGGTTAGTTGAGTGTCGGGGGGGTATGAGTCTGTGGCTGAACGTGTTTCTCATCTTGACTAGCTCATCGTAGAGGGGGTGGGAGGGATTCTCCAGGATGGCAGCCAGCTTCCTTCTCATCCCCCTCTCAGCCATCACCTCTAGTCTAGGTAGCTCGACTCCCACCATGGAGCTAGCCTTCCTCACCAGCTTGTTGAGCTTCAGTGCTGGGGGACGTCGACCACTGGGGGGGTCAGGGGCCCTCACCAGCGGGGTCCCCATGGGCAGCAGGCCATCACACATGACGGTTTTCCCCGACGCCTTCCTCACAGAATGGGGGGGGTGTCGGACCAACGCAGTAGGGGGCAGCTGGCCTGCCCGGTCTGCACTACATATCAATGTGTTGGAATTGAAGGCAGTGCTTCTAGTCCTCGAACGGCTCGGCCCTCAGGTGGTGGGCGAGCATGTTCTGGTCAGGACGGACAACACGACGTCAGCGTCGTATATCAACAGACAGGGAGGAGTGCGCTCCCCCCGTCTCCACCGGGCGGCGGTCGAACTCTGGCTATGAGCCTGAGGGCTCTCCACATCCCCGGTAGGGAGAATGTGGGTGCAGATTTAATGTCACGGGGAGGTCCCCACCCGGACGAGTGGGGACTACGTCCAAACATAGTCAGGCAGGTCTGGAACCGATTCGGGGAGGCCGCGGTGGACCTGTTTGCAAGCAGTCAGACCCAGTGCTCCCTGTGGTTCTCGGTCAGTCGGAAGGACAACTCCCCTCTGGGAGTGGATGCCTTCTCGATGTACCCGTGGCCTCCCGGGATTCTATATGCGTTACCCCCCATACATCTGATAGCTTAGCTGTTGGAGCGGGTAAGTCAGGAGCACAGGACCTTGATCCTGGTCGCGCCGGACCGGGGCACAGCTGTGTGGTTTCCGGCCCTGACTCTTGGTGGCCCCGCCGTGGCCTGTCCTATGGTCGCCGCGGGCCCTCTCTCAGGCACACGGCACACTGTTTCTGCCTCCTGTTCTGGGGCAGCCTCTAATGGTTTGGCTGCTGAAAGGTTGAATTTGGAGGGGATGTGTCTTAACACTACTGTGATTGACACAATCCAGAACGTGTGCGCTCCGTCCACTATTGCAGTTTACGCAGGGAAGTGGCGTATGTTTCAAGAGTGGTGTGAGGCTGGGGGCCTGGATCCGGTGTCGTGCCCCCTGAATTCGGTTCTGGCCTATCTCCAGTTGATCCTGGATAGGCTGTCGGCCTCGACAGTGAAGGTATACGCCGCGGCTATATTTTCTTGTCATGTGGGCTTTGAGGGCAGAACGCTGTTCAGCCACCCCCTCATGAGACTTTTCCTGCTGGGTGCACGGCATCTCAAGCCTGTTGAACGTGCTCTATCCCCGAGCTGGGACCTCTAACTGGTCCTGGTAAGGCTGTTGGGGGCCCCGTTTGAACCTCTTGAGCTGGCGCCGTTGGATCGACTGTCTTTTAAGACTGCATTCCTTCTGGCCATCACCTCCGCTAGACGAGTGGGTGAGCTGTGTGCTCTCTCGGTACGACCCGAGTGCCTGTCTATACAGGGTGATAGCAGCGCAACTCTGAGGCCTAATCCGGCCTTTGTGCCAAAGAATATCCGGAGCTCTTATCGCTCCAGGGATATTGTGCTAGAGGTGTTTCACCCTCACGCAGGTGAGTTGGAGGTGAGTTGTCCGTGCTCTGACGGTGTACCTTAGGCGCACGCAGGACCTCAGGGCTACCGATCAACTGCTTGTCTGTTACGGTGGCTCCCACGCAGGTAAGGCGCTGTCCAAGCAATGCCTGTCACATTGGTTATGCGAGGGCATTGCCCTCTGCTACACTTTGGCCGGACAGGTTCCCCCCGCAGGCGTCAGGGCGCACTCCACTCGTGGAGTGGCGGCCTCTGCTGCCCTGCTGGGGGGGGCCTCAGTGGAGGACATCTGCGCTGCGGCCTCTTGGTCCTCCCCGGGCCCTTTTGTCAGGTTTTACCTCATGGACATGACTGGGGGCTCTGTCTCCCAGGCGGTCCTGAATACCGGGACTTCTCCTGCGCCCCTTGGGTGTGGTCGTTGGTCAGCTGGATCTGACCTGCCAAGGCTGCTCTAACACTGTCTGTATCGGCTGGGGTCGACATGGTCGGGTCGTAATGTTATGGTTTGTAAACAACCCCAACAGCACAACACAGACGGGTAGTTCAGAGTTAGCCAAAACGATGGGCGTATTTATTTCACAAACAGAAATGAGCAACAATCAAGTAAATGCATCCGAGAGGAATCCTTTAGCCGAGTAGGGATCTGCGGCTCTGCAGCTTGATAATCCTTTAGCCGAGTAGGGCTCTGCGGCTCTGCAGCTTGATAATCTTTTAGCAGAGTAGGGCTCTGCGGCTCTGCAGCTGGATAATAATCCACTCGTGGAGAAAAAGAAAACGGAGAATGTCAGTAATAGAAACGTAGAAATCTACGAGGCAGAGTCCAGTAACAAGACAGAGTCTGGTAACAAAACAAAGCGACAATTCTTCAGTGTTAAGGAACACACAAAAACAGATGAAGGTATTGTCGTCAGTGTTAAGGAACACACAAAAACAGATGAAGGTATTGTGTCCAGGATAAAACAAGGATATTAGTTCATCAAAAATAGATATCCAAAAACTCACCAAGGGCAAAGTGTAAATACGAGGCACGGGTCCACGGAGGCAGAGAGAGGAAACAGCAGCAATTTCCAAGGGCGTACTGGAGAAACACAGTACGCTGAGCCATGGATGCACACTGAAATACTGACTGCTATGAAAGCCAGAGACAAAAAATGCTCTGAGTTTCGTAAAAGTCAGTCAAAGCTTACCAAAAGCACGAGCAGTGAACTCCAAGACCACGTGACTGAACTCAAACTAGAAAGAAACAGACTAAGAAATGACGTAAACTCCATGATCAAAACTGCTAAAAAAAATGTCATCAATGACAAAACTGAGGAAAACAAAAATAAACCACGTGAACTTTGGAAATTACTCAACAATCAACTAGGCTGCAGTAAAAAACTTAAACCCAGGTTCTCAAACATAAACATAAAGACGGACAACACGCTCATCACAGACAAGCTGGATGTAGCCAATTACTTAAACACTTTCTTCACAAACATAGCCACAACACTGGTAAACAAACTACCCTCCCACTCAGGGCAGTATGGGGTAGAACACATAGTAGCATACTACAAGAACCTAGGCGTCCACAAAGACGACTTCAAACTGGAAATGGTAACTACAGATGAGGGCCCTCCAACCAAACAAGGCCACTGGCCATGACAACATCCCCTCCAAATTCCTCAGAGACTCAGCAGCCGCCATCACCCCAGTCATCACACACATAATAAACCTCTCCATAAAACAGGGACACGTCCCCAAGGACTTCAAAAGTGCGAGAGTAACACCCCTGCACAAAAAGGGCAGCAAATTAGACCCGGGCAACTACCGCCCTGTTTCTATCCTTACATCCATCTCGAAAGTCATGGAAAAAATAGTATACGAACAGATCGAAAAGTACCTCGCGGAAAAAAAATCTAATCTACGAATTCCAATCTGGCTTCAGAACATCCCACTCCACTGACACATGCCTTCTCTACTTGAACGACCACATCAAACAAGAGGTGGACGCGGGCAAATACTGCGGCATGGTCATGCTGGACCTACAAAAGGCCTTCGACACTGTCAATCACACCATTCTGATTGACAAGCTAAAAGCAATTGGTTTTGATAGTTTATCAGTGAGCTGAATACAATCCTACCTGGAGGGGAGGGAACAGATGGTGGAGGTAAACGGTACCCTATCCCCCCCCCCTCACAGTGAGCTGTGGTGTTCCACATGGAAGCATACTAGGACCGCTACTATTCCTAATTTATGCAAATGACATGTCGTCAGCTTGTGACTGCAACTTGTTCCTGTTTGCGGACGACTCAGCCCTGCTGGTCTCTGACAAGAACAAGTTACAGGTTGAAAAAGCCCTCAGCTCGGAACTAGGCAAAATCTGCATATGGCTCGCCGACAACAAACTATCATTACACATGGGCAAAACAGAGTCCATTCTCTTCGGTTCAAATAACAAACTCAGCAAGACCGACGGCTTCTCGGTTACAGTGGGTGACAATAGTGTCACAAGGAAAGATGAAATTACCTACCTGGGTTCCATCCTAGAGGCTAATCTTTCCTGTGACAAAATGGCATCCAATGTAATAAAAAAAGTCAACCAACGAACGCGATTCTTGTACCGGATCTCCTCTCTGGTAAACAAGAATACCCTGAAGACTCTAGCAGGAGCACTCATTCAAGGGTACTACGACTATGCTTGCACCTCATGGTACCAAAGCACCTCATGGTACCAAAGCACCTCAAAGGCATTAAAAAACAAATTACAAACATCTCAAAACAAGCTAGTCAGACTACTGCTTGACCTGACTCCTAGAACCCACCTCACCCCTGCCCACTTTGACAACCTAGGATGGCTTAGAGTAGACGACAGAGTACAGCAACTTGCAATGGGCCTGGTCTACAAGATACACTACGCGACCAAGGTACCCATGTACATGTCAAAATACTTCCCAAAGGTCAGTGAATACCACGATCACAACACCAGAGGGAGCTCCACAAATCATGTAAAACCCAGATTCGGCTCAAACAAGGGACTAAACACGTTTCGCAATTATGCCACATCAACGTGGAACGCCCTACCTAAAGCTGTAAAGGAATGTGAATCACTACCCACTTTCAAAAACACTCTCAAAAAACACCTACGTGAGACTGCAATTCGAAACTGGCCCCTACAAATGTCCTAACCTAGTTGTACAGTAAATGACCAAGTAAGGCTTTGTCAGTATTCCAATGTACAGTGTAAAATGTGTGTGTCCCCTACCCAACCCCCCCCCCCCCCCCACCTCCAATGTACAGCCCTCACCCACCCACCCAACCCCACCCCACCCACCCAACCTCCTCCAATGTACAGTTTCTACGTCAAATGTATATACACTCTTTTTCTGAACACTTTTGTATCACAAACAGTACTGTATTTGCAAATCTGATATGTCATAAATGTATAGATGTAGCAGTACTGTCTATCTGTATGTCATGTATGTCATATATGTTATGATGAATTGAAAATGGGGGACCCTGATGTAAACAAGACGAAAGTCTTTCTCTGGTCTGCATCCCCTTAACAATTGTATGTATTGAGCTGTACTGTACTGTACCCATTCTGCAATCTGTTTTTTTTTTGATCCACTTTTTCTCCCATTTTTCTATATTTTCTCCCATCCCCAATTTCGTATCATCCAATTCAACCCTCCCCTGTCACGAACGCTGTTTCTTGCCTCCCACAAGCCGGCTGCAATGTGGACTAAGTCATACATAGCACAAGTCCCCTCCGGTACTTGAGGTAACAGCAGTCGCATCTTTTCACCTGCGCAGCTCGATCTCTCAGTGTCGAGGAGTAACGCGTGGGAGGCTCACGCTGCCCCCGACACTTCCTGATTCTACTGCGCAGGCGCACCAACCGACTTGTAGGAGTCGCTTGTTCACAACGCCCGATCCCCACCCTTCAGTTTCCCTCCCCGTAATACGGCCAATGTGTATTACTGCGGACGACCAGCTAAACTGAAAACAATGTGGAGAGCTGGATTCGAACACGCGAATCCTAGCGTCTCCACACTGGTGGCGAGTGCCTTGCCCACTACACCACCTAGCCGCCCCCATTCTGCAATCTGTTAATAAACTTTTCAATCAATCAATCAATCAACAAGCAGTAGCTGGTGGTGACCAAAACGACCCGACACTGAATGTTCAGCAAACCATGTATAAGAGGGCTCCCGTCGAGCTGATTAGTAACTCCTCTCAGGTGCGTGATGGTAATTGGTACCTGGAAGCGCGCAGTACTGGGCCAGCCCTCACACAACTTTTTCTCCCATCCCAATTTCGTATCATCCAATTCTACCCTCCCCTGTCTCGAACGCTGTTAGGCCATGCCTCCCACAAGCCGGCTGCAATGTGGACGAAGCCTTACATCACGTGTCCCCTCCGGTACTCGAGGAAGCAGCCGTCGCATCTTTTCACCTGCACAGCGCGATCTCTCAGCATCGGGGGTCTGCGTGGGAGGGCACGCCACCCCCGTCGCTTCCTGATTCTGCTGCGCAGGCGCACCAACCGACCTGTAGGAGTCGCTGTCCACAACGTCCGATCCCCACCCATCAGCTTCCCACCCCCTAATACTGCCAATTGTATTAGTATGAACGACCAGCCAAGCTGAGCTGGGCTCGAACCCAGCGTCTCCTGCATTGGTGGTGAGCGCCTTGCAGCACAAGCACCACCTAGCCGCCAACGGCCAGCATTTCTAAACAGACTTGCACAGTCCGTGGGGCTGTATGTAGAGCTAAATCTATACTTTATAGTATTGCTATCTGTCCATTCTCATTGTCAATTGAGACCATAAACCGTCCCTTCAAAATGGCTTAAAGAAATAATTTTTTCATCAATACGTTCTCATTTTATAGCGTCTTGAATATAAGCGTTATAAGGGATTTCGGCTAGGATATTTCCTGGAAGGCGAGATACAGGGCGCTAAGCTACTAACGTTAAATCCAATGGCATTTCGGCTATAGAGAAGCTACAGTTAAAACTCAAACTGCATACGATCGGTATTGATGGTCCATCATGAATGCATGAAGGGGGGGGGGGCGGGGGACATCGTTTCTGATTATTGATTACCAATAATAAGCCCTGATCAGTGTGTAATTTATGTGAAAAAGATCTTACCGTGGGCCGGTTGGATCCCCCAGAGCATTTCCCAGTTATCGATCGTCATCTGGTAGATCGATATGTCCATTGGCTGATGATATATTCCTTTACTGCATAGTGAAATCCGCGTCCCAAAACGTAATCCATGTAACAGGCTATAGGCATCGCTTCAGGTTAGCAGAAAAACTACATTGGAAATCCAGAAAAAACAAGACAACTTCTGCCACAGGGAACACTGCATTATCGAGATAGCGCCCCTAAGAGGATCTGGCCGCGTCTATGCCAAATACAACGCAGTTCGGTTTCCGGGTTCCTCTGATTGGCCACTAAGCCCACGTGACCGCGCGCTAGCACCGCCCCCCTTATCGCCCGCGCAGCAGCGGCCGTCTTCTTCCGAGGCGGCTCGTTCTTATTAACCCTTTAATCGCCAAGGACGACTTTAGACGTCATTGCTCGCCATGCTTAATCTGCCAATTACGTCGTACAGCGTCTTTGAGATCAATATTTCAAAAATCTGTCATGACAATCATATTTCACCCACGGAGACTTGAGACTTGCTGTTGATCTTCTCTCAACTCTCCAACGGTTCAAGACCGCCATCTGGTGGCCGATCGGCAAATCGCCAAACCGGAAGTGAGCGGCCGGAAGTGGTGCTCACCCATATTTCGTCCGGCCACTCGCTATCGCTAGCGGGACTCCAGCTTGATACACTGGATAGCGATCCGTTGCCAATAACTCGATAAACAACATGATTTGGACGTATATAGTATTATACAACCTGGAACTGGACCAACTAGATCGACATCCCATAATAGCTAACTTTCTGCTCCACGCTGATCGCCCAACGCTACGAGGAAGCTGCGGTGAGTTTCAGCGTGTTTGATTATTATTATACATACACACTGCTCTGATCAACATATCACCCATACTACATAAATGATTTAACGTCGGCCACGGACTTATAAACCCCCCCCCCCCCCCTCCGGTCACCAGCAGATGATGAGGCATGACGTTTAGGACCTTGTACAATTGAATTTTTTTATCTGACGTCAATTGGTATCAAACTACATTTGATGATCTAATATATGTATTTAGGGCTATAACTCACGTTCTGCAGAATGCTGCAGAAAACGATAAAAACATATTTATACTTTAGATCGTATTTTAGTATGAATATGTGAATGAAAAAGTCGAACGTTGCTACATCCTAAACGATAGATACTTGATGTTGAATGGGCCATAGTAATGTCAATTTAGCAATACAATTTAAAAAGTTATAGCCCTGCAAAGAAGGGGAACATCTCCATAGACAAATAGAGCTGGCAGAGGATGGTATAAGGATGGATATAAGCGTGGCAGAGAAAGGGTTAATCCCTAATGTCATGTATGTTGTGTATGTCATAAATGTCGATATGAATTGAAAATGGGGGACCCTGATGTAAACAAGACGAAAGTCTTTCTCTGGTCTGCATCCCCTTAACAATTGTGTGTATTGCGCCGTACTGTATTGTACCCATTCTGCAATCTGTTAAATAAAGTTCATTCATTTCTCCCCCACTACTCCCAAAAGTAACACTAAATAGATAAAGTACAACAACGCCAGACTCAAGAAACTGTGTTCCCTTTGGATGTGTTCTCATAAACAATGTTTGTTTACACTGCACACGACACTCGAGGCTGCATGGGTGTAATCTCTCCTCTATCAAAGAGGTTGCGTTCAGGAATCGACGTTGTGATGTCCTACGGATCTTCCTCTCTAAAAGCCCCACGCAATACAGCATGTCTTGAATGTTCAGGCAGGAATTCACCGCAAGAAAATGTGTTGCTAATCTTTGTTCAGTACAATATGATTGGAAAAATAAGCTACATCTGGAATGAATAAAGTGATTTTTTTTTTTTAACTGTCAAGGGTACCAGCGTCTTTTTCTCCAGTAGCGCGACTAATATCCATATCAGTTACATCATCCAAGGTATTGTTACTCAATGTTTGTGAGCGTGGTTTGGAGATATTCACAGTAATTGTTAATTCAGTAAAGTAGTCAGATCTACTCTTTATTGAAGGTACTGATATGATATGATTCTACGATTAATACTACAAATGTAATGGTCCTCAATGAGTATAACAATTACACAAAACATTCGCTTTATATCAGCCTTTCTGAAAGAAGAAATGGTTTCTTTATATATAGTCATATATATATAATTTGAAATAAAAAAAATACCATGTTCCTTAGTCCTGTATTATGATCAAACAATTACACAAAAATGCATCCTATATAGACTCATATGCCAAAACATTCAGAAATACCCAAATGATGCAAGTTTGTTTTTTTATGATATGCACAACTACAAGCTTTTAAGAACACATAACCGCTGCATATCACTGAAATCCAAGTTAATGTATATCTTAGAAGTTCTTTGTTTCATCGTACAAACAGCCAAAGCTGTATGTTGTGTATGTCATAAATGTCGATATGAATTGAAAATGGGGGACCCTGATGTAAACAAGACAACCGTCTTTCTCTGGTCTGCATCCCCTTAACAATTGTGTGTATTGCGCCAAAGGGAACACAGTTTCTTGAGTCTGGCGTTGTTGTACTTTATCTATTTAGTGTTTTGGGAGTAGTGGGGGAGAAATGAATGAACTTTATTTAACAGATTGCAGAATGGGTACAATACAGTACGGCGCAATACACACAATTGTTAAGGGGATGCAGACCAGAGAAAGACTTTCGTCTTGTTTACATCAGGGTCCCCCATTTTCAATTCATATCGACATTTATGACATACACAACATACATGACATTAGGGATTAATAAGAACGAGCCGCCTCAGAAGACGACGGCCGCTGCTGCTGAAACCACCGCCTCGCGTCGCCTCGCTGGCTCTTCCGCTTCACAGCGCGGCAGTGGGCGATAAGGGGGGCGTGCTAGCGCGCGGTCACGTGGGCTTAGTGGCCAATCAGAGGAACCCGGAAACCGAACTGCGTTGTATTTGGCATAGACGCGATCTGGCCGGTAATGCACTTTTTCGATTTCAAAGAGTAGGGTACTTCTGCAGTGCCGCTCAGTGACATTGAGTAGGTTATTAAAATGGAATAAAAGCCAAAACAACCTTGGTCCTCAACCGGTGGATTCGAACCACGGATTTATCCGTGGCCCGTCCCGAATGTGTTAATGGGTCAGCATGGTGCAGATGCAATGCTGACCCTCTCGCTGTTTTGCACACGCCTCGTTCGCCTTATAAGGAGTTGGCGGGGCATGTCTGTATGCAAATTCTTGTGTACGAGAACGCGCTTCCAGTTTAAGAATGAGTGCCGTTTTTCATTCATGGGAACTCAGTTGCGAAGATTTCAGCCACTTACAGAGACCATTTCACGCGTTCAGGAATCAGGAGGAGGATTTTTGTAAATGTGTTAGTACGAACTTTTTACGAAGATATTTACAAAGGTACTTACGAACATGTTCGAGAATGAGGACCAATGACATCTCCGCACACCCCTGCAACAAAGACCAGCATAATGCATGCTGGTTATAGCAGCAAAGTGCTGGTCCACCACCAGCTAAACCAGCTGAATAAAGAATTCACTGATTCAGCCATCCTGCTCTTTAACACATTGTGCGCCATAAACAGCGTAAGTCGTTATTGCCCACCATGCGTTGAATGCCAACAACGGCGTAAATCGTTTTTGGGATCAATATTTAATTTTTTCGCCATGGCATTCATAATTCATCCAGCCTCCCTCCGGAATGCAGCGGCACCCTGTCTGAGATTGCAACGCCTCAATACCGCCGCCTGGTGGATGGTCGGGCGAGTTACACTCACGTCAAACCAGAAGTGGCGGTTGGTGCATCGAGGAAATCCTTCCGGCAGTCATATCTTGTTACGTGGGTCTAGATACACACTTGAGTGCATTTGGATCGCTTTCTAAACGCAATATCGATATGATTTCGGCGTTTATTGCGCCATACAAACCAGAAATGGATCTAGGAGATCTGCGTCAAATAATTGGGATATTTTTCCTCCAGTCTCATCGGCGATCGGTAAGAGGACACTAATGTTATTTTCAGCCCGATTGTCCATTTCCTTGTTTGCAATCAGTCTGATCAATATATCAACCCATACTAAATAAAGCCGTTACTGACGATCAAGGAATTATAAACTACCCCCCCCCCCCTTTCCTTCATGCATGATGAAGCATAATGTATACCGATCATATACATTTTAATTTTTTTATATAGCGTGTATAGGAAAGAAACGCCAATCGATAATCTATCATATGCGTCAGGGCCTATAACTAGCGTTTTTGGAATTACAGCAGAAAAGCTTAAGAACATACTTATATTCTCGAAGGTATTAACACAACAATGTTTGAATGAAAAAATATAGCGTTCCCACATCCGGAACGATAGATAATCGATGTTGAATGGGCCATAGTAATGTCAATATAGCAATAATATTAAAAAAGTTATAGCCCTGCAAAGAAGGTAAACATCTCCATAGGCTCACAGTGCTGGCAGACTGGGTATAATGATGGGCACAATGCCCGGCGCCCAATGTGTTAAGCGCAGAGCCCCATTATCACTTTTATTTACTTTTCCATATTTTTTATTCACCCTGCTGGAGCGCCTTCTGTACTCGAATGACCTTGTAAACAGGAAACTCGGAACTCGCTAAAAGCTCTAACGAAAACACAGGAATCTTGAGAATAAGTTATCTTTCATTTCATATCAATAAAGAAATCTGACAAGCCGCTCGATGGAAAAAAAATAACAAGTAGTCCACATAACTGCGGGGCCGTTGCTTTCTTTTGCCGGGACCAGAAAGAATGTATTTTGACGTTGGAACAACAGTTTTGCTTATGCTTATCCAACCTCTCCTGACCACGTCTGACAACGTTGTGTACACAGGCTGTCACGTCTGGACAATACTCTGTGGCGGCCTCTGCAACAACACGCTTGACAAGGCCCAGAAAACACACACACACACATACCCACACACACACACATACCCTTTCTCTATCTGTCTCCTTCATACACACAAGCATACACGTGCACACACACACACACACACACACACACACACACAAGCATACATATACATGCACATGTATAAACACAAACATACATGAGCATGCACACATATGCATGCATGCGCACACAAGCATACATATACACATATAAACACAAACATACATGAGCATGCAGACATACGCATGCATGCGCACACACAGACAGTCTCTCTCTCTCCTTGCTGAACTCTTTGTTTTGTCATCATTCTGTTTAGTAGTTTTAATTAGTTTATCTTATGTATTATTTATTTTAGTTTAGTTTGTTCTGTAGGAAAGTTTTGGAATTGTATTTGGAGTGTATATCGTGACTGTTGGGGAAATAGGCTACACTGGCACACATACTTCCAGTGAATGACGGTGCGACCTGTTCCCTAAGCCTAATGCACGCACAGAGAGAAGAAAAGGGTATGTATCTGCTTGTCTAACTCCAGGGTAGATGGCAAATAAGCTCATTTCCCAAAAAGTTGGCATGTTCCTTTAAAAGATAGTTTTGATGGCAGTCCTACGGGTAGTTTTTGATGGCGAACAGATGGTGCACCTAGGCAGAGCGTGCAGCGTCAATGGAGCTCATAACGGAACTTTAAATTTTTTTCATTGAATAATAATATTAATATCTGTGTAATAAAAATATTTGTATCCAACTCATTATCTGTGCTTTCCCAAATTCATATTTGGAATCGGACTCATCCCTACTTTGTATTTTTACCCCATAACATTTTAAAGGAAATATTGTACTTTTTATTCCACTACATTTATCTGAACTCATCGGTTACTAGTTACTTTGAAGAAAAAGATTTAGCATAGAAAACATAAAATAATGTAAAATTGTAAGCCTGTCAACTTCAAGAGGACATAATCCCTCTGGACCACATACCACTTTAATATGACCTTTAGAGGTCAATATATCGAGGGTTGGTACACTTCCATGCACTGGAATTCACATCTAGAATGCATACTTTTCCTTTTGATACTTATGTACATTCAATATCAAAAACGTCTCTACTTTTACTAGTATATTAAGTATAATTAGGAAGGAGGCCTTTTACTTTTACCAGAGTGTTATTTTATCTGGGTATTTCTACTTTTGCTTAAGTAAAGGAACTGTGTACTTCTGTCACCACTGCCCATATGAGCATCTCTAGAGTCAAATCCATTGTGGCGCCAGTGAGAACCCCTTGCACGCACGCACACACACACACACACACACACACACACACACACACACACACACACACACACACAGAGAGAGACACACAGCTCAGGGGACAGACAGCTCAAGCAGGTCAAAGGCCATTGAAATGTTTACATGCCTAATCATGAATACGGACCTGTCCTGTGTGCCTGTGTGTGTGTGTGTGTGTGTGTGTGTGTGTGTGTGTGTGTGTGTGTGTGTGTGTGTGCGCGCACTTCCTTTAGTGCCATTAAGACCAACTGGGCAAGAACAACCAGAACAGGCCATTGACATAATTAACACCCTACACTCACCAGGACTCCCTGTTTCACCCCCCCCCCCCTCTCTCTCTCTCTCTCTCTCTCTCTCTCTGTCTCTCTCTCTCTCTCTCTCTCTCTCTCCCACTCTCTCTCTCTCTCTCTCTCTCTCCCACTCTCTCCCCCACAAGGGCTTTCCTACCATCTCCTCTTTTCATCCTCCTCTCTCATCCCATTGTTTCAATGGGTCAGGGACCCTCCCACCCTTCTTTTTCTAATGATATAGCAGCCAGTTTATTTCCAAATCAAGTCATCAAGTCACATGATATCATATGTTTGCTTACTGGAAAATAAATATAACGTAAAATACACAAGAGACAAGTTGGTCAGTGATGCTTTTCTACATCCAGATGAAGCACAACAGGATGACTCACACACATCCACGCCTGGGAGCTGCCCAGTACAACTGCAGTCCAACTGTTGGCCACTGAACAGCCCGCTGAGGGTTAAGTGCCTTGCTCAAGGGCATACTGACAGAGGGGGTCGGGAAAGGGGGAGAGAGTTACTAATTGGCTTCATCCCGCCTGGATTTCCTCTGCCAGTCTGGGGACTCAAACTAGGGACAATCTGGTCAGACTTGGCTGTTGCTTCTTCTCCTCTCCCACCCCTCTCCTCCTCAGAAAGGGTGTAAGCTAACTATGTTTTCTTTTTACTTAAAGGATAAGGCCATTTCTTTAAAAAAAATTATATTATTGTCAACATAGCCTATGAAAAGACCAAAACCTACAACGCATTTCTCCTACTTACCAGTACGGCCCATCCAGCCAACTCTAGATTATAGCTCATATCCAGAAGTCAGAACTACATTGTTGTCAAAATAAAGTTAAAACAAATCACAGAGCATTTACTTTCAATGCAGTCGAATTTTGAATGGATGACTTTTACCAGCACCATCAGGGTATATTATGTACATGTACTTAAGTGAATTAATTTCATGTTTCTTCCTCTACTACTCCTTGCTCCGTGCCCTTTACGCCTAGCTGGCACGGTGTTGGCATTGAAGCAATGTGTTTCCAGTGAGATTAATAGCTGAAGGCCTTTGCTCATGGATATGACACGGTTCCCAGAGTCGAAAGGCTGAGAAAGGAACGGCCACGCTCTGGCAGAAGAAGATATATCACTCTCCTTTCATGCTCAATGTCTTTCATTACACTTACATTTTCCTTTTCCTTCTCTCACTCTCTCAATCTTCCTCACTATTTCCATCTCTCTCTCTCTCTCTCTCTCTCTCTCTCTCTCTCTCTCTCTCTCTCTCTCTCTCTCTGTCTCTCTCTCAGGCTTTGACCCATGCTCTCAAAGCAAGCGAGAAATGGAGGAAGTTGTCATCTTTGGTGCTCAACTGGGTCAACATTTATCACGGCCGGCTGGAACAGGAATCGGCGCGGGGACGAGAAGTCGCTCACCCATGTCCCATCGACATCAAGGGACCATAGCAGAGCAGGACATCGCCCCCCCCCCCCCCCCCTCTCTGCGACGTCTCACTAGCTCCGACTATCTCCCCTTCACAACATGTTCCGAGTGGTTTAATTGCCCTATAATCCAGGGTCAATTCACTTTCAATCTCATCAATTATGAGAATGCGCATTTTCTTCAAAATGACAATATTGAAAAACTGGCCCACTGTAGTAGCTCTGTGTTCAGAAGTTAATCGCTTGTTATTAAGTGCTTTTGAATGGTTTCTACCGTCCACTTGGTTGAGAAGCCAGTAAAAGGTTGATGGGGAAGGAAGGGAGGTTTTGGGACGTTCTCAGCGAGTTCAGAGAGATTCACATCTATTTACACAGGCAGAACCATGGGAGGGTTTAATATAGACAGACCAGCCACACACAACACAGCCCAGACTACAGCAGCACACACAATACATAACAATTATTAACAATAATTAACTTAATGGAGGCTGTTCGAGACTAGGGTTAAATAACATAGTAGAGACTAGGGTTAAATAACATAGTAGAGACTAGGGTTAAATAACATAGTAGAGACTATGGTTAAATAACATAGTAGAGACTAGGGTTAAATAACATACAGTAGTAGAGACTAGGTTTAAATAACAGAGACTAGGGTTAAATAACATAGTAGAGACTAGGGTTAAATAACATAGTAGAGACTAGGGTTAAATAACATAGTAGAGACTATGGTTAAATAACATAGTAGAGACTAGGGTTAAATAACATACAGTAGTAGAGACTAGGTTTAAATAACAGAGACTAGGGTTAAATAACATAGTAGAGACTAGGGTTAAATAACATAGTAGAGACTAGGGTTAAATAACTTAGTAGCAACTAGGGTTACATCTCACAGGTCTTATTTTGATTCCTTCCCTGTGTCGTTGTGAAGGGTGTTGTTCCACTTCAAATGAGACAACAGGTAGCAGAGCAGATGGCAATAAATTAATTTTAATGTAACTGTAGACTTATAGAAGTCAAGGATAACACTAAGACACACAACCTTTATCCTACTTTGAGGGCAAAGCATGATTCACCCAGCATATGACTCCTATAAGCCTCATATAGAATAAAATAGAATAGAAATACTTTAATCATCCCAAGGGAAATTTGGCACTACAAATCGTTCACAGTAAACATTTAGGTAGACAAAACAAAGTCACTAATAAGAATAACAAAAATTGCCTAAGAATAAAGAATCAAATAAGCCTAAGAATAAAATAATAATAATAAAATATGGTCCGGGATTCACATTTCCTATGTTATGTATGTACATTCTAAAATAAAATATACAGTAAAAAATACAGAAATCTACAGTAAGGCCATGTTTAGACGGAGAGAGTCTCAACAGAAACCGCAGAAGTCGTCTTGCGGTCTCACTTTTAATTTTGCCTTTAGACTAGTGTTTTGGGAGGGAATTCTTTGTGCAGACGAGGCTGTAAAAGTGTAGTCGACTCGAGACGACGGAGCCCCGCTAACCCGTACGCTACACTGCCTCAGGTATTTGAGACAACCAGGCGTGCTGTGAAGACCCGCCCTACTCTGTCTCTGATTCGCAGACTGTGGGTGGGGGAATGTGATTGGACCAAAGCAGAGTCACTCACAGACAGTGGCTCCAGTCACTAGATGTGATAGCCGCTGGACTGATTCTTGTGTATTTAAAAGTACTGCCAATGTGGTGATCTCCGTGGATAGAATCAGACATGCTTGTTCGCTTTGTTTACGCTTCTAGGCTACTGGCGCATGCCTGTGATGTAAGCAGTACGCGACGAGAGCCTTGAGAACCCTTTCGTCATAGTTTTATGCGGTTTGACTGTTCAGATGATAGCGCGAAGGTGTATCGTTTCTAGGATTTCCACCCAGGAAGGTGGTTTCACTTTTTTGTGGATTCTCCCTGCAAAAACGCCGTTGCCGTATGAACAAAAGGCACATCCGAAAAAGAAAAAAATTCTGATTCACCCGCGAGCGTTTCCGTCTAAACATGGCCTAAGTGTAATATTGACAATGTTGTTTTAAAAGTAAAAGTCCAGGAAGATGGTAACTGTCACCCTGTGCTCAGTGATGCAGTGAGGCACAGTGATGCATTGTAAAGTCTGATGGCTGTCGGAATGAAGGGCTCCCTGTGCTGTTCAGTGCTACATTTTGCATGTCGCCCTCTGCCTGTGTGGTCAGTGTTTTGCAATCATTCAAAAGAAATTATTCTTTCTGCATTTCGATTTATTTTTCTGAGCACTTCAACGGAAATTAGACCTCCCTCCCACAATTATACTGGCAAATGTACGTGCGCTGGAAAATAAGCTGGACGATCCAGCGAGATGTGAGGGATTGCAACATCATGTGTTTCACGGAGACATGGCTGAAACCATCAATTCCAGATCACATCTCTCCTTCCGATTCCTTCTCAGTCTTCCGAGCGGATCGCACAGAAGCCTCCGGTAAGAGTACTGGAGGGGGGGTCTGTCTCCTTACAACAATGGCTGGGTTAGCCCCAAGGAGATAAAAATACTCTCCCGTTCATGCTCGCCGGAACTGGAACATCTGTCCATCCAATGTCGCCCGTTTCATCTCCCCCGAGAATTAACCGCCATTATCATGACGGCGGTGTACATTCCTCCACAAGCGAATACCGCCAGGGCCCTGGCGGAACTACAGGTCCACCTAAACAACCACCAGATCAAACATCCGGACGCAGCCATGATCGTAGCCGGCGACTTCAATCAAGCGAATCTGAAGAAGGTGACGCCAAACTTCTTCCAGCACATCGCTTGCACCACCAGGGGAGGAAATACGCTGGATCATTGCTACACCCCGTTCAGAGCCGGTTACAAAGCAGTACCAGCTCCTCCATTAGCTGGTCCAACAAGCACATCTGAGTCACAAATGGCCCAGAACGACACAAGAGGTTTATGGCGAGGACTACGGACGATAACTGACTACAAAGTCAGCGCCCCCTCAAGGGGGAGTGACGACGCCTCTCTCGCGGACCAGCTCAACTCCTTTTACGCACGGTTTGGTGCAAACAGTAGCGACGCTAGCTCACCGGCTAACAACGTCACTGTCGCGCCGGCGTCGTGGAGGGGGGGGGGGGGGGGGGGGGGGGGCACTCTGTGAGAAGAGCATTTATGCAGGTGAACACCAGAAAGGCAGCTGGCCCAGATGGGATAACAGGACGTATACTTAAGTCCTGTGCTAACCAGCTAGCCCCAGTGTTCACCACCATATTTAACACATTGGGCGCCATGCATTGTGCCCATCATTATGCCCTCTCTGTAAGCCTATGGAGATGTTTACCTTCTTTGCAGGGCTATAACTTTTTAAATATTATAGCTATATCTGCATTACTATAAAAAATTCAAATGTATATGATCGGTATACATTATGCTTCATCATGCGTGAATGAAGGGGGGGGGAGTCGTTTATAATTCCTTGATCGTCAGTAATGACTTTATTTAGTATGGGTTGATATATTGATCAGACTGATTGCAGGGCTGTACAGTGCGAGATATATGTTGCACATGCTACACTGACGTCAGTCTGTGCGATGAATGAATTTATTTATGTGGCGCATAAAAAGTGACGGTATTAAGTTGAATGGGCCACGGCGCCACGCTATTCCACTTGGTAGTTGTAGTCTTGTGCGATTAAAAACAATGTCCCGTCTGCGTAGAGTCCATATATGAAACACCAAATCCCATAATTCCTAGCGAACAATATGCCAGCGAGTCGCGAGCTCAATGTACACTGACTGAGTGACTTCGACAAAATGAAGCGCTTTTTTAAGGTATTAAATCCAACAAAAGAAGGATTAGTACAAGATCAAAACCCCAAACGAGCCCGAGAGGGACCACCGTTAATAGAAACGAGACAAAAGGAGAAGATTAACAAGATTTACAGATATAACGCAGAGTGGGAAAATGATTTCCAGTGGCACATTTTTTATGAGGAAGCGCAGCTATTATTCAGTCACTGGTGCCGGGAGGCTCCGGAAAAGATCCGATCAGAGAATCCCTATGTCGTGGGTAACAATATCCTAAAAAGGAATAACATTAACAAACATAATACGTCCCATCGACACATTCTTGCCCGGGATGCCTTCAACGCTAAACAAAACCCTGAGCGGGCCGGCACCCTCTTGCACTCGCTGAGTAAACAGACGACCAGAGCGGATGATGCTGATCTCCGTGAGGTAAAGCTGAAGATGAATGTGGCATATTGCATCGCCAAGGAATAAATGCCGTTCACTGAATTTAAGCCGCTAATTTTACTCTGTAAAAAGAACGGAGCCGAGATAACTCCATCGTATGACAACCACGTCCGATGTGGAGAGATGATCGAGACGATAGCAAATTAAATGAAGTCGGACCTGGTGGAGGAAATTGGCGGAAGCCGCTACCTGTCCGTGATGATTGACGGGGACACGGACGCTTCCAACAAAGAATGCGAGATGGTCTACATTCGGATTATCAAAAATGGAAAGCCAATGAACAAACTGAACGGGCAACAGGAACTAGAGCATGCCTGCGCATTAGGTGAGTAGACACTATTATGATGTTTTTCAATACTTAAATACTGGCTACTTAAATTCCCCTCCGGGATCAATAAAGTATTAATTATCTATCTAATAACGAGACAATATGCAAATAAGGTAATAATAATAATTCATTTTATTTATGAAGCACTTTTCATTCATGCAGAGTTCCTTGTACTTCTGATTAATGCAATGGTGTGTGTGTGTGTGTGTGTGTGTGTGGATCTCATTCAAGGAGTACTACAACAAGCCACCAAGACTGCTTTTGAGCAGCTGGGACAGGAGACCGGATGGATGAACAAGCTCGTTGGCTTCGGAGCAGATGGAGCTGCGGTGAACATGGGACATCGTGGCGGCGTCACTGCCCCGCTCAAAGAAGAGGTCGGGGAGCATGTCATTCCGTGGCACTGCATGCCTCACAGGTACATTTGATACATTGAATGTGATCCAATATACTGTACATAAAATCAAGAATTGATATAATTTCATGGTTGATTCTTGTTAAATCATCCTCATCAGAACAGTAATATTTTTCCTCTCTAATTAGGCTAAAGACTACATGGTAAATTGTATTATAGAAACATTCAGACTTTGAAGCGCCACACCACTTTTTTTTTTTTTTAATCAAACCTACTTTTACACTGTCATTCATTTAGATTGGAATTGGCCATGCTGCTGACAGTCCAAAAAAAGGAGCCAATGGTAGCTAAACTCTATGACCTCCTCCACCTGCTGTGGAAAACATACCACTATAGCCCAAAATATCAGAGGGAGCTGCAGGCAGTGGGCATCATGCTGGGAGTCAATATCAGTAACCCTTCCAGCGTCAAAGGCACACGCTGGCTTCCTCATATTGAGCGTGCATTGCATGCACTTCTCAAACCAGGACAGGATGAACAGGACAGCGGCCAACATGCTGCAACCCTGCAGCACATGAGCCACCTGTCTGCATCCTCTCCCTCTGCTGAGGTGAAAGGAAGGGCTAAGAAGGGAATATATTTCAAAATAAATGCTTGCTTCGGGTTGCTGAATCTTTTCTTAACCATGTTGTTTCTAGAAATAATGTAATTTTCTGCAATCTCTGAAAGAATTTTTTAGGTCAAGTGTGAGATGGAACGTGCAGAGTTCTGCGCCTTCAGCCACTTTCATGGCTGACGTTTCTGCAGAACTAGGGAGCCTCAGCCGGATCCTTCAGGCAAATGACTTGATCCGACCAAAGGCTTCTGCTGAGCTACAGAGAACAGTGTCTGAACTGGAAGGGATGAAGCTGAGGCACAAGCCAGGAGAGATGTTGGAGAGGTTTCTGAGCAGTCAGTCTGAGGGAGAGAGTGTTACCTTTCAGGTGTGATACAATAGCAAATACGAGAACATATTTAGAAAATAATCTTTTCAGTTTGTTATTGGTATTTCAATTTTAACATTAACATGCTTTTCAGGGCATGGAGCTGAAAGGGCAAGTTTCCTTGACGGATGCCGGTGTTTTCAGTGATCTGCATGTGGCAGCAGCTGTTGACATGGCAGTCGAGGAGATCAGATCACGCTTCAGCTGCGTGATGAGTCAGTCAGGGGAAGGTGTAGTCGACTGCTTCAAAATTTTTAACCATGACGCATGGCCAGAGAGTCCAGCTGCACTACTAGACTACGGAATTTTACAGACACAATACGTGAAATGAACGATGTCTTTATAGCAAGGTGACCAATATATTGACTATGATGATGGTGATTGTCAGATGTAGCAGTAGGCCCTACTGTCATGTATGTTATGATGAATTGAAAATGGGGGACCCTGATGTAAACAAGACAAAAGTCTTTCTCTGGTCTGCATCCCCTTAACAATTGTGTGTATTGAGCTGTACTGTACTGTACCCATTCTGCAATCTGTTAATAAAGTTTTCAATCAATCAGATTAATACACATTTTATAAAGTTCTATTATCAATTCCACAGAGCATCCCGGTATTTTTGGCCAGGAAGCCAAACTGCTACACAGCCAGATTTGTTGGAGATGTTGAGAGACCTGCACATCGCCATACAACAAAGAGAACTGACGGATCTACTCGGGAGGCTGTATCACCGCGTTCCGGCCACCTTCACCATCGGCAAGGTGAGAGGAGGACATGTTTATCCAGAGCGTACCATGCATCTATATGTTCTTAGTACAGTGGTGGTGCTAGTGTATTTAGTCTGCAGTAAAAAAAACTTAAATACATAAAAATCAATGCAGAGCAAGAAAATGGAAAATAAAATCTGGTAATAACCCCCCCCCCCCTTTCCTCCAGTTCCCAATAATCTGCAGACAGGTGATGTACTTGCACTACCCAGCCTTATGGCCGATCTTCCAATAGAAGAAGCAGATGTTGGCCATGTTGGATGTCTCTACTCTACACGTCCTCGGCGATGATGTCATAAGCCTCTCCGCTGCCCCCCGTCTTCACACAGCTGTAGGACATCTGGGACCAGGCGTCTTTGCCCCAATGTGTCACAAAGTATTTCTGAGGCTCTGGCACCTCCTATCCAAGACATGAAAGAAATGGATTCTGAGTGATTTTCTTGTGATTAAAATGATTTGTAGTTAATAGTACTTTTTAAATTACATGCATGTATCGCAATATTGTTGGCATGATTTTTTTCGTAGGTCGTGTTCAGTCGTTCAGACGAAGAACCACATGAATCAGTTTTGATGCTAATGTTTTCAAACCGAATTATCGAAAGATGTTAAGGTGTTGAGTACATTCATAGTAAAAGAGAACAGGAGGTGAAATGTTAAGGTGGAGTGTTGAGTACATTCCCAATAATCTGCAGACAGGTGATGTACTTGCACTACCCAGCCTTATGGCCGATCTTCCAATAGAAGAAGCAGATGTTGGCCATGTTGGATGTCTCTACTGGCCATCGCAGTCATAGATATATATAGAATGATCGCAGTCATTTCCACTTCCACCTGCCAGCTGACTCACTCAGCCCTCAGCCGCAAGCAACAGTGTTTCCCCTAACAAGTGAACAGATTCAGGCTGTATTAGTTATCGTTTCTCTGTGTTGAATAAAGCCATTAGATCATCACCTGTCTCCATTGTGTTTTTCAGTCTCGGGTCAAAGTATTGATAGAATGATATATCTTGCCAGTGGTTAAGATTACACCGTGAGATAGTAGTGAGTTAGTAGTGGCTCCACCAAGTGGTCATTTATTGGCACTACAAACAATGTGGAGACATAACATGATTGATTGAAAATTGTATTAACAGATTGCAGAATGGGTACAATACAGTACAGCTCAATACACACAATTGTTAAGGGGATGCAGACCAGAGAAAGACTTGTCTTGTTTACATCAGGGTCCCCCATTTTCAATTCATAATGAATTCAAACATGAATGAATGAATGAATGAATGAAAACTTTATTTAACAGATTGCAGAATGGGTACAATACAGTACGGCTCAATACACACAATTGTTAAGGGGATGCAGACCAGAGAAAGATGTTCGTCTTGTTTACATCAGGGTCCCCCATTTTCAATTCATAGTGACATTTATGACATACACAACATGCATGACATTTATGGCATAGGGACATACATGACATACAGGTATATAGTACTGTTACATTTGTGACATATATGATATGCAAATATACAGTACTGTTACCCATAGATCCTGACAGAGAATATATACATATGATGGGGAGGAGATTGTACATTAGGAGGGGGTGGGTGGGTGGGAGAGAAATATACATACGGTGGGTGGGAGAGAAATATACATACGGTGGGGAGAGAATATATACATACGGTGGGGAGGAGACTGTCTATTAGGAGCTCACGTGTTCACCTCAAACATCCGAAAACTCATTAACCATTTCACTACCACACTACCAAATGGTTAACCCTTTCACTGTAACAATACAGAAGGTTAACCCTTTCACTGCCACACGACAATGAAGTGTTTTTTTCAATACAATAATATAACATAACAATTATTTAGAATTTTGTCAATTTCTTGAATAATGTAACAAATCCTGTATAGAAACAATTTCCTGTGACAAGCACCAATAGTTGATGTTTTTGTAGTTATTCTCAACTGATATAATTCACATTCTGCAAAATAATTCCACTCCCATTGTAAGGTAATTCAGCATGACAAAGATCTATTTTTTAGTGCTGTCAAACGATTAAAATATTTAACTCGATTAATCGCATGATTGTCCATAGTTAACTTGCGATTAATCGCAAATTAATCGCATTTTTTTTTTACCTTTATACACTTTGACTGCCGGGAGCCGTCTTTAGACGTCTTTGCTGGCCATGCTAAAGTTGCCGGGGGACGCTGTACGTCGTCTTTATATCAATATTTCAAAAATCTGCGATCGGATTCATAATGTCCTTCCGCTGGCCTGAGATCCACCAGCAGGACCCACTGAGCTCTCTGGCGGTTCAGGAGCGCCATCTGGTGGCCGATCGGCGCAAGCGCTTAACAGGAAGCGCATTAGAGGTTTTGCTAGACGTCCGTATTGCTTCCGGCCACTCGGTACATGTCCCGTGACTCTAGCTCGTCACTCTACATAGCGATCGATTGCCAATAACTCGATAAACAACATGATTTGGACGTATATACCATTATACAAGCTGGAGATGGACCGGGTAATAATATATCCCATAATGATAAAATTTCTACTCGACGATGATCGCCCAACGGCGCGCGGAGACTGGGGTGAGTTTCAGCGTGTAACGTTACCGTCTTCGATAATAACTGATATTATCAACATTTGACCCACATTAGATGATTGGTATAACGCTGCCCACGGAATTATAAACGCCCCCTCGCCCATCCGGTCAACATCAGATGACGTGTAGTAACTTCTAGAAGTACGTCTAGTTGGAATTTTTTATATCGCGCTGATTGCCATCAAACTGTATTTCATCATCAATATAATGCATTTGGGGCTATATATCACGTTCTGGAGAAAGCTGCAGAAAGAGATGAAAACATACTTATACATTAGACCATACTTTACTATGAATATGTGAATGAAAAAGTTTAACGTTGCTACACAATGAACAATACATATAGGACTTTGAATGGGCCCTAATAATGGCAATGTAGCAATAGAATTTAAAAAGTTATAGCCCTGCAAAGAAGGGGACTTTCTCCATAGACAAATAGCGCTGGCAATCTATGGTATATCATTAATTTAACCTTAGGCAACCAAAGTGTTAAACAGATCTTTTTCAAGTTCCAAGTTTTAATACTCTTATCAACATGCGAGTCAACAAATGCTTGCTTTGTGCAGCCATTTAACACAAAAGGATGACCCTCATGCATTGCAAATTTGCATCAAATTCAAAACAGAGTGATGCACAAAATAACTTAAAAGAAAATAATAATTTAAAACAATGAATAAAGTGTGCATGAAATAATAGGGGAAAGAAAACGTTAGGAACTTGTTACATTCACACACACAAGGGCTGATTAATCACACCACACACCCCCCTCTCTCCCTCACACACACTCTCCCAGATCTTTTTCTCTTTTGCCCCTTCCTCATCTCTCTCACCCCCCTCTCTCTCTATATCTCACACACACACACACACACACACACTTCAGAAACAAACATAGTATCAATGAGAGCATCAATAATACACCTGAGTGAAGTCTAGTAAAAAGTTTTTTTTTTAGTTAATCTTGAGTTAAAAAAATTAGTGGCATTAATAGAATCAGGAGTTAACGCGATATTAACGCGATATATTTGACAGCCTTAGTAATTATTAGATGTCTTGTTCCATCTGTAACTAACTGTACTTACGTGTACTAGTAACAACTATGTTATTAGTGCCTATAGTAGTGAATGCAGACTTAATGTAAGGTGTTACCCAAATCATTATTTTATCAAAGGTTAATAGACATGTTGTTCTAAATGTAATTGATTTCTACAGAGTTCTTCCACACCATTGAGCACTGCTGAAAAGCAGAGGCGCTACCGTGCCAGGCGTGATGCTGATGAACAGAGGAGACAGCAGTACTTAGAAAAAGAGAAAGATAAGTGGAGAAAAGATGTAGAAACAGGGAAGAAGAAAAGGCAAAAAGACCGCAGTATGAGAGAGCAGCGTGCCCAGTAGGGATGTGCATCTCCTCACTGAGGCCGATGCGATGCGCATCTCGATACGGTGCCAACGATACGATACATTAACGATACATTTGAAGCACCGGGCGATGCGATACGATTCACCCCCTGTTGAGATACGATACGATTCGATACGATTTGATTCAACATAATGCGATTCGGGGCGATACGATGCGATTCAACACGATGCAAAATAATGATACAATTTTATGGTATGACAGAGGATTTGGTTGTATTCCTTATATGCAGCTTATATTATTATTAAAAATAAAATAATCTACTGTAAGACAATTTATATAAAAACTCTTGGGTGCCTAAGAAGACTTTTGCATAAACTGTCTTTTCTATCCACTTTAGCTAAAAACACACACACAATGTATATACACACTACTGTGAGACAATAATAATCATACACAAAGGGATAATGGCTTATAGCAGACTTAAATGATTTTATAATATTTCAGATAATGAAATTAAATGTTTATCATCAACTATCCAATTAGTATTTATATTGTAACGTTTGGCCACGTTAAATCATTGAACAGAGAGAGAGAGAGAGAGAGAGAGAGAGAGAGAGAGAGAGAGAGGGGGAGAGAGAGGGAGAGAGAGAGAGAGGGGGAGAGAGAGGGAGAGAGAGAGAGAGCCCGTCTGAGTCGCGTAGTTGATGATGTCACACACTAGGCTAGGATCGGATGTCAACAGAACACACAGAGCCTGGATAGCCTGCTGCATGAAGCGATATAAAGAAACCAATAGCCAATAAATGTGAAGTTATCTTTGAACCTGTTGTCAAGCGTCTTCAATATACCCCCCCCCCCCCCTCCTCACTAATGGAACTGGTGTTGCGTTAGTTAGTTAGTTAGACACTGTAGTTTAGTTTAGTGTTAGCTGAACGGCTAACTGGCGTTAGCCAGAGGAAGCCCAATTCTATTCATGTCCTCGACTTCCACTGTTTGTTGTTGTTAACTGTGACGCGGCTCTCGCCTTCTGTATTAGTAGTATAGTATCAGCTGTGTGCAGTCACAGTGCACTGCTGACAGAAGTGGATGAGAGGAAATTATATTAATGCATCGGTTTTGACCGACGCAAAGACGCTACAACAAGATGCATCGCGAGTTCAACCTGAGTTCTAGCCGGTGCGCACGTATTCCACCGATGCACGCGCATCGTGAACGTGTATGCCGGCGCACCGATGCAAATCGATGAATCGTCACATCACTAGTGCCCAGCGTAAAAAATGGAAGGAGGCTCATAAGAGGAGTGATGCCAGGAAAAGTGTACTTGAAGGATTGAACACCCCTCCAGTCAGCCCTGATGCCCCAGTCAGTCCAGACGTTCCAGTCAGGCCAGAATCCCCAGTCAGCTCTCAACCTGGGACTTCAAGGTCAGGACATACGTTTAGGTCATTGAGGATATATATTTAAGTAAAGAAAGGTGAACTTTATCTGTAGAATGAACAGTGACATAGTGAAAAAAATTGTCATTACATTTGCTACAATTTTTTTTTAAAGTGCTTTGGATAAAAGTGATATTGTTATGGTTTGACACCGACCCCAAACGCAACGACACAAGAGAGTAGGATTCAGAGTTGCCAAAAACAGGGGCTTGTTTATTGAGACTAATTAAACAGCATAGAATAGGAAGAGTCTAAACAAGACTGGAATAAGCAAGGATGAATTGTTCTGCTGCTCTGCAGCTTCTCCCGAGGTGGTAGTAGGGGGTAGCAGATGCTGACGTCAGAGCCGCTCTGCAGACCTCTCTCGGCAGAATCTCCGAGGTGATGCGGGACCGAGAGAGAGAGAGAGGGAGCGAGTCAACACAGGGTGCAGGTAGAACGAGCAGGAGAACAGGAGAGGTGACTTGTACCCAAAAACAAAAGTTATCCAAGTGAACTAATCTTCGTGTAAACACACACAGTGAGCAATGTTCCAAAACACAATCCCAAGTGAAAAATATCTTCGGTGCAAAAATAGACACTGAGAGCGAAGTCCAAATACAATCCAATGTGATAATATCTTCGGTGTGATAAACACACAGTGGGAGATGTTAGGTCAAAATATTATCCCAGTGAAACAATCAAAAAGGCAACCGCTGGGTGAGTGACTGTCTGATAAAAAGGTGGTAATCTTCAGTGTTATAAAAACACACGAAAACGGAATTTGATCAAAGACAGTCATTAAAAACTCACCCAGGCGTTGTGCGTAAAGAGCGCTGGAACAGCAGCGGAGCGAGCGCGTCGCCACGGGAAAAAGGTGTCCAAGAGGAAGGCTTCTTGGATATCCTGGAGGTAAAGCACAGGGAACAACAGCAGCAGCAGGAACGGTGAATGCAAACAGAAAATATCAAAACGATCCAACAAAACTTGAGTGGGGAAACGGGGTATAAATAATAAGGGATTGATTGATTGACAAGCAGTGACAGCTGGGGGATGTGATTGAAAAGCGTGTGGACGGGAGAGAACCAATCAACGACGTCTCTGGGAAGAAGCGTGTGAATGGGGGAATGAAATGATTAACAGAAACAAATGGAAAACAGAGCGAGGTGGTTTAAAGGAACAGAGCGAGTAAGTGAGCAAGGACAGAAACCTCACAGTACCCCCTCCTCCACGGGAGCCACCCGGCGACCAGGCCGACCCGGCTCGTCAGGATGGGCACGATGGAAGTCAGTGATCAAGCTGGGATCCACGATGAGCTGCCGGGAGACCCAGCTACGCTCCTCAGGACCGTAACCCTCCCAGTCTACCAGGTATTGGAACCCCCGGCCCCGCCGACGAACGCCCATCAACCGGCGGACCTGCCACTGGGGGTGACCATCCACCAACACGGGAGGCGGAGGATCAGGAGCTGGAGGCATAAGGGGACTGAGGGAGACGGGCTTAACCCGGGAGACATGGAACACGGGGTGGATGTGCATGGACGCAGGAAGTTTCAGGCGCAGGGCCGCCGGACTGAGTACCTTCAGGACCTCGAAAGGTCAGACGAAACGGGGGTTGAGTTTCTTGGCCGAGGACCATAGCGGCAGGTCCTTTGCGGAGAGCCACACCCTCTGCCCAGGGCGGTAAGTCGGCGCAGGAACCCGGCGCCGGTCGGCACCACGACAGGCGCGCTCAGATGTCCGGAGCAGCGCGGTCCTGGTGATCTCCCAAACTCGTCGGCAGCGGTCGAGGTGGACCTGCACGGAGGGAACTGCCACTTCCGCCTCCTGTGCCGGGGAAAAGAGGGGGTTGGTAGCCCAGGGAAACCTCAAAGGGTGAGAGGCCGGTGGCGGAACTGACCATTGAATTGATGGAGTATTCAACCCAGGGAAGGAAACGGCTCCAGGATGCCGGTCTCTCGGCTGCCACACACCGAAGAGCAGACTCCACGCTCTGGTTCATCCTCTCCGTCTGCCCGTTAGTCTGGGGATGATAACCAGAGGAAAGACTGACCGTTGCCCCCAATCCCTTGCAAAAGGCCCGCCATACCTGGGAGGTGAACTGGGGCCCCCGGTCAGAGACGATGTCCTGGGGAAACCCATGAAGGCGGAACACGTGGTGAGTCAGGAGGTCCGCCGTCTCGGCCGCCGAGGGAAGCTTGGAAAGGGCCACGAGGTGAACCCCCTTGCTGAATCGATCCACCACGGTCAGAAGGCAGGTGTTCCCCTGGGAGGAGGGCAGACCTGTGACGAAGTCCAGCGCCACATGTGACCACGGACGGCTCGGAACGGGAAGTGGCTGCAAGAGCCCGGAGGGTGCCTGGTGAGAGGCCTTGCTGCGGGCACAGACCGCGCAGGCCAATACGAACTCCTTGACGTCGTTCCGCATGGTGGGCCACCAGAAACGACGAGCCAGGAAGGAGAACGTGCGATGGACGCCAGGGTGGCAGGCGAACCGGCTGGTATGGCCCCAAAGCAGTACCCGGGACCGGGCAGAGTCGGGGACGAAGAGACGATGCATAGGGACGTTGCTAGGAGCACGCTGGAAGCGTAGGGCACGCCTAACCACACCCTCGATGCCCAAGGTGATGGCTCCAACCACTCGGGCCTCCGGGAGAATGGGAGTAGGGTCCTCAGAGGGTGGAGCCCCCTTGGAGTGTAACCGGGACAGGGAGTCGGCCTTCGTGTTGCGGGAACCGGGGCGGAAGGTCAGCGAGAAGTCGAACCGACTGAGGAAACTGGCCCATCTCGCCTGCCGACCGTTGAGGCGCCTGGAAGCGCGGATGAACGTCAGGTTCTTGTGGTCCGTCCAGATGGTAAAAGGCTCCTCGGCACCCTCTAGCCAATGACGCCACTCCTCCAACGCAGCCACGACCGCCAGCAGCTCCCGATTGCCGGTGTCGTAGTTCCTCTCGGCAGGGAGGAAGCGACGCAAGTAGAAGGCGCAAGGATGCACCTTCTGGTCCGAAAGAGAACGTTGGGATAGGACAGCGCCCAGGCCAGTATCCGAGGCGTCCACCTCCACAATGAACTGTCTCTTGGGGTCAGGGTGGAGCAGGATAGGGGCGGAAGTGAACCTCTTCTTGAGGGAGCGGAACGCAGCGCATGCCGCTGGGGACCAGTCGAACGGCAGAGCGGGGGAGGTCAGCTTGGTAAGTGGCTCCGCCACTTGACTGTAGTTCCGGATGAACCTTCGGTAGAAGTTGGCGAACCCGAGGAAACTCTGTAACTCCTTCCGAGTGGTGGGTTCAGGCCAATCCTCCACAGCTTGGATCTTGCGAGGATCCGCTCGGGTCAAGCCCTTCTCAACGATGAAGCCCAGGTAGTCGACGGAGTCGACGTGGAAACGGCACTTCTCTGCCTTGACGAAGAGCCGATTGTGGAGGAGGCGCTCCAGCACACAGCGGACATGCTGGATGTGTTCCTCGAGGGTCCTGGAGAAGATGAGAATGTCGTCCAGGTACACCACCACGAACACCTCCAGCATGTCACGAAGGACGTCGTTCATGAGTGCCTGGAATACCGCCGGGGCGTTGGTGAGGCCGAACGGCATCACTAGGTACTCGTAGTGGCCCCTGGGGGTCTTGAAGGCGGTCTTCCATTCATCGCTCTCACGGATACGGACAAGATGGTAGGCACTCCGGAGGTCCAGCTTGGTGAAGAACGAGGCCTGGGTCAGTGGCTCGAAGGTGGAGCTCATGAGAGGTAGAGGGTACTTGTTTTTGATGGTGATCTCGTTGAGCTGACGATAGTCGATGCAGGGTCGCAGGTCCCCATCCTTCTTACCAACAAAGAAGAAACCGGCCGCCACCGGGGAGGAGGAAGGCCGAATGAGTCCTGCTTCCAATGACTCAGAGATGTAGAGATCCATCGCCTTCTTCTCCGGAACGGTCAGACTGTAGAGGCGGCTGCCGGGAAGGGGAGCCCCTTGGCGGAGGTCGATGGCGCAGTCATAGGGGCGGTGAGGTGGAAGGGCCTGAGCCCTGGATTTACTGAAAACATCCAAGAGGTCGTGGTACTCGGGAAGTATGGACGAGAGGTCCGGAGGCAACTCACCAGCGGGCCTCCGGGGCGGGGGACAGGACGCCGCCTGCAGACACAGGGCGTGACAGGAGGAGCTCCAGCCCTTGATGGTACCGGAGGACCAGGCGATGTGGGGCTCGTGCAGCGCGAGCCAGGGCCTACCCAGGACCACCGGGACAAGGGGGGATTGGGTAATGAGGAACTGGATTCTCTCGACGTGGTTCCCAGCGATGGTCAGCACGACTGGGCCGGTGCGTTGAGAGATGTCGGCCAGGCGGTGTTGGTCCAACGAGAAGATCTCCAAGGGCCTCACAAGGTCCTCAAGTGGAATGTTGGCTCGGGTAGCGAACTCGAAGTCGAGGAAATTCTCGTCTGCCCCAGAGTCGATGAGGGCCTCCACCGTGGCACGTTGGTCCCCCCAGGCCAGGGTGACGCTCATCAGATGGTCAGGTGGTGCGCGGCGCTGGGAATGGGAAAAACGGCTCACCAGGATCTCCCGGGGTCTCGGCGAGCCTGATCTTTTGGCCGGGTGGGGCAGTCGGCGATTCGGTGTCCCGCACCTCCGCAGTAGAGGCAGAGACCGGACCTGAGCCTTGCCTCACGCTCCGCCTGGCTCAGATGAGAGCGTCCCAGCTGCACGGGTTCCTCCTCGCGAACCGAACGGGGAGGCCTGCTACCACCAGTAGTGTTGAGGACAGGGCGTCCAGGAGTGACGTCATGCGTCCGGGGAATCCGGGGTACCTCAGGGGGTAACAGTCGGGTCCTCTCGCGCCTTCTCTCCAGGAGGCGTCCGTCGATGCGGATGACGAGGCTAAACAGGTCCTCGAGGGAGTCGGGCAACTCCCTGGTAGCGAGCTGGTCCCGGACTGCGTCACTGAGCCCCCTCAAGAAGGTTAGGCGAAGTGCAGGGTCGTTCCATCCACTCTCCACCGCCGCCAGTCGAAACTCCAGGACATAGTCCGTCACCCTGCCGCTCCCCTGTCGGAAAGTCCCCAACCGGGCTCCGGGGTCCAGACCTAGGGCTGGATGGTGGAACACTCTGCGGAGCTCCGCCACGAAGTCTGGATAGGAGAAAACAAAATCTGCATCCATTGCCCAGGAGGAAGTGACCCACTGGGCAGCATGGCCTGAAAGCAAGTTCGTCATATAAGCCACTTGGGACCCTCGAGCAGTAAAACGGCTTGGTTGATGACGGAAAACCAACTCACATTGCATGATGAATGTGGCACACTCCTCGGGATTGCCGTCGAACAGCCGTGGGACGGAGAGACGGGGTTCCCGAGGTGCGGGATCTGCTGGGGCTGCGGTGAATGCTCCTGAAGGATGTGAGGGAAGTAAAGCATTAACGGTGTCGCTCAGCGAGTGAAGCTGAGCGAGAATACCGGATTGTTGTCCCGCCAGAGCGGCCATTGACCCTTGAATAGGCAGGACCTGTTCCCTGAGATCCTGCACCGCAGCCGCAGCCCTCTCTAGTTGGTGACTGTGATCCCTGGTCAACTCGACTTGATTAGCAAGTGCGGTTCTGACCCTCTCTGTGTCGGCTGGGGTCGTCATTTTGGTTGGATCGTAATGTTATGGTTTGACACCGACCCCAAACGCAACGACACAAGAGAGTAGGATTCAGAGTTGCCAAAAACAGGGGCTTGTTTATTGAGACTAATTAAACAGCATAGAATAGGAAGAGTCTAAACAAGACTGGAATAAGCAAGGATGAATTGTTCTGCTGCTCTGCAGCTTCTCCCGAGGTGGTAGTAGGGGGTAGCAGATGCTGACGTCAGAGCCGCTCTGCAGACCTCTCTCGGCAGAATCTCCGAGGTGATGCGGGACCGAGAGAGAGAGAGAGGGAGCGAGTCAACACAGGGTGCAGGTAGAACGAGCAGGAGAACAGGAGAGGTGACTTGTACCCAAAAACAAAAGTTATCCAAGTGAACTAATCTTCGTGTAAACACACACAGTGAGCAATGTTCCAAAACACAATCCCAAGTGAAAAATATCTTCGGTGCAAAAATAGACACTGAGAGCGAAGTCCAAATACAATCCAATGTGATAATATCTTCGGTGTGATAAACACACAGTGGGAGATGTTAGGTCAAAATATTATCCCAGTGAAACAATCAAAAAGGCAACCGCTGGGTGAGTGACTGATAAAAAGGTGGTAATCTTCAGTGTTATAAAAACACCCGAAAACGGAATTTGATCAAAGACAGTCATTAAAAACTCACCCAGGCGTTGTGCGTAAAGAGCGCTGGAACAGCAGCGGAGCGAGCGCGTCGCCACGGGAAAAAGGTGTCCAAGAGGAAGGCTTCTTGGATATCCTGGAGGTAAAGCACAGGGAACAACAGCAGCAGCAGGAACGGCGAATGCAAACAGAAAATATCAAAACGATCCAACAAAACTTGAGTGGGGAAACGGGGTATAAATAATAAGGGATTGATTGATTGACAAGCAGTGACAGCTGGGGGATGTGATTGAAAAGCGTGTGGACGGGAGAGAACCAATCAACGACGTCTCTGGGAAGAAGCGTGTGAATGGGGGAATGAAATGATTAACAGAAACAAATGGAAAACAGAGCGAGGTGGTTTAAAGGAACAGAGCGAGTAAGTGAGCAAGGACAGAAACCTCACAGATATACAGTAAATGCACCATTTACCATTTTATTTACTTGACATATGTACTCAGTAATTATTAGGCCCATGTAATCCTGGTAATTACTTTGTTTGGTGCAAAACTACAATTGGGAAAAAGTCCATGCAAGTGAAATGATTATGTGACAATGTATTTATGTTTATATCTTTCTTTTAGGCAACGTGATGCTGGGAGAAGAAAATTGAGGGCTACCAAAGCAAAGTTAAACAGGGAGTTCCAGAAAGTACAGGATACGTTGAGGAAAGCTGAACAGAGGGCAGCAAAATACAGAAAGCGACTCCAACGTTTGAAAAAGAACAATCCATCTCCAAGATCCAAAGTCAACAAGTTGATTCGGCACATCTCGGGCACAACCCTAAGGAGAACCCTGTTGTTCCACACAGCTGTAGCTGAGGAAGTCTGTGACAAGTATGCACATTCAAAGAGAGAGAGTGACAAACAGGTCATTGCACGAATAGTCACCAACAAAGTCCTGAAGAAGTACAGGCTGCAGAGATTGGCACAGGAGGTTTATGGATTTTCAAGGAGGAGGTGGACAAAACTGGCAAATGAAAATGTCTGCAAGTACCAGAGGAAGAAACACAAGGGTAAAGCTGCTACACTGAGGTCCACAGTGAGATTGTTCTTTTCACGTGACGATGTCAGCAGGATCACAACTGGAAAAAAGCAAACGCTGACAAAAGAAAAAAAGAAAATGCAGAAAAGGTTACTGATGGATTCAATGAAGAACCACCTCCATTTGAAGTTCCTGGCTGAGCACACCAACCTCCATCTATCATACTCACTGTTCTGCACGCTTCGCCCCTACTGGATTGTGCATCCAACATTGGCAGATCGTGAAACCTGCATGTGCAAACAACATGAAAATCTAGGCTTTATTGCCAAAAAGCTTCACCAGATGCACATCATTGACACATCCAATTTGGAGAGCCTGACACAAGCCATCACGTGTAACACCACAAGCAAGCAATGTATGTATGGGGAATGTGAGAACTGCAGCAACAATACCTATACACTCACAAGCCACTACAGAGCCACCGATCGTGTCTCCTACCTTCAGTGGGCCACTGTGGACAAAGAACACAAAAATGATCCTGGAGCAGCCTCAAAGGTCACTTTGAAAAAAGAATTTGAATGCTCCCAAGAAGAGCTGGTGGAAACTTTTCAGATTTTGCTCCAGAAGTTCAGGCGCCATCTCTACAACATCAGGCAGCAATATGCTTTCTCACGGGCCCTGAAGCTGAACCTCCCTGCAAATGAATGTGCAGTCCATATAGACTTCTCAGAGAACTACAGCTGCAAGTACAGCACTGAAATACAGGCTGTCCATTTTGGTGCATCACACCAACAGGCCACTTTGCACACTGGGGTTTACTATGTGGGGGAGGCATCTGCCCCTACCTCCTTCTGCACTGTATCAGCATCCAGACTGAAGGGACCACCTGCCATATGGCAACACCTGCAGCCCATCCTGAGGGAAATCAGAGAGAAACTCCCAGATGTGAAAACCATCCATTTTCTTAGCGACGGACCCTGCACACAGTACAAGCAGCGTGGTAATTTTTACCTGTTTTGTACTGAAATCTTCAAAAGGGGGTTTACAAGAGGATCATGGAACTACTTTGAAGCCAGCCATGGAAAAGGTGCCCCAGATGCCTGTTGCTTCTTCCCAATCCAACAGTGCAAAAATGCTTCCGCATTCGTCACCGCAGGTACCGTAGTGGCGTGCGGTAATGCGCCTTTCATTTTCCTTCGCCCAGCGCCCAGGTGCGTGCACCGGCGGCGGCGTGCTCGCTCAGGTGCGTGCGTGCGCCGGCGTGCTCGCGAGGTGCCCGCGCATGCGCATGAGATCCCGCCTTGGTTCGACACGAGCGGAGCTCATTATATGCCAGTAACCGCCCCTGATTCAGTATCCAGAAATAGCTCAATTGGCAAGACTGCATGGCTGTGGATCCTACGGCTCGTTGCTGGCGAGTTCGATTCCCTTCAATTTTTTTTATTTATTTTTTTTTAACGTGCATTCGGCATTCTTTCGCCGTTTCATTTCGCCGGTTAAGTTTAGGCATTGTTTCGGAGCTGGTTAAGGTTAGGCATTGTTTCGGAATTGCTTAAGGTTAGAAGGGTTAAGTTTAGGCGCTGTTAAGGAGCTGGTTAAGGTTAGAGTTTGACTTAGAGAATGGCAATATTTTTTAACATGCATTCATTTCGCCGGTTAAGTTTAGGCATTGTTTCGGAGTTGGTTAAGGTTAGGCATTGTTTCGGAGTTGCTTAAGGTTAGAAGGGTTAAGTTTAGGCGCTGTTAAGGAGCTGGTTAAGGTTAGAGTTTGACTTAGAGAATGGCAATAGACAGCCAGCCGAGGTTTCAAGTGATTCGTTGCAATGTACGCGGAAATGCCATAGCATTTGTCTAAGCGGGCCTGAAAAGAAAGGCGCTTTACCGTAGTGGCCTGCGGTGACGAATGCGGAAGCATTTTTGCACTGTTGGATTGGGAAGAAGCAACAGGCGCCCCAGATGGTGTGGGTGGCACATTGAAGAGGAGGGCCGACAGGCTTGTCGCCCAAGGAGCTGATATCCCCACGGCACTGTCCCTGTACCAAGCTCTGAGTAAGGAACAATCAAAAGTGAAATTGTTTTACATTCAGGAGCAAGCTGTGGATGATGCAGTGAAAGAAATGCCAGCTGACCTTCCAGCCGTACCGTCCACTATGAGGCTCCACCAGGTGGTCACTCTTTCACCTGGGAAAATGCTCTACCGCGATATGTTCTGCAACAGGGAATCTGGAGTGTGATTGCCAAAAAACCAAGAGCTTCAGCTTTAATCCCACAGATGACCACACAGAAGACCCCATACACAGCACACATGTATGTGAAGAAGTGCAGTGGCTCAGTCCAGGCGTTGTGGGGAAATGGTGTGCCCTGCTGTACGACCACACCATCTACACCCTGGGATCATCCAGGAGGTGAATGAGACCCACTGCCAGGTGAAATGTATGCATAGAGTGGGGGCAAACCGTTTTTTCTGGCCATTGAGGGATGATCTCCACTGGTATCCCTCAGAGGATATGCTGACCCTCATTCCTCCCCCAGAGAACGTTACCTCGCGCCACATGGCTATAGCAAGAGAGGTATGGGATACTCTGGCCAGCCACGGAAAATGAAATCTGAACATAAAATCAGCTTTCTAAAAGATTCATCAGTTCATTACTATTTTTGATATGCTCATTCGTGTGAGGAATGCAGCAAAAATGCCAGGTTGTTGGCCTGTTCTTATCCAGTTTGTGGTTTTGTTGAGATGTTTATTTTGTATCATTCCCAGTATATCAGTTCATTACTATTTTTGATATGCTCATTCAGGTGAGGAATGCAGCAAAAATGCCAGGTTGTTGGCCTGTTCTGATCCAGTTTGTGGTTTTGTTGAGATGTTTATTTTGTATCATTCCCAGTATATCAGTTCATTACTATTTTTGATATGCTTATTCAGGTGAGGAATGCAGCAAAAATGCCAGGTTGTTGGCCTGTCCTGATCCAGTTTGTGGTTTTGTTGACATGTTTATTTTGTATCATTCCTACTCATCCTGTTGAGTCCAAATATAAAATATTATTAAACAACATTCCTGTGGTCCTGAGTATGTATTTGTTACATATATGTCATGATCTACAATCAAAAGTAATGTATTCATTCAACTGTTACTTAGCGCAACCCTGTTACTCTAATTTGAAGGCTATTACCATATCATTTTTATTCAAATAATCGTACATGATTTTCTCAGCTCACAGTGGTTTAACCTATTGTAAATGTAATAGTTTGCATGATTAAATGCATAATGTATTTGAACAAATATTTGAAATTAAATACTGAAATTAGTAAAAAGAAAGATGTGACTATTGAAAAGTTGGGCAAGATCGATTTCAAAGTTGCTTAAATTAATATAAGTGAAGTCTTATCTGAAATTAAATCAGTATTCAGTAAGCATGTGACTTTCTTTACTTAATTGTAAAGGATTTAGTGAAAATATTTTTAAATGTACTTTTTTCAGCTTCCTGAGTATCTGTAACAGGGTTGCGGCAAACATAGCACACAACAAATAAAACGTATCATAAAAAGTGTACCTTTGATGCCTGAGCTGGACGAATCCAATTATTTGATGGTTTAATACCTGTTTTTATGAAATACATAACAGAAAATTATCAAATAAAGGGTACATTTTTCAAAAGTATTGATGCCTAATTGTCCTCCAATGTATATATACTGCAATCTAGACGCTCTCTACAGGGCCCGGTAGCTTGGTTGATTAATCCAAACTCGTTTTCTGTCTGTCAATTAGAATTAAAACTGTATTATATTGTGTGACTCTCTCATAATTCTCCTGTCCTAGGTAAGTAAGTAACTCAATTATTCAATGTCTAAATCCATTTACGGATCAAAGCGGGAAATAGAATAATGAAAGAAGAAAGGGGGACCCTGATGTAAACAAGACAAACGTCTTTCTCTGGTCTGCATCCCCTTAACACTATGCCGTCCGTCCACGAGTATAGACGTGTTTCGGTGCCATGCGTTGTGGACCAGAGCCACGTATATACTCGTGGCAACTTGTTATTGTTTTATTCCATATTTATAACGCTATTAACGTCCGCGATCGAGATCCATGACCTACCCACATATTTGATTTTCGAAACATGCAATACCGGCCAGATCCGCTTAGGGGCTCCATTGCTCCACTGCAGTATCATTGAGGGGAATAAAAAAAATCTTTTACAGTCTGTGGGCAGATCATATGAGCCTCGATTCCAAACGAAGACCCTCCATCTTTGATCACGTTACCGAACGCATTTTTCAGCCTGGAATAATGGGATTTATGATTAGCCAATGGACATATCGATCTACCAGAATCCGATGACTAATGAAGAAATGTTGCCGGCGATCACATGGCCTGACTGTAGGCTACTATTCCCCCAAATTACAGCTGGATTGGACATTGTTTTAAAACCTAACGTGATAGATCACTGACATTGGCTACCTGAACGCACACTCTATTGCTAATCAATAATACTAGCCTATTATCTAGCTTCCTGAAAAAAAGAAGAGACGAAAAGCGCGATAAACCTTATATTCACGACGCTATAAAATGACAACCAACCGATGGATTTTTATTTTCTTTAAGCCATTATGAAGGCACGGTTTATGTACTCAAGTGACAATGAGAATGGACAGATAGCAATACTATAAATTATATATATAGCTCTGTAAACAAACCGCTGTCCTCTGAGGCATAAATCGCCGCAAGAGTGCGGACGCCAAAGTGTTAACAATTGTGTGTATTGAGCCGTACTGTACTGTACCCATTCTGCAATCTGTTAATAACGTTTTCAATCAACATTTATAACACAATAACAAGTGTGAAAATAACATGTTATTTATTTGAACAGTCAGAAAAAATAAATAACGCACATCCTCCGTTTGTTGGTGCTGAGCCAAACTGTAAAAACAGTAATACATAAGAACAAAGCGGGGCTCACAACTCACTTGTAGTTCCAAGGTGATTTTAATAAACAAAAAAGGCAGTAGATGCAACGTTTCGACCTTACCGGTCTTCCTCAAGCATGCCATTGACTGTCCCTTTGAACCTAAACATCTTCTCTTCTGTACTTCTCCACTCAGCTCCAGTGGGCAGGATGGGAAGGCAGAGGAAGAGGGTGGTGACCGGTGAAGCTGCTCCCCTCCAGAGGAAAATCCTGTTGCCTTGCACCGCAAGGAGAAGAAGAAGGTTGACATGGGCAAAGTGTTCATCAACATCTCCATCGGCCTGTGCATCTTCAGCCTCGTCTGGTTCTTCTATGCCCTCTACATGCGCTCTGCCCTAGCTAAACAGGTGGTGACAATCCACCCCTCACCTCCTGTGCTTGACGCCAACAGCACCATGTCTGGGAAGATGTATGCCGCAATTCATATCTTACAAGAGATGCATTGATGTATGTGCAGGCTATTCTGCCTCCGTCTGATCAGTATGTAAAAATCACAAAGTTAGGGATATGGATGGGAATATATTTCACTGATTAAAAGAAAAACCAAAAAAAGAAGCAAAACTCATTCTGTCTCTAGTATTATTTGTTCACGCCAACTGTTTAAGATGAGGGTGGAAGGGAAGAAAAACTAAAAATGGTAAAGAGCAAGAATAGTTTGGTTTTCCATTATTGTTGATTAATCATCAATTGTAATGCATAATCTTTACATCTCTTACTTAATTTCTCCATTCAATCCCCAAGTTCCTCCTTTCTGTAGTGTTCGCTGTCTTTCTCAACGATGAATTGAAAATGGGGGACCCTGATGTAAACAAGTCGAAAGTCTTTCTCTGGTCTGCATCCCCTTAACAATTGTATGTATTGAGCTGTACTGCACTGTACCCATTCTGCAATCTGTTAATAAAGTTTTCATTCATTCATTCACTCAACACCTTTTTTGTTTGTTCATGGTCCGAGTGGATGTAAGAATATTACAATATCACGATGGTGGAAGAAAGTTGGAGCAGCGTGAGGCTGAAGTTGCATTTTCTTTTTCTCAATTCCTGACTATTGTGGTGGTACAGTGTCTTCAACACCCATGGGGGTAATTTGGCAGTATTTTTTTAGGGGGGGGGGCATTCATTCTGTGTTTATTGTGTCATACTGGGGAATAATATTAATATTATTATGTCCTATTGGGGACATCATTTAAAATTCTGAGCAATTCAATCGTTTTTTTTATGGAGAGGACGTCTGACATTGATTGAAAACTGTATTAACAGATTGCAGATGGGTACAATACAGTACAGCTCAATACACACAATTGTTAAGGGGATGCAGTCCAGAGAAAGACTTTCGTGAGAGACCAACAAAGTGAGGTATGTAAAAACTTGGAATCAAATTGTGGTCGGATAGATCTAACGTTAATATCACGTTAACCATCTAATGGCTAGCAAGCTCATCTGTGACGTCGGTATGGCTTAATACAGTGCAAAATACAATCTTATAGTAACAAAACAATACACAAATTGAACATAGTTTTGAACGTTTTATTAGAATAGTATTTACTGTCTCATGTTGCAATGTATAATCCAGACATAGCTAGCGTTCCAGTCAGATCCATTCTCCGTTGTTGACATGTTGGGGTCCTTAATTCCCGTTTCTGTATCCTTATTGGTTTATCAGCTAGAGGTGTCCAAAGATATGCATGAGCAAACATTTAATTTAAATGTAAGATTACGAAAAACAATGACCACAAAACGGCTGCCGAACAAACGTATTTCGACTCAACATAATAACTAGATATCACACACAAAGAATTGTGTCCTCTCTCAACGCAGATCAATCAAGTTCACTTTAGACACACTCGGCCTGCCATCTACAAGGGCAAAGGTTTATTTGTGTATGCGTTTGGCTACTGCTGTGTTGCCGTTAACACTTTAACTGCCACACACGAGATATCTCGGGTTTATTTTTATGTGGTTGAAAGCCACTCACGAGATTTCTCGGATTTTTTATTTTTTTTAGCAATCTGAAATTATATTGCATCACGCGAGCCTACCCGAGTATACACGAGGACCGCCGGAGATCATATGTGGAAAAAAGCGCCCCCTATCGTCTTTCAGATGACATAAGGGATTTTGGAATGGACTCAATGAAAATGGATGGGGAAAAAAATCCGGTACTCCACATTTTCCAGTCCACTGATCCAGCCGGGGTTACCACAGTTCATTCTGGAGCCTCTGAGACCCGCTGATCATGGAGTTCTACTGTATCGCGTTGGATCCATACACTTATCGATTTTTTCGAATGGTGATCAGGAATTGGAATATACCAGTTGGATACCATCTGATGTCAGGTAAGGACTCTATGTTATCAGTGTTAGGATAATCAGACTAATTTTGATGAAGTTATAAGCTGTTTTGTGAAATGGGCTCTTTCGGTTTCACTGTAAAAGTCTGAGAGGAAATGAACACGGCGATTATCCGTGCACGGCCCGAATGTGCTTGCGTGCACGTATAATATTGATCATCTAGCGTTTATTTGAAAATGATTCATAAAAAGGCAGACGAATATCAACGTTGTGGAATATTCCAGTAAAAGACGATTTTCATAGAATGGTCCAGAATGGGCTGTTTTTTATCTCAAAACGTCTGCTTTTCTAAATGCTCTGAAACGGAAATGACGCGATAAAAAACCAATCTGCCTTGACAGCACTGACTGGAAAATAGTCTTTGATAATGCGATGGGCAGATTAGACACATAGCCATAATTTAAAACATAGATTAGGCGATATTAACGTTAACATTGGCGCCGATGGTGGCATTCAGGGGGTAAAAAGGAAAACCCGGCATGGCACTCAAAGTGTTAAAAGGAACGCCCACTGTGTATGTACTTTGGTAGTGTTTTCTTTACCTAAAGAGAAAAGAGACTGTTTATGGAGGAAGCAGTACTGTGATCATTTGTTTATGTGACTGTTAATTTTCAATTACAGTAAAGCTCTGCTGAGAAACTGTATACCTGTTAGTCAAGAGTCAAGTCAAGAGTTTTAATTGTCACGGCATACAGGTATACAATGAAATGCGGGTGGTCTTGCCCGCAACGATGTGCAATACAGTGGTACATATAATAGAATCAAAAGAAGAAAACAACATTGTGCAGTAACAGGTAGCAGGTAACATGGAGTGACATCTCGGTATCTGTACATAGTTATTTACAGAGCATGTGTGACATGCTAGTTAGCTTTGGTAGTGCAATACACTGTTCCTGTTATTCTAATTTAAAGTGTCCTTTCCTTTGGCCATAAGTGTGCGTGTGTGCGACATGAGTGTGTGCCCGCTCATGTTAAAGTGTTAAGTGGCTGCTCGTGTGTGAGCGTGCACAGTGTGCGTGTCGTGTGTGTTCATGTGTGCTTGTGTGTGGACAGTTCAATGTTCTGAGCACTCAATGTTCATTGTTCATGGCTCTGATGGCCTGGGGGAAGAAGCTGAGCCTAAGCCGCTCTGTCCTAGTAGCTGGGGTTCGCAGGCGTCTGCCTGACCTCAGCAGCTGAAACAGGCTGTTATTGGGGTGGTGAGGGTCTTTCATTATCCTGCAGGCTCTGGATTTGCACCTCTTGTTGTATAGAACCTGCAGGGGGGGTAGTGCAATACCCGTGGTACGCTCGGCTGAGCGCACCACTTTCTGTAGGGCCTTCTTGTCCTGTGCCGTGCTGTTTCCATACCAGGCAGTGATGTTTCCGGTCAGGATGCTCTCTACGGCTCCTGAGTAGAAGGACTGGAGTATCTTCCCCGATACTCTGAACTTCCTTAACTGTCTCAGGTGGTAGAGACGCTGTTTCGCCTTCTTTACTACTGTGTCTATGTGTGTTGACCATGTCAGGTCCTCTGAGATGTGGACCCCCAGGTACTTGAAGCTGCTCACCCTGTCCACGGTAGCCCCGTTTATCATCAGTGGTGTGTGTGTCTCCTGCTGTCCTCTCCTATAATCCACGATCAGTTCCTTGGTTTTGCCAATGTTCAGGAGCAGGCTGTTGTCCTGGCACCAGCGTTCCAGTACCTCAACCTCCTCCCGGTAGGCCTTCTCGTCGTTGTCCGAGATCAGCCCCACCACCACCGTGTCATCTGCGAACTTCACTATGGAGTTGGAGCTGAACTTGGCCACACAGTCGTGTGTGTAGAGTGAGTACAGCAGGGGGCTCAGAACACAGCCCTGGGGGGACCCGATGCTCAGGGTGATGGTGTTGGAGGTCTGACCCCCCACCCTGACCGCCTGGGGTCTTTCGCTCAGAAAGTCCAGTACCCAGGCGCTCAGGGCGGAGCTCAGACCTAGCTCGATCAGCTTGTCCACCAGTCTGGTGGGGACTATGGTGTTGAACGCTGAGCTGTAGTCAATGAACAACAGTCTCACATAGCCCCCCTTCTGACGGTCAAGGTGCGAGAGGGTGCTGTGCAGTACCTGGGAGACCGCGTCGTCGGTGGACCTGTTTGTCCTGTATGCAAATTGCATAGGGTCCATATCACTGGGGAGGGAGGCACAAATGTGGTCCTTGACCAGCCTCTCGAAACATTTCATGACCACAGAGGTGAGTGCCACCGGTCTGTAGTCATTTGGACATGCTGGGGAGGGTTTCTTCGGCACAGGGATGATGGTAGACATCTTGAAGCAGGCAGGGACCACTGACTCCGCCAGTGATTGATTAAATATGGCGGTGAACACAGGGGCCAGCTGGTTGGCACAGGTCTTGAGTATACGTCCTGTTATGCCGTCTGGGCCAGCAGCCTTCCTGGTGTTCACCTGCATAAATGCTCTTCTCACGCTGTGTTCCGACAACGAGAGAGCGTCCCCCCCTCCACAACAGCTGGCGCGCCAGTGACGTCACTAGCCGGAGAGCCAGCAGCGCCACTGTCTACACCAAACCGAGCGTAGAAGGTGTTGAGCTTGTCCGTGAGGGAGGCGTCGTCGCTCCCCATTGAGGGGGCGCTGACTTTATAGTCAGTTATTGTCTTCAGTCCCTGCCATAATCCTCTTGTGTCGTTTTGTGCCATTTGTGTCTCCAGTTTATCAGCATATGTCCTCTTAGCAAGTTTGACAGCTTTGCGTAGAGTATAGACTGAAGCCTTATACTCCTCCATGTTTCCTGACTCTCTACCCAGGTTGTAGGCGGTGGTACGAGAGTTCAGAGCTGCTCTAATAGTGCTATCCACCCACGGTTTCTGGTTTGGGAAAATCCGCACCGTTTTCCTGAGGACAATACCATCAGCTATTGTTGTTATGTAGCACACCACTGTGTCTGCTAGTTCACTGACGTCACTGGCGCTTCCTATGAACATATCCCAATCCGTGTCTGCAAGCACGTCCTTGAGCGTGGCCTCTGATTCGTCGGTCCACTTCTTTGTCTCACGTGACACGACGGCGTCACGTGATCTCTGTTGATATGCCGGAAATAGCAAGATGGAGTCATGATCGCTCGAGCTTGTGGACCCCGTTAATGGCGGAGCGGCTACTGCCTTGTAACCCGCTTTGAACGGGGAATAGCAGTGGTCGAGTGTGTTCTTCCCTCTGGTGGAGCAAGCGATGTGCTGGAAAAAGGACGGCATCACTTTCTTCAGGTTGGCCTGGTTGAAATCGGGTTAGGGTTCCAAGCTTTCAATGACGAGCTGCCACTGCCTAGGATGGCTGAGCACTGGCCATCCCTTGACTGGGCCCTAACTCTGGTGTAAATTCCACTACCAATCGGGTGCCCAGTCGCGTGAATATTTTAGGCAACCAACTTGTGTTTAGCGTTTCTCTGATTGGCCAATACGCCCATGTGACCATGGCAGCGCGAGAGAGCTGCAGCGCGGAAATAGGCTGTCTATTGCCTCGCGCTGCAGCGCGGAAATAGGCTGTCTATTGCCATTCTCTAAGACAAACTCTAACCTTAACCAGCTCCTTAACAGCGCCTAAACTTAACCCTTCTAACCTTAAGCAACTCCGAAACAATGCCTAACCTTAACCAACTCCGAAACAATGCCTAAACTTAACCGGCGAAAGAATGCACGTTAAAAAATATTGCCATTCTCAAAGACAAACTCTAACCTTAACCAGCTCCTTAACAGCGCCTAAACTTAACCCTTCTAACCTTAAGTAACTCCGAAACAATGCTTAAAGTTATGCCTAAACTTAACGGCGAAAGAATGCGAATGCACGTTAAAAAAAATTTAATTGAAGGGAATCGAACTTGCCAGCAACGGGCCGTAGGATCTTAGATGCAGCATTTAAATGTGTAACTCTGTTTGTTTTTGCGCCTTGGCGTCTTAATTTCAGAAATACGTCCTCAGTAGAGTACCCTATGTCTTAAATGCGTTTCGCCGGACAGTATATATACCCATATATCTGTACGTGTATATATACTGCAATCTAGACGCTCTCTACAGGGCCCGGTAGCTTGGTTGATTAATCCAAACTCGTTTTCTGTCTGTCAATTAGAATTAAAACTGTATTATATTGTGTGACTCTCTCTCATAATTCTCCTGTCCTAGGTAAGTAAGTAACTCAATTATTCAATGTCTAAATCCATTTACGGATCAAAGCGGAAAATAGAATAATGAAAGAAGAAAGGGGGACCCTGATGTAAACAAGACAACTTCTTTCTCTGGTCTGCATCCCCTTAACAATTGTGTATTGAGCCGTAGCCTACTGTATTGTACCCATTCTGCAATCTGTTAAATAAAATTGTCATTCATTCATTCATCACTATTTTATTTCACTGTAAAAAAAAAGTTTTATCTATTCTATTCTACTATTTTATTGCACTGTACTATTTTACTCTGTCTATTTGATCTTACTATTTTTATTATTGTCTATTTAAAACTGAATCAAACCATAAACAAGGTGGCCTGTTGGGATGTCCCTCTTCATTCATTCACTGTAATGTACATGTACCTTATATGTGACAAATAAAATAACATCTCAGTTAAGGCAACTCAAATATTGTTATTATTTGTATTTCTATCAGACTTTTTAAAACTAATTCCACTATATGATCCATGTTTGATCCAAGTCTGTAAGCAGAATAAAACCACACTCTATTGCTCCAGCACCTGATTCCGTGTCGGTCCTGGATGAGACAGCAGGCAGGACAGAATAGGAGAGGTCACACTGGTCACACACTTTATTTTATTTTTTACATTTCTATAACATTTATTTACCCAGGCAAGCAAGTAAGAACAAATTCAGATTTTATTTATTGTCAAAAGTATGCATAATGTTGTGTTAATTCCACAACAAGAGATATGTAATGTATGTAATGGGGGGGGGGGGGGGGGGACCCTGCATATATCGGTATCTATTCTATTCTACTATTTTATTGCACTGCACTATTTTACTCTGTCTATTTTATCTTACTATTTTTATTATTGTCAATTTAAAACTGAATCAAACCATAAACAAGGTGGCCTGTTGGGATGTCCCTCTGACTCTGTCTACCGGGGGAAGACAGAGGGAGTTGTTATTGAGATATGAAATGAGGAACAAACAAATAAGACAAATGTCTCAACACTTGAGGAAGTAAAATACATTAAAGAAAATACATTAACACTTTCAGTGCCGTTTTCCTTTTTACCCCGTTGATGCCACGTTCCACGGCCCATGTAACGTTAATATCGCCTAATCTATGTTTTAAATTATGCTATGTGTCTAATCTGCCCATCGCTTATCAAAGAATCATTTTCCAGTCAACATTGGCAAAGCAGATTGTGTTTTTATCGCTTAATTTCCTTTTTATAGCATTTTGAAAACCACTCGGTTTCGAAGAAAAAACAACACATCCCATGATAATCGCCTTTTACTGGAATATTCCAGAACATTATCATTTGTCGGTCTATTTATGAATCGTTTTCAAATAAACGCTAGATGGTCGATAGTATGTGTGCGCACGCACGCTCATGCCGTGCGCTGATAATCGCTGCTATTATTTCCTCATGGCTTTTACAGTGAAACAGCCATATCACATATAGTGGAAACGCTTATATCTCCATGAAAACGAGTCTAATTATCCTAACACTGATAACATAGATTCCTTACCTGACATCAGATGGTATCCAAATGGTATATTCCAATTCCTGATCACCATTCGAAAAAGTTGATAAGTATATTGATCCAACGTGTGTACAGTATAACCCTTGCTCGCCGCGGCTCAGACGCTCCAGAATGAACTCTGGTAACTCCGGCTGCATCAGTGGACTGGAAAATGTGGACTGGAATATTTTTTTCCCCCATCCATTTTCATTGAGTCCATTCCAAAAGGGTGATTTACCATCTGGGAGACGATAGGTGGCACTTTTTTCACATCTGATCGCCGGCGGCCCCTGGATCTCCAACGGTAGGCTCGCGTGATGCAATATGATTTCAGATCGCTAATAAAAATTTAAAAAAAAATCCCGAGAAAAGCCGTGACGTGGCTTTCAACGTCACAATCGTAAACCCAAGATTAGCCGTGAGTGGCGCTCAAAGTGTTAAGGTACTGTATTTGAATCAGCTAGTTGACCAAAAGAGTTATGCAAGGCTAAATAATAACGTTTAGATAATAAAAAGTGTGTTTTTTTCAAGTCAGGTCAAGTCAGCTTTATTTGAACTCTGCAGAGGAAGGATGGCAAAATGTTATAGACGGCGGGCCGGAGCTTGCTAGAGGCTTCCGTTAGTGAAATGATTGATCTGGTTGTAGAGAGGATATGATATTGTAATATGAACTTTGCAATGTATAATCCAGACATAGCTAGCGTTCCAGTCAGATCCATCCTCCGTTGTTGACATGTTGGGGTCCTTAATTCCCGTTTCTGAATCCTTATTGGTTTATCAGTCAGTCATCATGCCTGCAAAAAAGAAAAATTGTAAAATGTACAGTATGAAGCACAATCTCAGGAAGCTCATACAGAACCAAGTGTTTCACTGTAATGTACATGTACCTTATATGTGACAAATAAAACAAAACTTTAATTCATTATTGTTTAAAATATATTTATAAATCAGTACTACTGAGTAATAATGCTAATCAGATGTATGTAGTGTACAGAGTTGTAGTATTATTATGTACAGTGATACAGGTATAAAGACACTATGGTAGTGGTCATACTGGCCAGCAGGCGTAACTAGTAAGAGTAGGTAAGAGATATGTACAGATATAGATATAGTATTAATATGTACAGTGATACAGGTATAAAGACACTATGGTAGTGGTCATACTGGCCAGCAGGCGTAACTAGTAAGAGTAGGTAAGAGATGTACAGATATAGATATAGTATCTACAGATATGTAAATGTTATTAACAGATTGCAGAATGGGTACAGTACAGTACAGCCCAATACACACAATTGTTAAGGGGATGCAGACCAGAGAAAGACTTTCGTCTTGTTTACATCAGGGTCCCCCATTTTCAATTCATCAGGACATATATTTTTGGTCATACACTTACAATATTTAGCAGCTGGGAAATACATTATTTGATGTATTCAGGGCCATTTCACGTTGATTAAACGTTACACATTACATCCTGCTAAATGAACGTTAGCTAATGTTACAGTACGGCCAGCCTTGCGGTCGCATTCAATTTTCGAGGGACCATAACGTTAACTTGACAGCAAATGTGGATATGCATTTGAGTAGTTGCAAGTGTTAGTTGATTAGTTGATTGTCGTTCTGACATAACTGCAGTAAACAAACTAACGTTAAACCTAAGTTAACATACCAGTTAATTCAGTACATGATGCACAGGACAGCCTGATCAAACTAGTCGACGGGGTCCATCCAGTTACATTTCCCCCAACCAGAGCCTAACTTGAGCCACAGTCTGCAAATCAGAGGCAGAGTAGGGGCGGGTCTTCGGTGGCAGCAAGTTGGGTTGTCTCAACGTAAAGAATAATACTGTACATCTTAGCTGATTATCCATAAAAAACGCACGTTAATCGAAAATACCACACCATTACTGTACCAATGACAGTCAAATAATCAACAGAAAAGCATTACATTGCAAAATAATATGTCCAAGTCTGTAGTGTCGCATGCACACACACACACACATAGAACGATAGTTCCCTCTCTCCACCGTGTAACTCGACTCCCCCTACTGGTTGAACCAGGCAGTGCAGCGTCAGCACCCGTCAACTCGCCTCACATAGCGTCACCAAGCTTGGTACCGGCGGGAGAGACCTCGTTTTCCAGCCCCCCATCTGTAAGCTCCCCCTTAAGCTCCAGGAGAGAGGAGAGAGGCTGAAAACCTGCAGTTCTTGCCCGACTGATGGGAGCCGAATCCCGGATCAGATTTTTCTGATGAATACCCCCAAAACATGGAGGTCCCGAACGCATGGAAGTATTGATTGCGCCGTAACGAATCATTAAAAAAATATACCGCTAACTGGAATATGTTGTGCCTTTACACATATGTTGGATTATGTAATTGGTTTGTCATGACAAACTAATAAAAAGATTGCGATTTACCCGGTGGCTACAACAACACACACAGGAGAGGAACACTTATGAGTTCAGAGTATTTTTGGAGAGGCTCTGCTATTTGGCGGAGCCCAGTATGACTGTCTAACATAAAAGCAATCCGGGCTGGAATCTGATAGATAAATCCTATGTCAACGCTCTGTTCAACCTTCTTAGGTTTGCTGCCATTTTTCCTAAAAAAACCAACAACAACAACAAATACAAGCCTTTGGATTATGTATATAATGTAGAGACTGTGCTCGTGACGATTGAGCTGATTGGTCAGTGGGTGGGGCCACTCGTGAGTCAACTTGGAAGACAGACAGTCGATGGTTGATGGGCAATGCACCGTTTGGCTGTTGCCAGAGGCAGCTGAGGATGCTCAAGGCCTCGTAGGGAGTGGGGGCTGTATTGACTCTGGTTTCTCTTCAATACGTATAAGCCTTTCACCTTTTACTAAAGACTTCCGTTGAGAGGAACACTTATGAGTATTTTTGGAGAGGCTCTGCTATTTGGCAGAGCCCAGTATGACTGTGTAATATAAAAGCAATCCGGGCTGGTATCTGATAGATAAATCCTATGTCAACGCTCTGTTCAACCTACTTAGGTTTGCTGCCATTTTTCCTAAAAACCAACAACAACAACAACAACAACAAATACAAGCCTTTGGATTATGTATATAATGTAGAGCCTGTGCTTGTGACGATTGAACTGATTGGTCAGTGGGTGGGGCCACTCGTGAGTCAACTTGGAAGACAGACAGTCGATGGTTGATGGGCAATGCACCGTTTGGCATTTGCCAGAGGCAGCTGAGGATGCTCAAGGCCTCGTAGGGAGTGGGGGCTGTATTGACTCTGGTTTCTCTTCAATACGTATAAGCCTTTCGCCTTTTACTAAAGACTTCCGTGGAGAGGAACACTTATGAGTTCAGAGTATTTTTGGAGAGGCTCTGCTATTTGGCGGAGCCCAGTATGACTGTGTAATATAAAAGCAATCCGGGCTGGTATCTGATAGATAAATCCTATGTCAACGCTCTGTTCAACCTGCTTAGGTTTGCTGCCATTTTTCCTAAAAACCAACAACAACAACAACAACAAATACAAGCCTTTGGATTATGTATATAATGTAGAGCCTGTGCTTGTGACGATTGAGCTGATTGGTCAGTGGGTGGGGCCACTCGTGAGTCAACTTGGAAGACAGACAGTCGATGGTTGATGGGCAATGCACCGTTTGGCTGTTGCCAGAGGCAGCTGAGGATGCTCAAGGCCTCGTAGGGAGTGGGGGCTGTATTGACTCTGGTTTCTCTTCAATACGTATAAGCCTTTCGCCTTTTACTAAAGACTTCCGTGGAGAGGAACACTTATGAGTTCAGAGTATTTTTGGAGAGGCTCTGCTATTTGGCAGAGCCCAGTATGACTGTGTAATATAAAAGCAATCCGGGCTGGTATCTGATAGATAAATCCTATGGCAACGCTCTGTTTAACATGCTAAGGTTTGCTGCCATTTTTCTTAAAAACCAACAACAACCACAAAAAATACAAGCTTTTACATTATGTATATAATGTAGAGCCTGTGCTTGTGACGATTGAGCTGATTGGTCAGTGGGTGGGGCCACTCGTGAGTCAACTTGGAAGACAGACAGTCGATGGTTGATGGGCAATGCACCGTTTGGCTGTTGCCAGAGGCAGCTGAGGATGCTCAAGGCCTCGTAGGGAGTGGGGGCTGTATTGACTCTGGTTTCTCTTCAATACGTATAAGCCTTTCGCCTTTTACTAAAGACTTCCGTGGAGAGGAACACTTATGAGTATTTTTGGAGAGGCTCTGCTATTTGGCAGAGCCCAGTATGACTGTGTAATATAAAAGCAATCCGGGCTGCTATCTGATAGATAAATCCTATGTCAACGCTCTGTTCAACCTGCTTAGGTTTGCTGCCATTTTTCCTAAAAACCAACAACAACAACAACAACAACAACAAATACAAGCCTTTGGATTATGTATATAATGTAGAGCCTGTGCTTGTGACGATTGAACTGATTGGTCAGTGGGTGGGGCCACTCGTGAGTCAACTTGGAAGACAGACAGTCGATGGTTGATGGGCAATGCACCGTTTGGCATTTGCCAGAGGCAGCTGAGGATGCTCAAGGCCTCGTAGGGAGTGGGGGCTGTATTGACTCTGGTTTCTCTTCAATACGTATAAGCCTTTCGCCTTTTACTAAAGACTTCCGTGGAGAGGAACACTTATGAGTTCAGAGTATTTTTGGAGAGGCTCTGCTATTTGGCGGAGCCCAGTATGACTGTGTAATATAAAAGCAATCCGGGCTGGTATCTGATAGATAAATCCTATGTCAACGCTCTGTTCAACCTGCTTAGGTTTGCTGCCATTTTTCCTAAAAACCAACAACAACAACAACAACAAATACAAGCCTTTGGATTATGTATATAATGTAGAGCCTGTGCTTGTGACGATTGAGCTGATTGGTCAGTGGGTGGGGCCACTCGTGAGTCAACTTGGAAGACAGACAGTCGATGGTTGATGGGCAATGCACCGTTTGGCTGTTGCCAGAGGCAGCTGAGGATGCTCAAGGCCTCGTAGGGAGTGGGGGCTGTATTGACTCTGGTTTCTCTTCAATACGTATAAGCCTTTCGCCTTTTACTAAAGACTTCCGTGGAGAGGAACACTTATGAGTTCAGAGTATTTTTGGAGAGGCTCTGCTATTTGGCAGAGCCCAGTATGACTGTGTAATATAAAAGCAATCCGGGCTGGTATCTGATAGATAAATCCTATGGCAACGCTCTGTTTAACATGCTAAGGTTTGCTGCCATTTTTCTTAAAAACCAACAACAACCACAAAAAATACAAGCTTTTACATTATGTATATAATGTAGAGCCTGTGCTTGTGACGATTGAGCTGATTGGTCAGTGGGTGGGGCCACTCGTGAGTCAACTTGGAAGACAGACAGTCGATGGTTGATGGGCAATGCACCGTTTGGCTGTTGCCAGAGGCAGCTGAGGATGCTCAAGGCCTCGTAGGGAGTGGGGGCTGTATTGACTCTGGTTTCTCTTCAATACGTATAAGCCTTTCGCCTTTTACTAAAGACTTCCGTGGAGAGGAACACTTATGAGTATTTTTGGAGAGGCTCTGCTATTTGGCAGAGCCCAGTATGACTGTGTAATATAAAAGCAATCCGGGCTGCTATCTGATAGATAAATCCTATGTCAACGCTCTGTTCAACCTGCTTAGGTTTGCTGCCATTTTTCCTAAAAACCAACAACAACAACAACAACAACAACAAATACAAGCCTTTGGATTATGTATATAATGTAGAGCCTGTGCTTGTGACGATTGAGCTGATTGGTCAGTGGGTGGGGCCACTCGTGAGTCAACTTGGAAGACAGACAGTCGATGGTTGATGGGCAATGCACCGTTTGGCATTTGCCAGAGGCAGCTGAGGATGCTCAAGGCCTCGTAGGGAGTGGGGGCTGTATTGACTCTGGTTTCTCTTCAATACGTATAAGCCTTTCGCCTTTTACTAAAGACTTCCGTGGAGAGGAACACTTATGAGTTCAGAGTATTTTTGGAGAGGCTCTGCTATTTGGCGGAGCCCAGTATGACTGTGTAATATAAAAGCAATCCGGGCTGGTATCTGATAGATAAATCCTATGTCAACGCTCTGTTCAACCTGCTTAGGTTTGCTGCCATTTTTCCTAAAAACCAACAACAACAACAACAACAAATACAAGCCTTTGGATTATGTATATAATGTAGAGCCTGTGCTTGTGACGATTGAGCTGATTGGTCAGTGGGTGGGGCCACTCGTGAGTCAACTTGGAAGACAGACAGTCGATGGTTGATGGGCAATGCACCGTTTGGCTGTTGCCAGAGGCAGCTGAGGATGCTCAAGGCCTCGTAGGGAGTGGGGCCTGTATTGACTCTGGTTTCTCTTCAATACGTATAAGCCTTTCGCCTTTTACTAAAGACTTCCGTGGAGAGGAACACTTATGAGTTCAGAGTATTTTTGGAGAGGCTCTGCTATTTGGCAGAGCCCAGTATGACTGTGTAATATAAAAGCAATCCGGGCTGGTATCTGATAGATAAATCCTATGGCAACGCTCTGTTTAACATGCTAAGGTTTGCTGCCATTTTTCTTAAAAACCAACAACAACCACAAAAATTACAAGCTTTTACATTATGTATATAATGTAGAGCCTGTGCTTGTGACGATTGAGCTGATTGGTCAGTGGGTGGGGCCACTCGTGAGTCAACTTGGAAGACAGACAGTCGATGGTTGATGGGCAATGCACCGTTTGGCTGTTGCCAGAGGCAGCTGAGGATGCTCAAGGCCTCGTAGGGAGTGGGGGCTGTATTGACTCTGGTTTCTCTTCAATACGTATAAGCCTTTCGCCTTTTACTAAAGACTTCCGTGGAGAGGAACACTTATGAGTTCAGAGTATTTTTGGAGAGGCTCTGCTATTTGGCAGAGTCCAGTATGACTGTGTAATATAAAAGCAATCCGGGCTGGTATCTGATAGATAAATCCTATGTCAATGCTCTGTTCAACCTTCTTAGGTTTGCTGCCATTTTTCCTAAAAAACAACAACAACAACAACAACAACAAATACAAGCCTTTGGATTATGTATATAATGTAGAGCCTGTGCTTGTGACGATTAAGCTGATTGGTCAGTGGGTGTGGCCACTCGTGAGTCAACTTGGAAGACAGTCGATGGTTGATGGGCAATGCACCGTTTGGCATTTGCCAGAGGCAGCTGAGGATGCTCAAGGCCTCGTAGGGAGTGGGGGCTGTATTGACTCTGGTTTCTCTTCAATACGTATAAGCCTTTCGCCTTTTACTAAAGACTTCCGTGGAGAGGAACACTTATGAGTTCAGAGTATTTTTGGAGACGCTCTGCTATTTGGCGGAGCCCAGTATGACTGTCTAACATAAAAGCAATCCGGGCTGGAATCTGATAGATAAATTCTATGTCAACGCTCTGTTCAACATGCTAAGGTTTGCTGCCATTTTTCTTAAAAACCAACAACAACAACAACAAATACAAGCCTTTGGATTATGTATATAATGTAGAGCCTGTGCTCGTGACGATTGAGCTGATTGGTCAGTGGGTGGGGCCACTCGTGAGTCAACTTGGAAGACAGACAGTCGATGGTTGATGGGCAATGCACCGTTTGGCTGTTGCCAGAGGCAGCTGAGGATGCTCAAGGCCTCGTAGGGAGTGGGGGCTGTATTGACTCTGGTTTCTCTTCAATACGTATAAGCCTTTCGCCTTTTACTAAAGACTTCCGTGGAGAGGAACACTTATGAGTTCAGAGTATTTTTGGAGAGGCTCTGCTATTTGGCAGAGCCCAGTATGACTGTGTAATATAAAAGCAATCCGGGCTGGTATCTGATAGATAAATCCTATGTCAATGCTCTGTTCAACCTTCTTAGGTTTGCTGCCATTTTTCCTAAAAAACAACAACAACAACAACAACAACAAATACAAGCCTTTGGATTATGTATATAATGTAGAGCCTGTGCTTGTGACGATTAAGCTGATTGGTCAGTGGGTGTGGCCACTCGTGAGTCAACTTGGAAGACAGTCGATGGTTGATGGGCAATGCACCGTTTGGCATTTGCCAGAGGCAGCTGAGGATGCTCAAGGCCTCGTAGGGAGTGGGGGCTGTATTGACTCTGGTTTCTCTTCAATACGTATAAGCCTTTCGCCTTTTACTAAAGACTTCCGTGGAGAGGAACACTTATGAGTTCAGAGTATTTTTGGAGACGCTCTGCTATTTGGCGGAGCCCAGTATGACTGTCTAACATAAAAGCAATCCGGGCTGGAATCTGATAGATAAATTCTATGTCAACGCTCTGTTCAACATGCTAAGGTTTGCTGCCATTTTTCTTAAAAACCAACAACAACAACAACAAATACAAGCCTTTGGATTATGTATATAATGTAGAGCCTGTGCTCGTGACGATTGAGCTGATTGGTCAGTGGGTGGGGCCACTCGTGAGTCAACTTGGAAGACAGACAGTCGATGGTTGATGGGCAATGCACCGTTTGGCTGTTGCCAGAGGCAGCTGAGGATGCTCAAGGCCTCGTAGGGAGTGGGGGCTGTATTGACTCTGGTTTCTCTTCAATACGTATAAGCCTTTCGCCTTTTACTAAAGACTTCCGTGGAGAGGAACACTTATGAGTTCAGAGTATTTTTGGAGAGGCTCTGCTATTTGGCAGAGCCCAGTATGACTGTGTAATATAAAAGCAATCCGGGCTGGTATCTGATAGATAAATCCTATGGCAACGCTCTGTTTAACATGCTAAGGTTTGCTGCCATTTTTCTAAAAACCAACAACAACCACAAAAAATACAAGCTTTTACATTATGTATATAATGTAGAGCCTGTGCTTGTGACGATTGAGCTGATTGGTCAGTGGGTGGGGCCACTCGTGAGTCAACTTGGAAGACAGACAGTCGATGGTTGATGGGCAATGCACCGTTTGGCTGTTGCCAGAGGCAACTGAGGATGCTCAAGGCCTCGTAGGGAGTGGGGGCTGTATTGACTCTGGTTTCTCTTCAATACGTATAAGCCTTTCGCCTTTTACTAAAGACTTCCGTGGAGAGGAACACTTATGAGTTCAGAGTATTTTTGGAGAGGCTCTGCTATTTGGCAGAGCCCAGTATGACTGTGTAATATAAAACCAATCCGGGCTGGTATCTGATAGATAAATCCTATGGCAACGCTCTGTTTAACATGCTAAGGTTTGCTGCCATTTTTCTTAAAAACCAACAACAACCACAAAAAATACAAGCTTTTACATTATGTATATAATGTAGAGCCTGTGCTTGTGACGATTGAGCTGATTGGTCAGTGGGTGGGGCCACTCGTGAGTCAACTTGGAAGACAGACAGTCGATGGTTGATGGGCAATGCACCGTTTGGCTGTTGCCAGAGGCAGCTGAGGATGCTCAAGGCCTCGTAGGGAGTGGGGGCTGTATTGACTCTGGTTTCTCTTCAATACGTATAAGCCTTTCGCCTTTTACTAAAGACTTCCGTGGAGAGGAACACTTATGAGTTCAGAGTATTTTTGGAGAGGCTCTGCTATTTGGCAGAGTCCAGTATGACTGTGTAATATAAAAGCAATCCGGGCTGGTATCTGATAGATAAATCCTATGTCAATGCTCTGTTCAACCTTCTTAGGTTTGCTGCCATTTTTCCTAATAAAAAACAACAACAACAACAACAAATACAAGCCTTTGGATTATGTATATAATGTAGAGCCTGTGCTTGTGACGATTAAGCTGATTGGTCAGTGGGTGTGGCCACTCGTGAGTCAACTTGGAAGACAGTCGATGGTTGATGGGCAATGCACCGTTTGGCATTTGCCAGAGGCAGCTGAGGATGCTCAAGGCCTCGTAGGGAGTGGGGGCTGTATTGACTCTGGTTTCTCTTCAATACGTATAAGCCTTTCGCCTTTTACTAAAGACTTCCGTGGAGAGGAACACTTATGAGTTCAGAGTATTTTTGGAGAGGCTCTGCTATTTGGCGGAGCCCAGTATGACTGTCTAACATAAAAGCAATCCGGGCTGGAATCTGATAGATAAATTCTATGTCAACGCTCTGTTCAACATGCTAAGGTTTGCTGCCATTTTTCTTAAAAACCAACAACAACAACAACAAATACAAGCCTTTGGATTATGTATATAATGTAGAGCCTGTGCTCGTGACGATTGAGCTGATTGGTCAGTGGGTGGGGCCACTCGTGAGTCAACTTGGAAGACAGACAGTCGATGGTTGATGGGCAATGCATTGTTTGGCATTTGCCAGAGGCAGCTGAGGATGCTCAGGGCCTCGTAGGGAGTGGGAGCTGTATTGACTCTGGTTTCTCTTCAATACGTATAAGCCTTTCGCCTTTTACTAAAGACTTCCGTGGAGAGGAACACTTATGAGTTCAGAGTATTTTTGGAGAGGCTCTGCTATTTGGCAGAGCCCAGTATGACTGTGTAATATAAAAGCAATCCGGGCTGGTATCTGATAGATAAATCCTATGTCAACGCTCTGTTCAACCTGCTTAGGTTTGCTGCCATTTTTCCTAAAAACCAACAACAACAACAACAACAACAACAACAACAACAACAACAACAACAACAACAACAACAACAACAAATACAAGCCTTTGGATTATGTATATAATGTAGAGCCTGTGCTTGTGACGATTGAGCTGATTGGTCAGTGGGTGGGGCCACTCGTGAGTCAACTTGGAAGACAGACAGTCGATGGTTGATGGGCAATGCACCGTTTGGCTGTTGCCAGAGGCAGCTGAGGATGCTCAAGGCCTCGTAGGGAGTGGGGGCTGTATTGACTCTGGTTTCTCTTCAATACGTATAAGCCTTTCGCCTTTTACTAAAGACTTCCGTGGAGAGGAACACTTATGAGTTCAGAGTATTTTTGGAGAGGCTCTGCTATTTGGCAGAGTCCAGTATGACTGTGTAATATAAAAGCAATCCGGGCTGGTATCTGATAGATAAATCCTATGTCAACGCTCTGTTCAACCTGCTTAGGTTTGCTGCCATTTTTCCTAAAAACCAACAACAACAACAACAACAACAACAACAACAACAACAACAAATACAAGCCTTTGGATTATGTATATAATGTAGAGCCTGTGCTTGTGACGATTGAGCTGATTGGTCAGTGGGTGGGGCCACTCGTGAGTCAACTTGGAAGACAGACAGTCGATGGTTGATGGGCAATGCACCGTTTGGCTGTTGCCAGAGGCAGCTGAGGATGCTCAAGGCCTCGTAGGGAGTGGGGGCTGTATTGACTCTGGTTTCTCTTCAATACGTATAAGCCTTTCGCCTTTTACTAAAGACTTCCGTGGAGAGGAACACTTATGAGTTCAGAGTATTTTTGGAGAGGCTCTGCTATTTGGCAGAGCCCAGTATGACTGTGTAATATAAAAGCAATCCGGGCTGGTATCTGATAGATAAATCCTATGGCAACGCTCTGTTTAACATGCTAAGGTTTGCTGCCATTTTTCTTAAAAACCAACAACAACCACAAAAAATACAAGCTTTTACATTATGTATATAATGTAGAGCCTGTGCTTGTGACGATTGAGCTGATTGGTCAGTGGGTGGGGCCACTCGTGAGTCAACTTGGAAGACAGACAGTCGATGGTTGATGGGCAATGCACCGTTTGGCTGTTGCCAGAGGCAGCTGAGGATGCTCAAGGCCTCGTAGGGAGTGGGGGCTGTATTGACTCTGGTTTCTCTTCAATACGTATAAGCCTTTCGCCTTTTACTAAAGACTTCCGTGGAGAGGAACACTTATGAGTTCAGAGTATTTTTGGAGAGGCTCTGCTATTTGGCAGAGTCCAGTATGACTGTGTAATATAAAACCAATCCGGGCTGGTATCTGATAGATAAATCCTATGGCAACGCTCTGTTTAACATGCTAAGGTTTGCTGCCATTTTTCTTAAAAACCAACAACAACCACAAAAAATACAAGCTTTTACATTATGTATATAATGTAGAGCCTGTGCTCGTGACGATTGAGCTGATTGGTCAGTGGGTGGGACCACTCGTGAGTCAACTTGGAAGACAGACAGTCGATGGTTGATGGGCAATGCATTGTTTGGCATTTGCCAGAGGCAGCTGAGGATGCTCAGGGCCTCGTAGGGAGTGGGAGCTGTATTGACTCTGGTTTCTCTTCAATACGTATAAGCCTTTCGCCTTTTACTAAAGACTTCCGTGGAGAGGAACACTTATGAGTTCAGAGTATTTTTGGAGAGGCTCTGCTATTTGGCAGAGCCCAGTATGACTGTGTAATATAAAAGCAATCCGGGCTGGTATCTGATAGATAAATCCTATGTCAACGCTCTGTTCAACCTGCTTAGGTTTGCTGCCATTTTTCCTAAAAACCAACAACAACAACAACAACAACAACAACAACAACAACAACAACAACAACAAATACAAGCCTTTGGATTATGTATATAATGTAGAGCCTGTGCTTGTGACGATTGAGCTGATTGGTCAGTGGGTGGGGCCACTCGTGAGTCAACTTGGAAGACAGACAGTCGATGGTTGATGGGCAATGCACCGTTTGGCTGTTGCCAGAGGCAGCTGAGGATGCTCAAGGCCTCGTAGGGAGTGGGGGCTGTATTGACTCTGGTTTCTCTTCAATACGTATAAGCCTTTCGCCTTTTACTAAAGACTTCCGTGGAGAGGAACACTTATGAGTTCAGAGTATTTTTGGAGAGGCTCTGCTATTTGGCAGAGCCCAGTATGACTGTGTAATATAAAAGCAATCCGGGCTGGTATCTGATAGATAAATCCTATGGCAACGCTCTGTTTAACATGCTAAGGTTTGCTGCCATTTTTCTTAAAAACCAACAACAACCACAAAAAATACAAGCTTTTACATTATGTATATAATGTAGAGCCTGTGCTTGTGACGATTGAGCTGATTGGTCAGTGGGTGGGGCCACTCGTGAGTCAACTTGGAAGACAGACAGTCGATGGTTGATGGGCAATGCACCGTTTGGCTGTTGCCAGAGGCAGCTGAGGATGCTCAAGGCCTCGTAGGGAGTGGGGGCTGTATTGACTCTGGTTTCTCTTCAATACGTATAAGCCTTTCGCCTTTTACTAAAGACTTCCGTGGAGAGGAACACTTATGAGTATTTTTGGAGAGGCTCTGCTATTTGGCAGAGCCCAGTATGACTGTGTAATATAAAAGCAATCCGGGCTGCTATCTGATAGATAAATCCTATGTCAACGCTCTGTTCAACCTGCTTAGGTTTGCTGCCATTTTTCCTAAAAACCAACAACAACAACAACAACAACAACAACAACAAATACAAGCCTTTGGATTATGTATATAATGTAGAGCCTGTGCTTGTGACGATTGAGCTGATTGGTCAGTGGGTGGGGCCACTCGTGAGTCAACTTGGAAGACAGACAGTCGATGGTTGATGGGCAATGCACCGTTTGGCATTTGCCAGAGGCAGCTGAGGATGCTCAAGGCCTCGTAGGGAGTGGGGGCTGTATTGACTCTGGTTTCTCTTCAATACGTATAAGCCTTTCGCCTTTTACTAAAGACTTCCGTGGAGAGGAACACTTATGAGTTCAGAGTATTTTTGGAGAGGCTCTGCTATTTGGCGGAGCCCAGTATGACTGTGTAATATAAAAGCAATCCGGGCTGGTATCTGATAGATAAATCCTATGTCAACGCTCTGTTCAACCTGCTTAGGTTTGCTGCCATTTTTCCTAAAAACCAACAACAACAACAACAACAACAAATACAAGCCTTTGGATTATGTATATAATGTAGAGCCTGTGCTTGTGACGATTGAGCTGATTGGTCAGTGGGTGGGGCCACTCGTGAGTCAACTTGGAAGACAGACAGTCGATGGTTGATGGGCAATGCACCGTTTGGCTGTTGCCAGAGGCAGCTGAGGATGCTCAAGGCCTCGTAGGGAGTGGGGGCTGTATTGACTCTGGTTTCTCTTCAATACGTATAAGCCTTTCGCCTTTTACTAAAGACTTCCGTGGAGAGGAACACTTATGAGTTCAGAGTATTTTTGGAGAGGCTCTGCTATTTGGCAGAGCCCAGTATGACTGTGTAATATAAAAGCAATCCGGGCTGGTATCTGATAGATAAATCCTATGGCAACGCTCTGTTTAACATGCTAAGGTTTGCTGCCATTTTTCTTAAAAACCAACAACAACCACAAAAATTACAAGCTTTTACATTATGTATATAATGTAGAGCCTGTGCTTGTGACGATTGAGCTGATTGGTCAGTGGGTGGGGCCACTCGTGAGTCAACTTGGAAGACAGACAGTCGATGGTTGATGGGCAATGCACCGTTTGGCTGTTGCCAGAGGCAGCTGAGGATGCTCAAGGCCTCGTAGGGAGTGGGGGCTGTATTGACTCTGGTTTCTCTTCAATACGTATAAGCCTTTCGCCTTTTACTAAAGACTTCCGTGGAGAGGAACACTTATGAGTTCAGAGTATTTTTGGAGAGGCTCTGCTATTTGGCAGAGTCCAGTATGACTGTGTAATATAAAAGCAATCCGGGCTGGTATCTGATAGATAAATCCTATGTCAATGCTCTGTTCAACCTTCTTAGGTTTGCTGCCATTTTTCCTAAAAAACAACAACAACAACAACAACAACAACAACAAATACAAGCCTTTGGATTATGTATATAATGTAGAGCCTGTGCTTGTGACGATTAAGCTGATTGGTCAGTGGGTGTGGCCACTCGTGAGTCAACTTGGAAGACAGTCGATGGTTGATGGGCAATGCACCGTTTGGCATTTGCCAGAGGCAGCTGAGGATGCTCAAGGCCTCGTAGGGAGTGGGGGCTGTATTGACTCTGGTTTCTCTTCAATACGTATAAGCCTTTCGCCTTTTACTAAAGACTTCCGTGGAGAGGAACACTTATGAGTTCAGAGTATTTTTGGAGACGCTCTGCTATTTGGCGGAGCCCAGTATGACTGTCTAACATAAAAGCAATCCGGGCTGGAATCTGATAGATAAATTCTATGTCAACGCTCTGTTCAACATGCTAAGGTTTGCTGCCATTTTTCTTAAAAACCAACAACAACAACAACAAATACAAGCCTTTGGATTATGTATATAATGTAGAGCCTGTGCTCGTGACGATTGAGCTGATTGGTCAGTGGGTGGGGCCACTCGTGAGTCAACTTGGAAGACAGACAGTCGATGGTTGATGGGCAATGCACCGTTTGGCTGTTGCCAGAGGCAGCTGAGGATGCTCAAGGCCTCGTAGGGAGTGGGGGCTGTATTGACTCTGGTTTCTCTTCAATACGTATAAGCCTTTCGCCTTTTACTAAAGACTTCCGTGGAGAGGAACACTTATGAGTTCAGAGTATTTTTGGAGAGGCTCTGCTATTTGGCAGAGCCCAGTATGACTGTGTAATATAAAAGCAATCCGGGCTGGTATCTGATAGATAAATCCTATGGCAACGCTCTGTTTAACATGCTAAGGTTTGCTGCCATTTTTCTAAAAACCAACAACAACCACAAAAAATACAAGCTTTTACATTATGTATATAATGTAGAGCCTGTGCTTGTGACGATTGAGCTGATTGGTCAGTGGGTGGGGCCACTCGTGAGTCAACTTGGAAGACAGACAGTCGATGGTTGATGGGCAATGCACCGTTTGGCTGTTGCCAGAGGCAACTGAGGATGCTCAAGGCCTCGTAGGGAGTGGGGGCTGTATTGACTCTGGTTTCTCTTCAATACGTATAAGCCTTTCGCCTTTTACTAAAGACTTCCGTGGAGAGGAACACTTATGAGTTCAGAGTATTTTTGGAGAGGCTCTGCTATTTGGCAGAGCCCAGTATGACTGTGTAATATAAAACCAATCCGGGCTGGTATCTGATAGATAAATCCTATGGCAACGCTCTGTTTAACATGCTAAGGTTTGCTGCCATTTTTCTTAAAAACCAACAACAACCACAAAAAATACAAGCTTTTACATTATGTATATAATGTAGAGCCTGTGCTTGTGACGATTGAGCTGATTGGTCAGTGGGTGGGGCCACTCGTGAGTCAACTTGGAAGACAGACAGTCGATGGTTGATGGGCAATGCACCGTTTGGCTGTTGCCAGAGGCAGCTGAGGATGCTCAAGGCCTCGTAGGGAGTGGGGGCTGTATTGACTCTGGTTTCTCTTCAATACGTATAAGCCTTTCGCCTTTTACTAAAGACTTCCGTGGAGAGGAACACTTATGAGTTCAGAGTATTTTTGGAGAGGCTCTGCTATTTGGCAGAGTCCAGTATGACTGTGTAATATAAAAGCAATCCGGGCTGGTATCTGATAGATAAATCCTATGTCAATGCTCTGTTCAACCTTCTTAGGTTTGCTGCCATTTTTCCTAATAAAAAACAACAACAACAACAACAAATACAAGCCTTTGGATTATGTATATAATGTAGAGCCTGTGCTTGTGACGATTAAGCTGATTGGTCAGTGGGTGTGGCCACTCGTGAGTCAACTTGGAAGACAGTCGATGGTTGATGGGCAATGCACCGTTTGGCATTTGCCAGAGGCAGCTGAGGATGCTCAAGGCCTCGTAGGGAGTGGGGGCTGTATTGACTCTGGTTTCTCTTCAATACGTATAAGCCTTTCGCCTTTTACTAAAGACTTCCGTGGAGAGGAACACTTATGAGTTCAGAGTATTTTTGGAGAGGCTCTGCTATTTGGCGGAGCCCAGTATGACTGTCTAACATAAAAGCAATCCGGGCTGGAATCTGATAGATAAATTCTATGTCAACGCTCTGTTCAACATGCTAAGGTTTGCTGCCATTTTTCTTAAAAACCAACAACAACAACAACAAATACAAGCCTTTGGATTATGTATATAATGTAGAGCCTGTGCTCGTGACGATTGAGCTGATTGGTCAGTGGGTGGGGCCACTCGTGAGTCAACTTGGAAGACAGACAGTCGATGGTTGATGGGCAATGCATTGTTTGGCATTTGCCAGAGGCAGCTGAGGATGCTCAGGGCCTCGTAGGGAGTGGGAGCTGTATTGACTCTGGTTTCTCTTCAATACGTATAAGCCTTTCGCCTTTTACTAAAGACTTCCGTGGAGAGGAACACTTATGAGTTCAGAGTATTTTTGGAGAGGCTCTGCTATTTGGCAGAGCCCAGTATGACTGTGTAATATAAAAGCAATCCGGGCTGGTATCTGATAGATAAATCCTATGTCAACGCTCTGTTCAACCTGCTTAGGTTTGCTGCCATTTTTCCTAAAAACCAACAACAACAACAACAACAACAACAACAACAACAACAACAACAACAACAACAACAACAAATACAAGCCTTTGGATTATGTATATAATGTAGAGCCTGTGCTTGTGACGATTGAGCTGATTGGTCAGTGGGTGGGGCCACTCGTGAGTCAACTTGGAAGACAGACAGTCGATGGTTGATGGGCAATGCACCGTTTGGCTGTTGCCAGAGGCAGCTGAGGATGCTCAAGGCCTCGTAGGGAGTGGGGGCTGTATTGACTCTGGTTTCTCTTCAATACGTATAAGCCTTTCGCCTTTTACTAAAGACTTCCGTGGAGAGGAACACTTATGAGTTCAGAGTATTTTTGGAGAGGCTCTGCTATTTGGCAGAGTCCAGTATGACTGTGTAATATAAAAGCAATCCGGGCTGGTATCTGATAGATAAATCCTATGTCAACGCTCTGTTCAACCTGCTTAGGTTTGCTGCCATTTTTCCTAAAAACCAACAACAACAACAACAACAACAACAACAACAACAACAACAAATACAAGCCTTTGGATTATGTATATAATGTAGAGCCTGTGCTTGTGACGATTGAGCTGATTGGTCAGTGGGTGGGGCCACTCGTGAGTCAACTTGGAAGACAGACAGTCGATGGTTGATGGGCAATGCACCGTTTGGCTGTTGCCAGAGGCAGCTGAGGATGCTCAAGGCCTCGTAGGGAGTGGGGGCTGTATTGACTCTGGTTTCTCTTCAATACGTATAAGCCTTTCGCCTTTTACTAAAGACTTCCGTGGAGAGGAACACTTATGAGTTCAGAGTATTTTTGGAGAGGCTCTGCTATTTGGCAGAGCCCAGTATGACTGTGTAATATAAAAGCAATCCGGGCTGGTATCTGATAGATAAATCCTATGGCAACGCTCTGTTTAACATGCTAAGGTTTGCTGCCATTTTTCTTAAAAACCAACAACAACCACAAAAAATACAAGCTTTTACATTATGTATATAATGTAGAGCCTGTGCTTGTGACGATTGAGCTGATTGGTCAGTGGGTGGGGCCACTCGTGAGTCAACTTGGAAGACAGACAGTCGATGGTTGATGGGCAATGCACCGTTTGGCTGTTGCCAGAGGCAGCTGAGGATGCTCAAGGCCTCGTAGGGAGTGGGGGCTGTATTGACTCTGGTTTCTCTTCAATACGTATAAGCCTTTCGCCTTTTACTAAAGACTTCCGTGGAGAGGAACACTTATGAGTTCAGAGTATTTTTGGAGAGGCTCTGCTATTTGGCAGAGTCCAGTATGACTGTGTAATATAAAACCAATCCGGGCTGGTATCTGATAGATAAATCCTATGGCAACGCTCTGTTTAACATGCTAAGGTTTGCTGCCATTTTTCTTAAAAACCAACAACAACCACAAAAAATACAAGCTTTTACATTATGTATATAATGTAGAGCCTGTGCTCGTGACGATTGAGCTGATTGGTCAGTGGGTGGGGCCACTCGTGAGTCAACTTGGAAGACAGACAGTCGATGGTTGATGGGCAATGCATTGTTTGGCATTTGCCAGAGGCAGCTGAGGATGCTCAGGGCCTCGTAGGGAGTGGGAGCTGTATTGACTCTGGTTTCTCTTCAATACGTATAAGCCTTTCGCCTTTTACTAAAGACTTCCGTGGAGAGGAACACTTATGAGTTCAGAGTATTTTTGGAGAGGCTCTGCTATTTGGCAGAGCCCAGTATGACTGTGTAATATAAAAGCAATCCGGGCTGGTATCTGATAGATAAATCCTATGTCAACGCTCTGTTCAACCTGCTTAGGTTTGCTGCCATTTTTCCTAAAAACCAACAACAACAACAACAACAACAACAACAACAACAACAACAACAACAAATACAAGCCTTTGGATTATGTATATAATGTAGAGCCTGTGCTTGTGACGATTGAGCTGATTGGTCAGTGGGTGGGGCCACTCGTGAGTCAACTTGGAAGACAGACAGTCGATGGTTGATGGGCAATGCACCGTTTGGCTGTTGCCAGAGGCAGCTGAGGATGCTCAAGGCCTCGTAGGGAGTGGGGGCTGTATTGACTCTGGTTTCTCTTCAATACGTATAAGCCTTTCGCCTTTTACTAAAGACTTCCGTGGAGAGGAACACTTATGAGTTCAGAGTATTTTTGGAGAGGCTCTGCTATTTGGCAGAGTCCAGTATGACTGTGTAATATAAAAGCAATCCGGGCTGGTATCTGATAGATAAATCCTATGTCAACGCTCTGTTCAACCTGCTTAGGTTTGCTGCCATTTTTCTTAAAAACCAACAACAACCACAAAAAATACAAGCTTTTACATTATGTATATAATGTAGAGCCTGTGCTTGTGACGATTGAGCTGATTGGTCAGTGGGTGGGGCCACTCGTGAGTCAACTTGGAAGACAGACAGTCGATGGTTGATGGGCAATGCACCGTTTGGCTGTTGCCAGAGGCAGCTGAGGATGCTCAAGGCCTCGTAGGGAGTGGGGGCTGTATTGACTCTGGTTTCTCTTCAATACGTATAAGCCTTTCGCCTTTTACTAAAGACTTCCGTGGAGAGGAACACTTATGAGTTCAGAGTATTTTTGGAGAGGCTCTGCTATTTGGCAGAATCCAGTATGACTGTGTAATATAAAAGCAATCCGGGCTGGTATCTGATAGATAAATCCTATGTCAATGCTCTGTTCAACCTTCTTAGGTTTGCTGCCATTTTTCCTAAAAAAAAACAACAACAACAACAAATACAAGCCTTTGGATTATGTATATAATGTAGAGCCTGTGCTTGTGACGATTAAGCTGATTGGTCAGTGGGTGTGGCCACTCGTGAGTCAACTTGGAAGACAGTCGATGGTTGATGGGCAATGCACCGTTTGGCATTTGCCAGAGGCAGCTGAGGATGCTCAAGGCCTTGTAGGGAGTGGGGGCTGTATTGACTCTGGTTTCTCTTCAATACGTATAAGCCTTTCGCCTTTTACTAAAGACTTCCGTGGAGAGGAACACTTATGAGTTCAGAGTATTTTTGGAGAGGCTCTGCTATTTGGCGGAGCCCAGTATGACTGTCTAACATAAAAGCAATCCGGGCTGGAATCTGATAGATACATTCTATGTCAACGCTCTGTTCAACATGCTAAGGTTTGCTGCCATTTTTCTTAAAAACCAACAACAACAACAACAAATACAAGCCTTTGGATTATGTATATAATGTAGAGCCTGTGCTCGTGACGATTGAGCTGATTGGTCAGTGGGTGGGGCCACTCGTGAGTCAACTTGGAAGACAGACAGTCGATGGTTGATGGGCAATGCACCGTTTGGCATTTGCCAGAGGCAGCTGAGGATGCTCAAGGCCTCGTAGGGAGTGGGGGCTGTATTGACTCTGGTTTCTCTTCAATACGTATAAGCCTTTCGCCTTTTACTAAAGACTTCCGTGGAGAGGAACACTTATGAGTTCAGAGTATTTTTGGAGAGGCTCTGCTATTTGGCGGAGCCCAGTATGACTGTCTAACATAAAAGCAATCCGGGCTGGAATCTGATAGATAAATTCTATGTCAACGCTCTGTTCAACATGCTAAGGTTTGCTGCCATTTTTCTTAAAAACCAACAACAACAACAACAACAAATACAAGCCTTTGGATTATGTATATAATGTAGAGCCTGTGCTCGTGACGATTGAGCTGATTGGTCAGTGGGTGGGGCCACTCGTGAGTCAACTTGGAAGACAGACAGTCGATGGTTGATGGGCAATGCATTGTTTGGCATTTGCCAGAGGCAGCTGAGGATGCTCAGGGCCTCGTAGGGAGTGGGAGCTGTATTGACTCTGGTTTCTCTTCAATACGTATAAGCCTTTCGCCTTTTACTAAAGACTTCCGTGGAGAGGAACACTTATGAGTTCAGAGTATTTTTGGAGAGGCTCTGCTATTTGGCAGAGCCCAGTATGACTGTGTAATATAAAAGCAATCCGGGCTGGTATCTGATAGATAAATCCTATGTCAACGCTCTGTTCAACCTGCTTAGGTTTGCTGCCATTTTTCCTAAAAACCAACAACAACAACAACAACAACAACAACAACAACAACAACAACAACAACAAATACAAGCCTTTGGATTATGTATATAATGTAGAGCCTGTGCTTGTGACGATTGAGCTGATTGGTCAGTGGGTGGGGCCACTCGTGAGTCAACTTGGAAGACAGACAGTCGATGGTTGATGGGCAATGCACCGTTTGGCTGTTGCCAGAGGCAGCTGAGGATGCTCAAGGCCTCGTAGGGAGTGGGGGCTGTATTGACTCTGGTTTCTCTTCAATACGTATAAGCCTTTCGCCTTTTACTAAAGACTTCCGTGGAGAGGAACACTTATGAGTTCAGAGTATTTTTGGAGAGGCTCTGCTATTTGGCAGAGTCCAGTATGACTGTGTAATATAAAAGCAATCCGGGCTGGTATCTGATAGATAAATCCTATGTCAACGCTCTGTTCAACCTGCTTAGGTTTGCTGCCATTTTTCCTAAAAACCAACAACAACAACAACAACAACAACAACAACAACAACAACAACAACAACAAATACAAGCCTTTGGATTATGTATATAATGTAGAGCCTGTGCTTGTGACGATTGAGCTGATTGGTCAGTGGGTGGGGCCACTCGTGAGTCAACTTGGAAGACAGACAGTCGATGGTTGATGGGCAATGCACCGTTTGGCTGTTGCCAGAGGCAGCTGAGGATGCTCAAGGCCTCGTAGGGAGTGGGGGCTGTATTGACTCTGGTTTCTCTTCAATACGTATAAGCCTTTCGCCTTTTACTAAAGACTTCCGTGGAGAGGAACACTTATGAGTTCAGAGTATTTTTGGAGAGGCTCTGCTATTTGGCAGAGCCCAGTATGACTGTGTAATATAAAAGCAATCCGGGCTGGTATCTGATAGATAAATCCTATGGCAACGCTCTGTTTAACATGCTAAGGTTTGCTGCCATTTTTCTTAAAAACCAACAACAACCACAAAAAATACAAGCTTTTACATTATGTATATAATGTAGAGCCTGTGCTTGTGACGATTGAGCTGATTGGTCAGTGGGTGGGGCCACTCGTGAGTCAACTTGGAAGACAGACAGTCGATGGTTGATGGGCAATGCACCGTTTGGCTGTTGCCAGAGGCAGCTGAGGATGCTCAAGGCCTCGTAGGGAGTGGGGGCTGTATTGACTCTGGTTTCTCTTCAATACGTATAAGCCTTTCGCCTTTTACTAAAGACTTCCGTGGAGAGGAACACTTATGAGTTCAGAGTATTTTTGGAGAGGCTCTGCTATTTGGCAGAGTCCATTATGACTGTGTAATATAAAACCAATCCGGGCTGGTATCTGATAGATAAATCCTATGGCAACGCTCTGTTTAACATGCTAAGGTTTGCTGCCATTTTTCTTAAAAACCAACAACAACCACAAAAAATACAAGCTTTTACATTATGTATATAATGTAGAGCCTGTGCTCGTGACGATTGAGCTGATTGGTCAGTGGGTGGGGCCACTCGTGAGTCAACTTGGAAGACAGACAGTCGATGGTTGATGGGCAATGCATTGTTTGGCATTTGCCAGAGGCAGCTGAGGATGCTCAGGGCCTCGTAGGGAGTGGGAGCTGTATTGACTCTGGTTTCTCTTCAATACGTATAAGCCTTTCGCCTTTTACTAAAGACTTCCGTGGAGAGGAACACTTATGAGTTCAGAGTATTTTTGGAGAGGCTCTGCTATTTGGCAGAGCCCAGTATGACTGTGTAATATAAAAGCAATCCGGGCTGGTATCTGATAGATAAATCCTATGTCAACGCTCTGTTCAACCTGCTTAGGTTTGCTGCCATTTTTCCTAAAAACCAACAACAACAACAACAACAACAACAACAACAACAACAACAACAACAAATACAAGCCTTTGGATTATGTATATAATGTAGAGCCTGTGCTTGTGACGATTGAGCTGATTGGTCAGTGGGTGGGGCCACTCGTGAGTCAACTTGGAAGACAGACAGTCGATGGTTGATGGGCAATGCACCGTTTGGCTGTTGCCAGAGGCAGCTGAGGATGCTCAAGGCCTCGTAGGGAGTGGGGGCTGTATTGACTCTGGTTTCTCTTCAATACGTATAAGCCTTTCGCCTTTTACTAAAGACTTCCGTGGAGAGGAACACTTATGAGTTCAGAGTATTTTTGGAGAGGCTCTGCTATTTGGCAGAGTCCAGTATGACTGTGTAATATAAAAGCAATCCGGGCTGGTATCTGATAGATAAATCCTATGTCAACGCTCTGTTCAACCTGCTTAGGTTTGCTGCCATTTTTCTTAAAAACCAACAACAACCACAAAAAATACAAGCTTTTACATTATGTATATAATGTAGAGCCTGTGCTTGTGACGATTGAGCTGATTGGTCAGTGGGTGGGGCCACTCGTGAGTCAACTTGGAAGACAGACAGTCGATGGTTGATGGGCAATGCACCGTTTGGCTGTTGCCAGAGGCAGCTGAGGATGCTCAAGGCCTCGTAGGGAGTGGGGGCTGTATTGACTCTGGTTTCTCTTCAATACGTATAAGCCTTTCGCCTTTTACTAAAGACTTCCGTGGAGAGGAACACTTATGAGTTCAGAGTATTTTTGGAGAGGCTCTGCTATTTGGCAGAATCCAGTATGACTGTGTAATATAAAAGCAATCCGGGCTGGTATCTGATAGATAAATCCTATGTCAATGCTCTGTTCAACCTTCTTAGGTTTGCTGCCATTTTTCCTAAAAAAAAACAACAACAACAACAAATACAAGCCTTTGGATTATGTATATAATGTAGAGCCTGTGCTTGTGACGATTAAGCTGATTGGTCAGTGGGTGTGGCCACTCGTGAGTCAACTTGGAAGACAGTCGATGGTTGATGGGCAATGCACCGTTTGGCATTTGCCAGAGGCAGCTGAGGATGCTCAAGGCCTTGTAGGGAGTGGGGGCTGTATTGACTCTGGTTTCTCTTCAATACGTATAAGCCTTTCGCCTTTTACTAAAGACTTCCGTGGAGAGGAACACTTATGAGTTCAGAGTATTTTTGGAGAGGCTCTGCTATTTGGCGGAGCCCAGTATGACTGTCTAACATAAAAGCAATCCGGGCTGGAATCTGATAGATACATTCTATGTCAACGCTCTGTTCAACATGCTAAGGTTTGCTGCCATTTTTCTTAAAAACCAACAACAACAACAACAAATACAAGCCTTTGGATTATGTATATAATGTAGAGCCTGTGCTCGTGACGATTGAGCTGATTGGTCAGTGGGTGGGGCCACTCGTGAGTCAACTTGGAAGACAGACAGTCGATGGTTGATGGGCAATGCACCGTTTGGCATTTGCCAGAGGCAGCTGAGGATGCTCAAGGCCTCGTAGGGAGTGGGGGCTGTATTGACTCTGGGTTCTCTTCAATACGTATAAGCCTTTCGCCTTTTACTAAAGACTTCCGTGGAGAGGAACACTTATGAGTTCAGAGTATTTTTGGAAAGGCTCTGCTATTTGGCAGAGCCCAGTATGACTGTGTAATATAAAAGCAATCCGGGCTGGTATCTGATAGATAAATCCTATGTCAACGCTCTGTTCAACCTGCTTAGGTTTGCTGCCATTTTTCCTAAAAACCAACAACAACAACAACAACAACAACAACAACAACAACAACAACAACAAATACAAGCCTTTGGATTATGTATATAATGTAGAGCCTGTGCTTGTGACGATTGAGCTGATTGGTCAGTGGGTGGGGCCACTCGTGAGTCAACTTGGAAGACAGACAGTCGATGGTTGATGGGCAATGCACCGTTTGGCTGTTGCCAGAGGCAGCTGAGGATGCTCAAGGCCTCGTAGGGAGTGGGGGCTGTATTGACTCTGGTTTCTCTTCAATACGTATAAGCCTTTCGCCTTTTACTAAAGACTTCCGTGGAGAGGAACACTTATGAGTTCAGAGTATTTTTGGAGAGGCTCTGCTATTTGGCAGAGTCCAGTATGACTGTGAAATATAAAAGCAATCCGGGCTGGTATCTGATAGATAAATCCTATGTCAATGCTCTGTTCAACCTTCTTAGGTTTGCTGCCATTTTTCCTAAAAAAAAACAACAACAACAAATACAAGCCTTTGGATTATGTATATAATGTAGAGCCTGTGCTTGTGACGATTAAGCTGATTGGTCAGTGGGTGTGGCCACTCGTGAGTCAACTTGGAAGACAGTCGATGGTTGATGGGCAATGCACCGTTTGGCATTTGCCAGAGGCAGCTGAGGATGCTCAAGGCCTCGTAGGGAGTGGGGGCTGTATTGACTCTGGTTTCTCTTCAATACGTATAAGCCTTTCGCCTTTTACTAAAGACTTCCGTGGAGAGGAACACTTATGAGTTCAGAGTATTTTTGGAGAGGCTCTGCTATTTGGCGGACCCCAGTATGACTGTCTAACATAAAAGCAATCCGGGCTGGAATCTGATAGATACATTCTATGTCAACGCTCTGTTCAACATGCTAAGGTTTGCTGCCATTTTTCTTAAAAACCAACAACAACAACAACAAATACAAGCCTTTGGATTATGTATATAATGTAGAGCCTGTGCTCGTGACGATTGAGCTGATTGGTCAGTGGGTGGGGCCACTCGTGAGTCAACTTGGAAGACAGTCGATGGTTGATGGGCAATGCACCGTTTGGCATTTGCCAGAGGCAGCTGAGGATGCTCAAGGCCTCGTAGGGAGTGGAGGCTGTATTGACTCTGGTTTCTCTTCAATACGTATAAGCCTTTCGCCTTTTACTAAAGACTTCCGTGGAGAGGAACACTTATGAGTTCAGAGTATTTTTGGAGAGGCTCTGCTATTTGGCAGAGCCCAGTATGACTGTGTAATATAAAAGCAATCCGGGCTGGTATCTGATAGATAAATCCTATGTCAACGCTCTGTTCAACCTGCTTAGGTTTGCTGCCATTTTTCCTAAAAACCAACAACAACAACAACAACAACAACAACAACAACAACAACAACAAATACAAGCCTTTGGATTATGTATATAATGTAGAGCCTGTGCTTGTGACGATTGAGCTGATTGGTCAGTGGGTGGGGCCACTCGTGAGTCAACTTGGAAGACAGACAGTCGATGGTTGATGGGCAATGCACCGTTTGGCTGTTGCCAGAGGCAGCTGAGGATGCTCAATGCCTCGTAGGGAGTGGGGGCTGTATTGACTCTGGTTTCTCTTCAATACGTATAAGCCTTTCGCCTTTTACTAAAGACTTCCGTGGAGAGGAACACTTATGAGTTCAGAGTATTTTTGGAGAGGCTCTGCTATTTGGCAGAGCCCAGTATGACTGTGTAATATAAAAGCAATCCGGGCTGGTATCTGATAGATAAATCCTATGGCAACGCTCTGTTTAACATGCTAAGGTTTGCTGCCATTTTTCTTAAAAACCAACAACAACCACAAAAAATACAAGCTTTTACATTATGTATATAATGTAGAGCCTGTGCTTGTGACGATTGAGCTGATTGGTCAGTGGGTGGGGCCACTCGTGAGTCAACTTGGAAGACAGACAGTCGATGGTTGATGGGCAATGCACCGTTTGGCTGTTGCCAGAGGCAGCTGAGGATGCTCAAGGCCTCGTAGGGAGTGGGGGCTGTATTGACTCTGGTTTCTCTTCAATACGTATAAGCCTTTCGCCTTTTACTAAAGACTTCCGTGGAGAGGAACACTTATGAGTTCAGAGTATTTTTGGAGAGGCTCTGCTATTTGGCAGAGCCCAGTATGACTGTGTAATATAAAACCAATCCGGGCTGGTATCTGATAGATAAATCCTATGGCAACGCTCTGTTTAACATGCTAAGGTTTGCTGCCATTTTTCTTAAAAACCAACAACAACCACAAAAAATACAAGCTTTTACATTATGTATATAATGTAGAGCCTGTGCTTGTGACGATTGAGCTGATTGGTCAGTGGGTGGGGCCACTCGTGAGTCAACTTGGAAGACAGACAGTCGATGGTTGATGGGCAATGCACCGTTTGGCTGTTGCCAGAGGCAGCTGAGGATGCTCAAGGCCTCGTAGGGAGTGGGGGCTGTATTGACTCTGGTTTCTCTTCAATACGTATAAGCCTTTTGCCTTTTACTAAAGACTTCCGTGGAGAGGAACACTTATGAGTTCAGAGTATTTTTGGAGAGGCTCTGCTATTTGGCAGAGTCCAGTATGACTGTGTAATATAAAAGCAATCCGGGCTGGTATCTGATAGATAAATCCTATGTCAATGCTCTGTTCAACCTTCTTAGGTTTGCTGCCATTTTTCCTAAAAAAAACAACAACAACAACAACAAATACAAGCCTTTGGATTATGTATATAATGTAGAGCCTGTGCTTGTGACGATTAAGCTGATTGGTCAGTGGGTGTGGCCACTCGTGAGTCAACTTGGAAGACAGTCGATGGTTGATGGGCAATGCACCGTTTGGCATTTGCCAGAGGCAGCTGAGGATGCTCAAGGCCTCGTAGGGAGTGGGGGCTGTATTGACTCTGGTTTCTCTTCAATACGTATAAGCCTTTCGCCTTTTACTAAAGACTTCCGTGGAGAGGAACACTTATGAGTTCAGAGTATTTTTGGAGAGGCTCTGCTATTTGGCGGAGCCCAGTATGACTGTCTAACATAAAAGCAATCCGGGCTGGAATCTGATAGATAAATTCTATGTCAACGCTCTGTTCAACATGCTAAGGTTTGCTGCCATTTTTCTTAAAAACCAACAACAACAACAACAAATACAAGCCTTTGGATTATGTATATAATGTAGAGCCTGTGCTCGTGACGATTGAGCTGATTGGTCAGTGGGTGGGGCCACTCGTGAGTCAACTTGGAAGACAGACAGTCGATGGTTGATGGGCAATGCACCGTTTGGCTGTTGCCAGAGGCAGCTGAGGATGCTCAAGGCCTCGTAGGGAGTGGGGGCTGTATTGACTCTGGTTTCTCTTCAATACGTATAAGCCTTTCACCTTTTACTAAAGACTTCCGTTGAGAGGAACACTTATGAGTATTTTTGGAGAGGCTCTGCTATTTGGCAGAGCCCAGTATGACTGTGTAATATAAAAGCAATCCGGGCTGGTATCTGATAGATAAATCCTATGTCAACGCTCTGTTCAACCTGCTTAGGTTTGCTGCCATTTTTCCTAAAAACCAACAACAACAACAACAACAACAAATACAAGCCTTTGGATTATGTATATAATGTAGAGCCTGTGCTTGTGACGATTGAACTGATTGGTCAGTGGGTGGGGCCACTCGTGAGTCAACTTGGAAGACAGACAGTCGATGGTTGATGGGCAATGCACCGTTTGGCATTTGCCAGAGGCAGCTGAGGATGCTCAAGGCCTCGTAGGGAGTGGGGGCTGTATTGACTCTGGTTTCTCTTCAATACGTATAAGCCTTTCGCCTTTTACTAAAGACTTCCGTGGAGAGGAACACTTATGAGTTCAGAGTATTTTTGGAGAGGCTCTGCTATTTGGCGGAGCCCAGTATGACTGTGTAATATAAAAGCAATCCGGGCTGGTATCTGATAGATAAATCCTATGGCAACGCTCTGTTTAACATGCTAAGGTTTGCTGCCATTTTTCTTAAAAACCAACAACAACCACAAAAAATACAAGCTTTTACATTATGTATATAATGTAGAGCCTGTGCTTGTGACGATTGAGCTGATTGGTCAGTGGGTGGGGCCACTCGTGAGTCAACTTGGAAGACAGACAGTCGATGGTTGATGGGCAATGCACCGTTTGGCTGTTGCCAGAGGCAGCTGAGGATGCTCAAGGCCTCGTAGGGAGTGGGGGCTGTATTGACTCTGGTTTCTCTTCAATACGTATAAGCCTTTCGCCTTTTACTAAAGACTTCCGTGGAGAGGAACACTTATGAGTTCAGAGTATTTTTGGAGAGGCTCTGCTATTTGGCAGAATCCAGTATGACTGTGTAATATAAAATCAATCCGGGCTGGTATCTGATAGATAAATCCTATGTCAATGCTCTGTTCAACCTTCTTAGGTTTGCTGCCATTTTTCCTAAAAAAAAACAACAACAACAACAAATACAAGCCTTTGGATTATGTATATAATGTAGAGCCTGTGCTTGTGACGATTAAGCTGATTGGTCAGTGGGTGTGGCCACTCGTGAGTCAACTTGGAAGACAGTCGATGGTTGATGGGCAATGCACCGTTTGGCATTTGCCAGAGGCAGCTGAGGATGCTCAAGGCCTTGTAGGGAGTGGGGGCTGTATTGACTCTGGTTTCTCTTCAATACGTATAAGCCTTTCGCCTTTTACTAAAGACTTCCGTGGAGAGGAACACTTATGAGTTCAGAGTATTTTTGGAGAGGCTCTGCTATTTGGCGGAGCCCAGTATGACTGTTTAACATAAAAGCAATCCGGGCTGGAATCTGATAGATAAATTCTATGTCAACGCTCTGTTCAACATGCTAAGGTTTGCTGCCATTTTTCTTAAAAACCAACAACAACAACAACAAATACAAGCCTTTGGATTATGTATATAATGTAGAGCCTGTGCTCGTGACGATTGAGCTGATTGGTCAGTGGGTGGGGCCACTCGTGAGTCAACTTGGAAGACAGACAGTCGATGGTTGATGGGCAATGCACCGTTTGGCATTTGCCAGAGGCAGCTGAGGATGCTCAAGGCCTCGTAGGGAGTGGGGGCTGTATTGACTCTGGTTTCTCTTCAATACGTATAAGCCTTTCGCCTTTTACTAAAGACTTCCGTGGAGAGGAACACTTATGAGTTCAGAGTATTTTTGGAAAGGCTCTGCTATTTGGCAGAGCCCAGTATGACTGTGTAATATAAAAGCAATCCGGGCTGGTATCTGATAGATAAATCCTATGTCAACGCTCTGTTCAACCTGCTTAGGTTTGCTGCCATTTTTCCTAAAAACCAACAACAACAACAACAACAACAACAACAACAAATACAAGCCTTTGGATTATGTATATAATGTAGAGCCTGTGCTTGTGACGATTGAGCTGATTGGTCAGTGGGTGGGGCCACTCGTGAGTCAACTTGGAAGACAGACAGTCGATGGTTGATGGGCAATGCACCGTTTGGCTGTTGCCAGAGGCAGCTGAGGATGCTCAAGGCCTCGTAGGGAGTGGGGGCTGTATTGACTCTGGTTTCTCTTCAATACGTATAAGCCTTTCGCCTTTTACTAAAGACTTCCGTGGAGAGGAACACTTATGAGTTCAGAGTATTTTTGGAGAGGCTCTGCTATTTGGCAGAGTCCAGTATGACTGTGAAATATAAAAGCAATCCGGGCTGGTATCTGATAGATAAATCCTATGTCAATGCTCTGTTCAACCTTCTTAGGTTTGCTGCCATTTTTCCTAAAAAAAAACAACAACAACAAATACAAGCCTTTGGATTATGTATATAATGTAGAGCCTGTGCTTGTGACGATTAAGCTGATTGGTCAGTGGGTGTGGCCACTCGTGAGTCAACTTGGAAGACAGTCGATGGTTGATGGGCAATGCACCGTTTGGCATTTGCCAGAGGCAGCTGAGGATGCTCAAGGCCTCGTAGGGAGTGGGGGCTGTATTGACTCTGGTTTCTCTTCAATACGTATAAGCCTTTCGCCTTTTACTAAAGACTTCCGTGGAGAGGAACACTTATGAGTTCAGAGTATTTTTGGAGAGGCTCTGCTATTTGGCGGACCCCAGTATGACTGTCTAACATAAAAGCAATCCGGGCTGGAATCTGATAGATAAATTCTATGTCAACGCTCTGTTCAACATGCTAAGGTTTGCTGCCATTTTTCTTAAAAACCAACAACAACAACAACAAATACAAGCCTTTGGATTATGTATATAATGTAGAGCCTGTGCTCGTGACGATTGAGCTGATTGGTCAGTGGGTGGGGCCACTCGTGAGTCAACTTGGAAGACAGTCGATGGTTGATGGGCAATGCACCGTTTGGCATTTGCCAGAGGCAGCTGAGGATGCTCAAGGCCTCGTAGGGAGTGGAGGCTGTATTGACTCTGGTTTCTCTTCAATACGTATAAGCCTTTCGCCTTTTACTAAAGACTTCCGTGGAGAGGAACACTTATGAGTTCAGAGTATTTTTGGAGAGGCTCTGCTATTTGGCAGAGCCCAGTATGACTGTGTAATATAAAAGCAATCCGGGCTGGTATCTGATAGATAAATCCTATGTCAACGCTCTGTTCAACCTGCTTAGGTTTGCTGCCATTTTTCCTAAAAACCAACAACAACAACAACAACAACAACAACAACAACAACAACAACAACAAATACAAGCCTTTGGATTATGTATATAATGTAGAGCCTGTGCTTGTGACGATTGAGCTGATTGGTCAGTGGGTGGGGCCACTCGTGAGTCAACTTGGAAGACAGACAGTCGATGGTTGATGGGCAATGCACTGTTTGGCTGTTGCCAGAGGCAGCTGAGGATGCTCAATGCCTCGTAGGGAGTGGGGGCTGTATTGACTCTGGTTTCTCTTCAATACGTATAAGCCTTTCGCCTTTTACTAAAGACTTCCGTGGAGAGGAACACTTATGAGTTCAGAGTATTTTTGGAGAGGCTCTGCTATTTGGCAGAGCCCAGTATGACTGTGTAATATAAAAGCAATCCGGGCTGGTATCTGATAGATAAATCCTATGGCAACGCTCTGTTTAACATGCTAAGGTTTGCTGCCATTTTTCTTAAAAACCAACAACAACCACAAAAAATACAAGCTTTTACATTATGTATATAATGTAGAGCCTGTGCTTGTGACGATTGAGCTGATTGGTCAGTGGGTGGGGCCACTCGTGAGTCAACTTGGAAGACAGACAGTCGATGGTTGATGGGCAATGCACCGTTTGGCTGTTGCCAGAGGCAGCTGAGGATGCTCAAGGCCTCGTAGGGAGTGGGGGCTGTATTGACTCTGGTTTCTCTTCAATACGTATAAGCCTTTCGCCTTTTACTAAAGACTTCCGTGGAGAGGAACACTTATGAGTTCAGAGTATTTTTGGAGAGGCTCTGCTATTTGGCAGAGCCCAGTATGACTGTGTAATATAAAACCAATCCGGGCTGGTATCTGATAGATAAATCCTATGGCAACGCTCTGTTTAACATGCTAAGGTTTGCTGCCATTTTTCTTAAAAACCAACAACAACCACAAAAAATACAAGCTTTTACATTATGTATATAATGTAGAGCCTGTGCTTGTGACGATTGAGCTGATTGGTCAGTGGGTGGGGCCACTCGTGAGTCAACTTGGAAGACAGACAGTCGATGGTTGATGGGCAATGCACCGTTTGGCTGTTGCCAGAGGCAGCTGAGGATGCTCAAGGCCTCGTAGGGAGTGGGGGCTGTATTGACTCTGGTTTCTCTTCAATACGTATAAGCCTTTTGCCTTTTACTAAAGACTTCCGTGGAGAGGAACACTTATGAGTTCAGAGTATTTTTGGAGAGGCTCTGCTATTTGGCAGAGTCCAGTATGACTGTGTAATATAAAAGCAATCCGGGCTGGTATCTGATAGATAAATCCTATGTCAATGCTCTGTTCAACCTTCTTAGGTTTGCTGCCATTTTTCCTAAAAAAAAACAACAACAACAACAAATACAAGCCTTTGGATTATGTATATAATGTAGAGCCTGTGCTTGTGACGATTAAGCTGATTGGTCAGTGGGTGTGGCCACTCGTGAGTCAACTTGGAAGACAGTCGATGGTTGATGGGCAATGCACCGTTTGGCATTTGCCAGAGGCAGCTGAGGATGCTCAAGGCCTCGTAGGGAGTGGGGGCTGTATTGACTCTGGTTTCTCTTCAATACGTATAAGCCTTTCGCCTTTTACTAAAGACTTCCGTGGAGAGGAACACTTATGAGTTCAGAGTATTTTTGGAGAGGCTCTGCTATTTGGCGGAGCCCAGTATGACTGTCTAACATAAAAGCAATCCGGGCTGGAATCTGATAGATAAATTCTATGTCAACGCTCTGTTCAACATGCTAAGGTTTGCTGCCATTTTTCTTAAAAACCAACAACAACAACAACAAATACAAGCCTTTGGATTATGTATATAATGTAGAGCCTGTGCTCGTGACGATTGAGCTGATTGGTCAGTGGGTGGGGCCACTCGTGAGTCAACTTGGAAGACAGACAGTCGATGGTTGATGGGCAATGCACCGTTTGGCTGTTGCCAGAGGCAGCTGAGGATGCTCAAGGCCTCGTAGGGAGTGGGGGCTGTATTGACTCTGGTTTCTCTTCAATACGTATAAGCCTTTCACCTTTTACTAAAGACTTCCGTTGAGAGGAACACTTATGAGTATTTTTGGAGAGGCTCTGCTATTTGGCAGAGCCCAGTATGACTGTGTAATATAAAAGCAATCCGGGCTGGTATCTGATAGATAAATCCTATGTCAACGCTCTGTTCAACCTGCTTAGGTTTGCTGCCATTTTTCCTAAAAACCAACAACAACAACAACAACAACAACAAATACAAGCCTTTGGATTATGTATATAATGTAGAGCCTGTGCTTGTGACGATTGAACTGATTGGTCAGTGGGTGGGGCCACTCGTGAGTCAACTTGGAAGACAGACAGTCGATGGTTGATGGGCAATGCACCGTTTGGCATTTGCCAGAGGCAGCTGAGGATGCTCAAGGCCTCGTAGGGAGTGGGGGCTGTATTGACTCTGGTTTCTCTTCAATACGTATAAGCCTTTCGCCTTTTACTAAAGACTTCCGTGGAGAGGAACACTTATGAGTTCAGAGTATTTTTGGAGAGGCTCTGCTATTTGGCGGAGCCCAGTATGACTGTGTAATATAAAAGCAATCCGGGCTGGTATCTGATAGATAAATCCTATGTCAACGCTCTGTTCAACCTGCTTAGGTTTGCTGCCATTTTTCCTAAAAACCAACAACAACAACAACAACAACAAATACAAGCCTTTGGATTATGTATATAATGTAGAGCCTGTGCTTGTGACGATTGAGCTGATTGGTCAGTGGGTGGGGCCACTCGTGAGTCAACTTGGAAGACAGACAGTCGATGGTTGATGGGCAATGCACCGTTTGGCTGTTGCCAGAGGCAGCTGAGGATGCTCAAGGCCTCGTAGGGAGTGGGGGCTGTATTGACTCTGGTTTCTCTTCAATACGTATAAGCCTTTCGCCTTTTACTAAAGACTTCCGTGGAGAGGAACACTTATGAGTTCAGAGTATTTTTGGAGAGGCTCTGCTATTTGGCAGAGCCCAGTATGACTGTGTAATATAAAAGCAATCCGGGCTGGTATCTGATAGATAAATCCTATGGCAACGCTCTGTTTAACATGCTAAGGTTTGCTGCCATTTTTCTTAAAAACCAACAACAACCACAAAAAATACAAGCTTTTACATTATGTATATAATGTAGAGCCTGTGCTTGTGACGATTGAGCTGATTGGTCAGTGGGTGGGGCCACTCGTGAGTCAACTTGGAAGACAGACAGTCGATGGTTGATGGGCAATGCACCGTTTGGCTGTTGCCAGAGGCAGCTGAGGATGCTCAAGGCCTCGTAGGGAGTGGGGGCTGTATTGACTCTGGTTTCTCTTCAATACGTATAAGCCTTTCGCCTTTTACTAAAGACTTCCGTGGAGAGGAACACTTATGAGTATTTTTGGAGAGGCTCTGCTATTTGGCAGAGCCCAGTATGACTGTGTAATATAAAAGCAATCCGGGCTGGTATCTGATAGATAAATCCTATGTCAACGCTCTGTTCAACCTGCTTAGGTTTGCTGCCATTTTTCCTAAAAACCAACAACAACAACAACAACAACAACAACAAATACAAGCCTTTGGATTATGTATATAATGTAGAGCCTGTGCTTGTGACGATTGAGCTGATTGGTCAGTGGGTGGGGCCACTCGTGAGTCAACTTGGAAGACAGACAGTCGATGGTTGATGGGCAATGCACCGTTTGGCATTTGCCAGAGGCAGCTGAGGATGCTCAAGGCCTCGTAGGGAGTGGGGGCTGTATTGACTCTGGTTTCTCTTCAATACGTATAAGCCTTTCGCCTTTTACTAAAGACTTCCGTGGAGAGGAACACTTATGAGTTCAGAGTATTTTTGGAGAGGCTCTGCTATTTGGCAGAGTCCAGTATGACTGTGTAATATAAAAGCAATCCGGGCTGGTATCTGATAGATAAATCCTATGTCAATGCTCTGTTCAACCTTCTTAGGTTTGCTGCCATTTTTCCTAAAAAAAAACAACAACAACAACAACAAATACAAGCCTTTGGATTATGTATATAATGTAGAGCCTGTGCTTGTGACGATTAAGCTGATTGGTCAGTGGGTGTGGCCACTCGTGAGTCAACTTGGAAGACAGTCGATGGTTGATGGGCAATGCACCGTTTGGCATTTGCCAGAGGCAGCTGAGGATGCTCAAGGCCTCGTAGGGAGTGGGGGCTGTATTGACTCTGGTTTCTCTTCAATACGTATAAGCCTTTCGCCTTTTACTAAAGACTTCCGTGGAGAGGAACACTTATGAGTTCAGAGTATTTTTGGAGAGGCTCTGCTATTTGGCGGAGCCCAGTATGACTGTCTAACATAAAAGCAATCCGGGCTGGAATCTGATAGATAAATTCTATGTCAACGCTCTGTTCAACATGCTAAGGTTTGCTGCCATTTTTCTTAAAAACCAACAACAACAACAACAAATACAAGCCTTTGGATTATGTATATAATGTAGAGCCTGTGCTCGTGACGATTGAGCTGATTGGTCAGTGGGTGGGGCCACTCGTGAGTCAACTTGGAAGACAGACAGTCGATGGTTGATGGGCAATGCACCGTTTGGCTGTTGCCAGAGGCAGCTGAGGATGCTCAAGGCCTCGTAGGGAGTGGGGGCTGTATTGACTCTGGTTTCTCTTCAATACGTATAAGCCTTTCACCTTTTACTAAAGACTTCCGTTGAGAGGAACACTTATGAGTATTTTTGGAGAGGCTCTGCTATTTGGCAGAGCCCAGTATGACTGTGTAATATAAAAGCAATCCGGGCTGGTATCTGATAGATAAATCCTATGTCAACGCTCTGTTCAACCTGCTTAGGTTTGCTGCCATTTTTCCTAAAAACCAACAACAACAACAACAACAACAACAAATACAAGCCTTTGGATTATGTATATAATGTAGAGCCTGTGCTTGTGACGATTGAACTGATTGGTCAGTGGGTGGGGCCACTCGTGAGTCAACTTGGAAGACAGACAGTCGATGGTTGATGGGCAATGCACCGTTTGGCATTTGCCAGAGGCAGCTGAGGATGCTCAAGGCCTCGTAGGGAGTGGGGGCTGTATTGACTCTGGTTTCTCTTCAATACGTATAAGCCTTTCGCCTTTTACTAAAGACTTCCGTGGAGAGGAACACTTATGAGTTCAGAGTATTTTTGGAGAGGCTCTGCTATTTGGCGGAGCCCAGTATGACTGTGTAATATAAAAGCAATCCGGGCTGGTATCTGATAGATAAATCCTATGTCAACGCTCTGTTCAACCTGCTTAGGTTTGCTGCCATTTTTCCTAAAAACCAACAACAACAACAACAACAAATACAAGCCTTTGGATTATGTATATAATGTAGAGCCTGTGCTTGTGACGATTGAGCTGATTGGTCAGTGGGTGGGGCCACTCGTGAGTCAACTTGGAAGACAGACAGTCGATGGTTGATGGGCAATGCACCGTTTGGCTGTTGCCAGAGGCAGCTGAGGATGCTCAAGGCCTCGTAGGGAGTGGGGGCTGTATTGACTCTGGTTTCTCTTCAATACGTATAAGCCTTTCGCCTTTTACTAAAGACTTCCGTGGAGAGGAACACTTATGAGTTCAGAGTATTTTTGGAGAGGCTCTGCTATTTGGCAGAGTCCAGTATGACTGTGTAATATAAAAGCAATCCGGGCTGGTATCTGATAGATAAATCCTATGTCAACGCTCTGTTCAACCTGCTTAGGTTTGCTGCCATTTTTCTTAAAAACCAACAACAACCACAAAAAATACAAGCTTTTACATTATGTATATAATGTAGAGCCTGTGCTTGTGACGATTGAGCTGATTGGTCAGTGGGTGGGGCCACTCGTGAGTCAACTTGGAAGACAGACAGTCGATGGTTGATGGGCAATGCACCGTTTGGCTGTTGCCAGAGGCAGCTGAGGATGCTCAAGGCCTCGTAGGGAGTGGGGGCTGTATTGACTCTGGTTTCTCTTCAATACGTATAAGCCTTTCGCCTTTTACTAAAGACTTCCGTGGAGAGGAACACTTATGAGTTCAGAGTATTTTTGGAGAGGCTCTGCTATTTGGCAGAATCCAGTATGACTGTGTAATATAAAAGCAATCCGGGCTGGTATCTGATAGATAAATCCTATGTCAATGCTCTGTTCAACCTTCTTAGGTTTGCTGCCATTTTTCCTAAAAAAAAACAACAACAACAACAAATACAAGCCTTTGGATTATGTATATAATGTAGAGCCTGTGCTTGTGACGATTAAGCTGATTGGTCAGTGGGTGTGGCCACTCGTGAGTCAACTTGGAAGACAGTCGATGGTTGATGGGCAATGCACCGTTTGGCATTTGCCAGAGGCAGCTGAGGATGCTCAAGGCCTTGTAGGGAGTGGGGGCTGTATTGACTCTGGTTTCTCTTCAATACGTATAAGCCTTTCGCCTTTTACTAAAGACTTCCGTGGAGAGGAACACTTATGAGTTCAGAGTATTTTTGGAGAGGCTCTGCTATTTGGCGGAGCCCAGTATGACTGTCTAACATAAAAGCAATCCGGGCTGGAATCTGATAGATACATTCTATGTCAACGCTCTGTTCAACATGCTAAGGTTTGCTGCCATTTTTCTTAAAAACCAACAACAACAACAACAAATACAAGCCTTTGGATTATGTATATAATGTAGAGCCTGTGCTCGTGACGATTGAGCTGATTGGTCAGTGGGTGGGGCCACTCGTGAGTCAACTTGGAAGACAGACAGTCGATGGTTGATGGGCAATGCACCGTTTGGCATTTGCCAGAGGCAGCTGAGGATGCTCAAGGCCTCGTAGGGAGTGGGGGCTGTATTGACTCTGGGTTCTCTTCAATACGTATAAGCCTTTCGCCTTTTACTAAAGACTTCCGTGGAGAGGAACACTTATGAGTTCAGAGTATTTTTGGAAAGGCTCTGCTATTTGGCAGAGCCCAGTATGACTGTGTAATATAAAAGCAATCCGGGCTGGTATCTGATAGATAAATCCTATGTCAACGCTCTGTTCAACCTGCTTAGGTTTGCTGCCATTTTTCCTAAAAACCAACAACAACAACAACAACAACAACAACAACAACAACAACAAATACAAGCCTTTGGATTATGTATATAATGTAGAGCCTGTGCTTGTGACGATTGAGCTGATTGGTCAGTGGGTGGGGCCACTCGTGAGTCAACTTGGAAGACAGACAGTCGATGGTTGATGGGCAATGCACCGTTTGGCTGTTGCCAGAGGCAGCTGAGGATGCTCAAGGCCTCGTAGGGAGTGGGGGCTGTATTGACTCTGGTTTCTCTTCAATACGTATAAGCCTTTCGCCTTTTACTAAAGACTTCCGTGGAGAGGAACACTTATGAGTTCAGAGTATTTTTGGAGAGGCTCTGCTATTTGGCAGAGTCCAGTATGACTGTGAAATATAAAAGCAATCCGGGCTGGTATCTGATAGATAAATCCTATGTCAATGCTCTGTTCAACCTTCTTAGGTTTGCTGCCATTTTTCCTAAAAAAAAACAACAACAACAAATACAAGCCTTTGGATTATGTATATAATGTAGAGCCTGTGCTTGTGACGATTAAGCTGATTGGTCAGTGGGTGTGGCCACTCGTGAGTCAACTTGGAAGACAGTCGATGGTTGATGGGCAATGCACCGTTTGGCATTTGCCAGAGGCAGCTGAGGATGCTCAAGGCCTCGTAGGGAGTGGGGGCTGTATTGACTCTGGTTTCTCTTCAATACGTATAAGCCTTTCGCCTTTTACTAAAGACTTCCGTGGAGAGGAACACTTATGAGTTCAGAGTATTTTTGGAGAGGCTCTGCTATTTGGCGGACCCCAGTATGACTGTCTAACATAAAAGCAATCCGGGCTGGAATCTGATAGATACATTCTATGTCAACGCTCTGTTCAACATGCTAAGGTTTGCTGCCATTTTTCTTAAAAACCAACAACAACAACAACAAATACAAGCCTTTGGATTATGTATATAATGTAGAGCCTGTGCTCGTGACGATTGAGCTGATTGGTCAGTGGGTGGGGCCACTCGTGAGTCAACTTGGAAGACAGTCGATGGTTGATGGGCAATGCACCGTTTGGCATTTGCCAGAGGCAGCTGAGGATGCTCAAGGCCTCGTAGGGAGTGGAGGCTGTATTGACTCTGGTTTCTCTTCAATACGTATAAGCCTTTCGCCTTTTACTAAAGACTTCCGTGGAGAGGAACACTTATGAGTTCAGAGTATTTTTGGAGAGGCTCTGCTATTTGGCAGAGCCCAGTATGACTGTGTAATATAAAAGCAATCCGGGCTGGTATCTGATAGATAAATCCTATGTCAACGCTCTGTTCAACCTGCTTAGGTTTGCTGCCATTTTTCCTAAAAACCAACAACAACAACAACAACAACAACAACAACAACAACAAATACAAGCCTTTGGATTATGTATATAATGTAGAGCCTGTGCTTGTGACGATTGAGCTGATTGGTCAGTGGGTGGGGCCACTCGTGAGTCAACTTGGAAGACAGACAGTCGATGGTTGATGGGCAATGCACCGTTTGGCTGTTGCCAGAGGCAGCTGAGGATGCTCAATGCCTCGTAGGGAGTGGGGGCTGTATTGACTCTGGTTTCTCTTCAATACGTATAAGCCTTTCGCCTTTTACTAAAGACTTCCGTGGAGAGGAACACTTATGAGTTCAGAGTATTTTTGGAGAGGCTCTGCTATTTGGCAGAGCCCAGTATGACTGTGTAATATAAAAGCAATCCGGGCTGGTATCTGATAGATAAATCCTATGGCAACGCTCTGTTTAACATGCTAAGGTTTGCTGCCATTTTTCTTAAAAACCAACAACAACCACAAAAAATACAAGCTTTTACATTATGTATATAATGTAGAGCCTGTGCTTGTGACGATTGAGCTGATTGGTCAGTGGGTGGGGCCACTCGTGAGTCAACTTGGAAGACAGACAGTCGATGGTTGATGGGCAATGCACCGTTTGGCTGTTGCCAGAGGCAGCTGAGGATGCTCAAGGCCTCGTAGGGAGTGGGGGCTGTATTGACTCTGGTTTCTCTTCAATACGTATAAGCCTTTCGCCTTTTACTAAAGACTTCCGTGGAGAGGAACACTTATGAGTTCAGAGTATTTTTGGAGAGGCTCTGCTATTTGGCAGAGCCCAGTATGACTGTGTAATATAAAACCAATCCGGGCTGGTATCTGATAGATAAATCCTATGGCAACGCTCTGTTTAACATGCTAAGGTTTGCTGCCATTTTTCTTAAAAACCAACAACAACCACAAAAAATACAAGCTTTTACATTATGTATATAATGTAGAGCCTGTGCTTGTGACGATTGAGCTGATTGGTCAGTGGGTGGGGCCACTCGTGAGTCAACTTGGAAGACAGACAGTCGATGGTTGATGGGCAATGCACCGTTTGGCTGTTGCCAGAGGCAGCTGAGGATGCTCAAGGCCTCGTAGGGAGTGGGGGCTGTATTGACTCTGGTTTCTCTTCAATACGTATAAGCCTTTTGCCTTTTACTAAAGACTTCCGTGGAGAGGAACACTTATGAGTTCAGAGTATTTTTGGAGAGGCTCTGCTATTTGGCAGAGTCCAGTATGACTGTGTAATATAAAAGCAATCCGGGCTGGTATCTGATAGATAAATCCTATGTCAATGCTCTGTTCAACCTTCTTAGGTTTGCTGCCATTTTTCCTAAAAAAAACAACAACAACAACAACAAATACAAGCCTTTGGATTATGTATATAATGTAGAGCCTGTGCTTGTGACGATTAAGCTGATTGGTCAGTGGGTGTGGCCACTCGTGAGTCAACTTGGAAGACAGTCGATGGTTGATGGGCAATGCACCGTTTGGCATTTGCCAGAGGCAGCTGAGGATGCTCAAGGCCTCGTAGGGAGTGGGGGCTGTATTGACTCTGGTTTCTCTTCAATACGTATAAGCCTTTCGCCTTTTACTAAAGACTTCCGTGGAGAGGAACACTTATGAGTTCAGAGTATTTTTGGAGAGGCTCTGCTATTTGGCGGAGCCCAGTATGACTGTCTAACATAAAAGCAATCCGGGCTGGAATCTGATAGATAAATTCTATGTCAACGCTCTGTTCAACATGCTAAGGTTTGCTGCCATTTTTCTTAAAAACCAACAACAACAACAACAAATACAAGCCTTTGGATTATGTATATAATGTAGAGCCTGTGCTCGTGACGATTGAGCTGATTGGTCAGTGGGTGGGGCCACTCGTGAGTCAACTTGGAAGACAGACAGTCGATGGTTGATGGGCAATGCACCGTTTGGCTGTTGCCAGAGGCAGCTGAGGATGCTCAAGGCCTCGTAGGGAGTGGGGGCTGTATTGACTCTGGTTTCTCTTCAATACGTATAAGCCTTTCACCTTTTACTAAAGACTTCCGTTGAGAGGAACACTTATGAGTATTTTTGGAGAGGCTCTGCTATTTGGCAGAGCCCAGTATGACTGTGTAATATAAAAGCAATCCGGGCTGGTATCTGATAGATAAATCCTATGTCAACGCTCTGTTCAACCTGCTTAGGTTTGCTGCCATTTTTCCTAAAAACCAACAACAACAACAACAACAACAAATACAAGCCTTTGGATTATGTATATAATGTAGAGCCTGTGCTTGTGACGATTGAACTGATTGGTCAGTGGGTGGGGCCACTCGTGAGTCAACTTGGAAGACAGACAGTCGATGGTTGATGGGCAATGCACCGTTTGGCATTTGCCAGAGGCAGCTGAGGATGCTCAAGGCCTCGTAGGGAGTGGGGGCTGTATTGACTCTGGTTTCTCTTCAATACGTATAAGCCTTTCGCCTTTTACTAAAGACTTCCGTGGAGAGGAACACTTATGAGTTCAGAGTATTTTTGGAGAGGCTCTGCTATTTGGCGGAGCCCAGTATGACTGTGTAATATAAAAGCAATCCGGGCTGGTATCTGATAGATAAATCCTATGGCAACGCTCTGTTTAACATGCTAAGGTTTGCTGCCATTTTTCTTAAAAACCAACAACAACCACAAAAAATACAAGCTTTTACATTATGTATATAATGTAGAGCCTGTGCTTGTGACGATTGAGCTGATTGGTCAGTGGGTGGGGCCACTCGTGAGTCAACTTGGAAGACAGACAGTCGATGGTTGATGGGCAATGCACCGTTTGGCTGTTGCCAGAGGCAGCTGAGGATGCTCAAGGCCTCGTAGGGAGTGGGGGCTGTATTGACTCTGGTTTCTCTTCAATACGTATAAGCCTTTCGCCTTTTACTAAAGACTTCCGTGGAGAGGAACACTTATGAGTTCAGAGTATTTTTGGAGAGGCTCTGCTATTTGGCAGAATCCAGTATGACTGTGTAATATAAAATCAATCCGGGCTGGTATCTGATAGATAAATCCTATGTCAATGCTCTGTTCAACCTTCTTAGGTTTGCTGCCATTTTTCCTAAAAAAAAACAACAACAACAACAAATACAAGCCTTTGGATTATGTATATAATGTAGAGCCTGTGCTTGTGACGATTAAGCTGATTGGTCAGTGGGTGTGGCCACTCGTGAGTCAACTTGGAAGACAGTCGATGGTTGATGGGCAATGCACCGTTTGGCATTTGCCAGAGGCAGCTGAGGATGCTCAAGGCCTTGTAGGGAGTGGGGGCTGTATTGACTCTGGTTTCTCTTCAATACGTATAAGCCTTTCGCCTTTTACTAAAGACTTCCGTGGAGAGGAACACTTATGAGTTCAGAGTATTTTTGGAGAGGCTCTGCTATTTGGCGGAGCCCAGTATGACTGTTTAACATAAAAGCAATCCGGGCTGGAATCTGATAGATAAATTCTATGTCAACGCTCTGTTCAACATGCTAAGGTTTGCTGCCATTTTTCTTAAAAACCAACAACAACAACAACAAATACAAGCCTTTGGATTATGTATATAATGTAGAGCCTGTGCTCGTGACGATTGAGCTGATTGGTCAGTGGGTGGGGCCACTCGTGAGTCAACTTGGAAGACAGACAGTCGATGGTTGATGGGCAATGCACCGTTTGGCATTTGCCAGAGGCAGCTGAGGATGCTCAAGGCCTCGTAGGGAGTGGGGGCTGTATTGACTCTGGTTTCTCTTCAATACGTATAAGCCTTTCGCCTTTTACTAAAGACTTCCGTGGAGAGGAACACTTATGAGTTCAGAGTATTTTTGGAAAGGCTCTGCTATTTGGCAGAGCCCAGTATGACTGTGTAATATAAAAGCAATCCGGGCTGGTATCTGATAGATAAATCCTATGTCAACGCTCTGTTCAACCTGCTTAGGTTTGCTGCCATTTTTCCTAAAAACCAACAACAACAACAACAACAACAACAACAACAAATACAAGCCTTTGGATTATGTATATAATGTAGAGCCTGTGCTTGTGACGATTGAGCTGATTGGTCAGTGGGTGGGGCCACTCGTGAGTCAACTTGGAAGACAGACAGTCGATGGTTGATGGGCAATGCACCGTTTGGCTGTTGCCAGAGGCAGCTGAGGATGCTCAAGGCCTCGTAGGGAGTGGGGGCTGTATTGACTCTGGTTTCTCTTCAATACGTATAAGCCTTTCGCCTTTTACTAAAGACTTCCGTGGAGAGGAACACTTATGAGTTCAGAGTATTTTTGGAGAGGCTCTGCTATTTGGCAGAGTCCAGTATGACTGTGAAATATAAAAGCAATCCGGGCTGGTATCTGATAGATAAATCCTATGTCAATGCTCTGTTCAACCTTCTTAGGTTTGCTGCCATTTTTCCTAAAAAAAAACAACAACAACAAATACAAGCCTTTGGATTATGTATATAATGTAGAGCCTGTGCTTGTGACGATTAAGCTGATTGGTCAGTGGGTGTGGCCACTCGTGAGTCAACTTGGAAGACAGTCGATGGTTGATGGGCAATGCACCGTTTGGGATTTGCCAGAGGCAGCTGAGGATGCTCAAGGCCTCGTAGGGAGTGGGGGCTGTATTGACTCTGGTTTCTCTTCAATACGTATAAGCCTTTCGCCTTTTACTAAAGACTTCCGTGGAGAGGAACACTTATGAGTTCAGAGTATTTTTGGAGAGGCTCTGCTATTTGGCGGACCCCAGTATGACTGTCTAACATAAAAGCAATCCGGGCTGGAATCTGATAGATAAATTCTATGTCAACGCTCTGTTCAACATGCTAAGGTTTGCTGCCATTTTTCTTAAAAACCAACAACAACAACAACAAATACAAGCCTTTGGATTATGTATATAATGTAGAGCCTGTGCTCGTGACGATTGAGCTGATTGGTCAGTGGGTGGGGCCACTCGTGAGTCAACTTGGAAGACAGTCGATGGTTGATGGGCAATGCACCGTTTGGCATTTGCCAGAGGCAGCTGAGGATGCTCAAGGCCTCGTAGGGAGTGGAGGCTGTATTGACTCTGGTTTCTCTTCAATACGTATAAGCCTTTCGCCTTTTACTAAAGACTTCCGTGGAGAGGAACACTTATGAGTTCAGAGTATTTTTGGAGAGGCTCTGCTATTTGGCAGAGCCCAGTATGACTGTGTAATATAAAAGCAATCCGGGCTGGTATCTGATAGATAAATCCTATGTCAACGCTCTGTTCAACCTGCTTAGGTTTGCTGCCATTTTTCCTAAAAACCAACAACAACAACAACAACAACAACAACAACAACAACAAATACAAGCCTTTGGATTATGTATATAATGTAGAGCCTGTGCTTGTGACGATTGAGCTGATTGGTCAGTGGGTGGGGCCACTCGTGAGTCAACTTGGAAGACAGACAGTCGATGGTTGATGGGCAATGCACTGTTTGGCTGTTGCCAGAGGCAGCTGAGGATGCTCAATGCCTCGTAGGGAGTGGGGGCTGTATTGACTCTGGTTTCTCTTCAATACGTATAAGCCTTTCGCCTTTTACTAAAGACTTCCGTGGAGAGGAACACTTATGAGTTCAGAGTATTTTTGGAGAGGCTCTGCTATTTGGCAGAGCCCAGTATGACTGTGTAATATAAAAGCAATCCGGGCTGGTATCTGATAGATAAATCCTATGGCAACGCTCTGTTTAACATGCTAAGGTTTGCTGCCATTTTTCTTAAAAACCAACAACAACCACAAAAAATACAAGCTTTTACATTATGTATATAATGTAGAGCCTGTGCTTGTGACGATTGAGCTGATTGGTCAGTGGGTGGGGCCACTCGTGAGTCAACTTGGAAGACAGACAGTCGATGGTTGATGGGCAATGCACCGTTTGGCTGTTGCCAGAGGCAGCTGAGGATGCTCAAGGCCTCGTAGGGAGTGGGGGCTGTATTGACTCTGGTTTCTCTTCAATACGTATAAGCCTTTCGCCTTTTACTAAAGACTTCCGTGGAGAGGAACACTTATGAGTTCAGAGTATTTTTGGAGAGGCTCTGCTATTTGGCAGAGCCCAGTATGACTGTGTAATATAAAACCAATCCGGGCTGGTATCTGATAGATAAATCCTATGGCAACGCTCTGTTTAACATGCTAAGGTTTGCTGCCATTTTTCTTAAAAACCAACAACAACCACAAAAAATACAAGCTTTTACATTATGTATATAATGTAGAGCCTGTGCTTGTGACGATTGAGCTGATTGGTCAGTGGGTGGGGCCACTCGTGAGTCAACTTGGAAGACAGACAGTCGATGGTTGATGGGCAATGCACCGTTTGGCTGTTGCCAGAGGCAGCTGAGGATGCTCAAGGCCTCGTAGGGAGTGGGGGCTGTATTGACTCTGGTTTCTCTTCAATACGTATAAGCCTTTTGCCTTTTACTAAAGACTTCCGTGGAGAGGAACACTTATGAGTTCAGAGTATTTTTGGAGAGGCTCTGCTATTTGGCAGAGTCCAGTATGACTGTGTAATATAAAAGCAATCCGGGCTGGTATCTGATAGATAAATCCTATGTCAATGCTCTGTTCAACCTTCTTAGGTTTGCTGCCATTTTTCCTAAAAAAAAACAACAACAACAACAAATACAAGCCTTTGGATTATGTATATAATGTAGAGCCTGTGCTTGTGACGATTAAGCTGATTGGTCAGTGGGTGTGGCCACTCGTGAGTCAACTTGGAAGACAGTCGATGGTTGATGGGCAATGCACCGTTTGGCATTTGCCAGAGGCAGCTGAGGATGCTCAAGGCCTCGTAGGGAGTGGGGGCTGTATTGACTCTGGTTTCTCTTCAATACGTATAAGCCTTTCGCCTTTTACTAAAGACTTCCGTGGAGAGGAACACTTATGAGTTCAGAGTATTTTTGGAGAGGCTCTGCTATTTGGCGGAGCCCAGTATGACTGTCTAACATAAAAGCAATCCGGGCTGGAATCTGATAGATAAATTCTATGTCAACGCTCTGTTCAACATGCTAAGGTTTGCTGCCATTTTTCTTAAAAACCAACAACAACAACAACAAATACAAGCCTTTGGATTATGTATATAATGTAGAGCCTGTGCTCGTGACGATTGAGCTGATTGGTCAGTGGGTGGGGCCACTCGTGAGTCAACTTGGAAGACAGACAGTCGATGGTTGATGGGCAATGCACCGTTTGGCTGTTGCCAGAGGCAGCTGAGGATGCTCAAGGCCTCGTAGGGAGTGGGGGCTGTATTGACTCTGGTTTCTCTTCAATACGTATAAGCCTTTCACCTTTTACTAAAGACTTCCGTTGAGAGGAACACTTATGAGTATTTTTGGAGAGGCTCTGCTATTTGGCAGAGCCCAGTATGACTGTGTAATATAAAAGCAATCCGGGCTGGTATCTGATAGATAAATCCTATGTCAACGCTCTGTTCAACCTGCTTAGGTTTGCTGCCATTTTTCCTAAAAACCAACAACAACAACAACAACAACAACAAATACAAGCCTTTGGATTATGTATATAATGTAGAGCCTGTGCTTGTGACGATTGAACTGATTGGTCAGTGGGTGGGGCCACTCGTGAGTCAACTTGGAAGACAGACAGTCGATGGTTGATGGGCAATGCACCGTTTGGCATTTGCCAGAGGCAGCTGAGGATGCTCAAGGCCTCGTAGGGAGTGGGGGCTGTATTGACTCTGGTTTCTCTTCAATACGTATAAGCCTTTCGCCTTTTACTAAAGACTTCCGTGGAGAGGAACACTTATGAGTTCAGAGTATTTTTGGAGAGGCTCTGCTATTTGGCGGAGCCCAGTATGACTGTGTAATATAAAAGCAATCCGGGCTGGTATCTGATAGATAAATCCTATGTCAACGCTCTGTTCAACCTGCTTAGGTTTGCTGCCATTTTTCCTAAAAACCAACAACAACAACAACAACAACAAATACAAGCCTTTGGATTATGTATATAATGTAGAGCCTGTGCTTGTGACGATTGAGCTGATTGGTCAGTGGGTGGGGCCACTCGTGAGTCAACTTGGAAGACAGACAGTCGATGGTTGATGGGCAATGCACCGTTTGGCTGTTGCCAGAGGCAGCTGAGGATGCTCAAGGCCTCGTAGGGAGTGGGGGCTGTATTGACTCTGGTTTCTCTTCAATACGTATAAGCCTTTCGCCTTTTACTAAAGACTTCCGTGGAGAGGAACACTTATGAGTTCAGAGTATTTTTGGAGAGGCTCTGCTATTTGGCAGAGCCCAGTATGACTGTGTAATATAAAAGCAATCCGGGCTGGTATCTGATAGATAAATCCTATGGCAACGCTCTGTTTAACATGCTAAGGTTTGCTGCCATTTTTCTTAAAAACCAACAACAACCACAAAAAATACAAGCTTTTACATTATGTATATAATGTAGAGCCTGTGCTTGTGACGATTGAGCTGATTGGTCAGTGGGTGGGGCCACTCGTGAGTCAACTTGGAAGACAGACAGTCGATGGTTGATGGGCAATGCACCGTTTGGCTGTTGCCAGAGGCAGCTGAGGATGCTCAAGGCCTCGTAGGGAGTGGGGGCTGTATTGACTCTGGTTTCTCTTCAATACGTATAAGCCTTTCGCCTTTTACTAAAGACTTCCGTGGAGAGGAACACTTATGAGTATTTTTGGAGAGGCTCTGCTATTTGGCAGAGCCCAGTATGACTGTGTAATATAAAAGCAATCCGGGCTGGTATCTGATAGATAAATCCTATGTCAACGCTCTGTTCAACCTGCTTAGGTTTGCTGCCATTTTTCCTAAAAACCAACAACAACAACAACAACAACAACAAATACAAGCCTTTGGATTATGTATATAATGTAGAGCCTGTGCTTGTGACGATTGAGCTGATTGGTCAGTGGGTGGGGCCACTCGTGAGTCAACTTGGAAGACAGACAGTCGATGGTTGATGGGCAATGCACCGTTTGGCATTTGCCAGAGGCAGCTGAGGATGCTCAAGGCCTCGTAGGGAGTGGGGGCTGTATTGACTCTGGTTTCTCTTCAATACGTATAAGCCTTTCGCCTTTTACTAAAGACTTCCGTGGAGAGGAACACTTATGAGTTCAGAGTATTTTTGGAGAGGCTCTGCTATTTGGCAGAGTCCAGTATGACTGTGTAATATAAAAGCAATCCGGGCTGGTATCTGATAGATAAATCCTATGTCAATGCTCTGTTCAACCTTCTTAGGTTTGCTGCCATTTTTCCTAAAAAAAAACAACAACAACAACAACAAATACAAGCCTTTGGATTATGTATATAATGTAGAGCCTGTGCTTGTGACGATTAAGCTGATTGGTCAGTGGGTGTGGCCACTCGTGAGTCAACTTGGAAGACAGTCGATGGTTGATGGGCAATGCACCGTTTGGCATTTGCCAGAGGCAGCTGAGGATGCTCAAGGCCTCGTAGGGAGTGGGGGCTGTATTGACTCTGGTTTCTCTTCAATACGTATAAGCCTTTCGCCTTTTACTAAAGACTTCCGTGGAGAGGAACACTTATGAGTTCAGAGTATTTTTGGAGAGGCTCTGCTATTTGGCGGAGCCCAGTATGACTGTCTAACATAAAAGCAATCCGGGCTGGAATCTGATAGATAAATTCTATGTCAACGCTCTGTTCAACATGCTAAGGTTTGCTGCCATTTTTCTTAAAAACCAACAACAACAACAACAAATACAAGCCTTTGGATTATGTATATAATGTAGAGCCTGTGCTCGTGACGATTGAGCTGATTGGTCAGTGGGTGGGGCCACTCGTGAGTCAACTTGGAAGACAGACAGTCGATGGTTGATGGGCAATGCACCGTTTGGCTGTTGCCAGAGGCAGCTGAGGATGCTCAAGGCCTCGTAGGGAGTGGGGGCTGTATTGACTCTGGTTTCTCTTCAATACGTATAAGCCTTTCACCTTTTACTAAAGACTTCCGTTGAGAGGAACACTTATGAGTATTTTTGGAGAGGCTCTGCTATTTGGCAGAGCCCAGTATGACTGTGTAATATAAAAGCAATCCGGGCTGGTATCTGATAGATAAATCCTATGTCAACGCTCTGTTCAACCTGCTTAGGTTTGCTGCCATTTTTCCTAAAAACCAACAACAACAACAACAACAACAACAACAAATACAAGCCTTTGGATTATGTATATAATGTAGAGCCTGTGCTTGTGACGATTGAACTGATTGGTCAGTGGGTGGGGCCACTCGTGAGTCAACTTGGAAGACAGACAGTCGATGGTTGATGGGCAATGCACCGTTTGGCATTTGCCAGAGGCAGCTGAGGATGCTCAAGGCCTCGTAGGGAGTGGGGGCTGTATTGACTCTGGTTTCTCTTCAATACGTATAAGCCTTTCGCCTTTTACTAAAGACTTCCGTGGAGAGGAACACTTATGAGTTCAGAGTATTTTTGGAGAGGCTCTGCTATTTGGCGGAGCCCAGTATGACTGTGTAATATAAAAGCAATCCGGGCTGGTATCTGATAGATAAATCCTATGTCAACGCTCTGTTCAACCTGCTTAGGTTTGCTGCCATTTTTCCTAAAAACCAACAACAACAACAACAACAAATACAAGCCTTTGGATTATGTATATAATGTAGAGCCTGTGCTTGTGACGATTGAGCTGATTGGTCAGTGGGTGGGGCCACTCGTGAGTCAACTTGGAAGACAGACAGTCGATGGTTGATGGGCAATGCACCGTTTGGCTGTTGCCAGAGGCAGCTGAGGATGCTCAAGGCCTCGTAGGGAGTGGGGGCTGTATTGACTCTGGTTTCTCTTCAATACGTATAAGCCTTTCGCCTTTTACTAAAGACTTCCGTGGAGAGGAACACTTATGAGTTCAGAGTATTTTTGGAGAGGCTCTGCTATTTGGCAGAGCCCAGTATGACTGTGTAATATAAAAGCAATCCGGGCTGGTATCTGATAGATAAATCCTATGGCAACGCTCTGTTTAACATGCTAAGGTTTGCTGCCATTTTTCTTAAAAACCAACAACAACCACAAAAAATACAAGCTTTTACATTATGTATATAATGTAGAGCCTGTGCTTGTGACGATTGAGCTGATTGGTCAGTGGGTGGGGCCACTCGTGAGTCAACTTGGAAGACAGACAGTCGATGGTTGATGGGCAATGCACCGTTTGGCTGTTGCCAGAGGCAGCTGAGGATGCTCAAGGCCTCGTAGGGAGTGGGGGCTGTATTGACTCTGGTTTCTCTTCAATACGTATAAGCCTTTCGCCTTTTACTAAAGACTTCCGTGGAGAGGAACACTTATGAGTATTTTTGGAGAGGCTCTGCTATTTGGCAGAGCCCAGTATGACTGTGTAATATAAAAGCAATCCGGGCTGGTATCTGATAGATAAATCCTATGTCAACGCTCTGTTCAACCTGCTTAGGTTTGCTGCCATTTTTCCTAAAAACCAACAACAACAACAACAACAACAACAACAAATACAAGCCTTTGGATTATGTATATAATGTAGAGCCTGTGCTTGTGACGATTGAGCTGATTGGTCAGTGGGTGGGGCCACTCGTGAGTCAACTTGGAAGACAGACAGTCGATGGTTGATGGGCAATGCACCGTTTGGCATTTGCCAGAGGCAGCTGAGGATGCTCAAGGCCTCGTAGGGAGTGGGGGCTGTATTGACTCTGGTTTCTCTTCAATACGTATAAGCCTTTCGCCTTTTACTAAAGACTTCCGTGGAGAGGAACACTTATGAGTTCAGAGTATTTTTGGAGAGGCTCTGCTATTTGGCGGAGCCCAGTATGACTGTGTAATATAAAAGCAATCCGCGCTGGTATCTGATAGATAAATCCTATGTCAACGCTCTGTTCAACCTGCTTAGGTTTGCTGCCATTTTTCCTAAAAACCAACAACAACAACAACAACAACAAATACAAGCCTTTGGATTATGTATATAATGTAGAGCCTGTGCTTGTGACGATTGAGCTGATTGGTCAGTGGGTGGGGCCACTCGTGAGTCAACTTGGAAGACAGACAGTCGATGGTTGATGGGCAATGCACCGTTTGGCTGTTGCCAGAGGCAGCTGAGGATGCTCAAGGCCTCGTAGGGAGTGGGGGCTGTATTGACTCTGGTTTCTCTTCAATACGTATAAGCCTTTCGCCTTTTACTAAAGACTTACGTGGAGAGGAACACTTATGAGTTCAGAGTATTTTTGGAGAGGCTCTGCTATTTGGCAGAGCCCAGTATGACTGTGTAATATAAAAGCAATCCGGGCTGGTATCTGATAGATAAATCCTATGGCAACGCTCTGTTTAACATGCTAAGGTTTGCTGCCATTTTTCTTAAAAACCAACAACAACCACAAAAAATACAAGCTTTTACATTATGTATATAATGTAGAGCCTGTGCTTGTGACGATTGAGCTGATTGGTCAGTGGGTGGGGCCACTCGTGAGTCAACTTGGAAGACAGACAGTCGATGGTTGATGGGCAATGCACCGTTTGGCTGTTGCCAGAGGCAGCTGAGGATGCTCAAGGCCTCGTAGGGAGTGGGGGCTGTATTGACTCTGGTTTCTCTTCAATACGTATAAGCCTTTCGCCTTTTACTAAAGACTTCCGTGGAGAGGAACACTTATGAGTTCAGAGTATTTTTGGAGAGGCTCTGCTATTTGGCAGAGTCCAGTATGACTGTGTAATATAAAAGCAATCCGGGCTGGTATCTGATAGATAAATCCTATGTCAATGCTCTGTTCAACCTTCTTAGGTTTGCTGCCATTTTTCCTAAAAAACAACAACAACAACAACAACAACAACAAATACAAGCCTTTGGATTATGTATATAATGTAGAGCCTGTGCTTGTGACGATTAAGCTAATTGGTCAGTGGGTGTGGCCACTCGTGAGTCAACTTGGAAGACAGTCGATGGTTGATGGGCAATGCACCGTTTGGCATTTGCCAGAGGCAGCTGAGGATGCTCAAGGCCTCGTAGGGAGTGGGGGCTGTATTGACTCTGGTTTCTCTTCAATACGTATAAGCCTTTCGCCTTTTACTAAAGACTTCCGTGGAGAGGAACACTTATGAGTTCAGAGTATTTTTGGAGAGGCTCTGCTATTTGGCGGAGCCCAGTATGACTGTCTAACATAAAAGCAATCCGGGCTGGAATCTGATAGATAAATTCTATGTCAACGCTCTGTTCAACATGCTAAGGTTTGCTGCCATTTTTCTTAAAAACCAACAACAACAACAACAAATACAAGCCTTTGGATTATGTATATAATGTAGAGCCTGTGCTCGTGACGATTGAGCTGATTGGTCAGTGGGTGGGGCCACTCGTGAGTCAACTTGGAAGACAGACAGTCGATGGTTGATGGGCAATGCACCGTTTGGCTGTTGCCAGAGGCAGCTGAGGATGCTCAAGGCCTCGTAGGGAGTGGGGGCTGTATTGACTCTGGTTTCTCTTCAATACGTATAAGCCTTTCGCCTTTTACTAAAGACTTCCGTGGAGAGGAACACTTATGAGTTCAGAGTATTTTTGGAGAGGCTCTGCTATTTGGCAGAGCCCAGTATGACTGTGTAATATAAAAGCAATCCGGGCTGGTATCTGATAGATAAATCCTATGGCAACGCTCTGTTTAACATGCTAAGGTTTGCTGCCATTTTTCTAAAAACCAACAACAACCACAAAAAATACAAGCTTTTACATTATGTATATAATGTAGAGCCTGTGCTTGTGACGATTGAGCTGATTGGTCAGTGGGTGGGGCCACTCGTGAGTCAACTTGGAAGACAGACAGTCGATGGTTGATGGGCAATGCACCGTTTGGCTGTTGCCAGAGGCAACTGAGGATGCTCAAGGCCTCGTAGGGAGTGGGGGCTGTATTGACTCTGGTTTCTCTTCAATACGTATAAGCCTTTCGCCTTTTACTAAAGACTTCCGTGGAGAGGAACACTTATGAGTTCAGAGTATTTTTGGAGAGGCTCTGCTATTTGGCAGAGCCCAGTATGACTGTGTAATATAAAACCAATCCGGGCTGGTATCTGATAGATAAATCCTATGGCAACGCTCTGTTTAACATGCTAAGGTTTGCTGCCATTTTTCTTAAAAACCAACAACAACCACAAAAAATACAAGCTTTTACATTATGTATATAATGTAGAGCCTGTGCTTGTGACGATTGAGCTGATTGGTCAGTGGGTGGGGCCACTCGTGAGTCAACTTGGAAGACAGACAGTCGATGGTTGATGGGCAATGCACCGTTTGGCTGTTGCCAGAGGCAGCTGAGGATGCTCAAGGCCTCGTAGGGAGTGGGGGCTGTATTGACTCTGGTTTCTCTTCAATACGTATAAGCCTTTCGCCTTTTACTAAAGACTTCCGTGGAGAGGAACACTTATGAGTTCAGAGTATTTTTGGAGAGGCTCTGCTATTTGGCAGAGTCCAGTATGACTGTGTAATATAAAAGCAATCCGGGCTGGTATCTGATAGATAAATCCTATGTCAATGCTCTGTTCAACCTTCTTAGGTTTGCTGCCATTTTTCCTAATAAAAAACAACAACAACAACAACAACAAATACAAGCCTTTGGATTATGTATATAATGTAGAGCCTGTGCTTGTGACGATTAAGCTGATTGGTCAGTGGGTGTGGCCACTCGTGAGTCAACTTGGAAGACAGTCGATGGTTGATGGGCAATGCACCGTTTGGCATTTGCCAGAGGCAGCTGAGGATGCTCAAGGCCTCGTAGGGAGTGGGGGCTGTATTGACTCTGGTTTCTCTTCAATACGTATAAGCCTTTCGCCTTTTACTAAAGACTTCCGTGGAGAGGAACACTTATGAGTTCAGAGTATTTTTGGAGAGGCTCTGCTATTTGGCGGAGCCCAGTATGACTGTCTAACATAAAAGCAATCCGGGCTGGAATCTGATAGATAAATTCTATGTCAACGCTCTGTTCAACATGCTAAGGTTTGCTGCCATTTTTCTTAAAAACCAACAACAACAACAACAAATACAAGCCTTTGGATTATGTATATAATGTAGAGCCTGTGCTCGTGACGATTGAGCTGATTGGTCAGTGGGTGGGGCCACTCGTGAGTCAACTTGGAAGACAGACAGTCGATGGTTGATGGGCAATGCACCGTTTGGCATTTGCCAGAGGCAGCTGAGGATGCTCAGGGCCTCGTAGGGAGTGGGAGCTGTATTGACTCTGGTTTCTCTTCAATACGTATAAGCCTTTCGCCTTTTACTAAAGACTTCCGTGGAGAGGAACACTTATGAGTTCAGAGTATTTTTGGAGAGGCTCTGCTATTTGGCAGAGCCCAGTATGACTGTGTAATATAAAAGCAATCCGGGCTGGTATCTGATAGATAAATCCTATGTCAACGCTCTGTTCAACCTGCTTAGGTTTGCTGCCATTTTTCCTAAAAACCAACAACAACAACAACAACAACAACAACAACAACAACAACAACAACAACAACAACAACAACAAATACAAGCCTTTGGATTATGTATATAATGTAGAGCCTGTGCTTGTGACGATTGAGCTGATTGGTCAGTGGGTGGGGCCACTCGTGAGTCAACTTGGAAGACAGACAGTCGATGGTTGATGGGCAATGCACCGTTTGGCTGTTGCCAGAGGCAGCTGAGGATGCTCAAGGCCTCGTAGGGAGTGGGGGCTGTATTGACTCTGGTTTCTCTTCAATACGTATAAGCCTTTCGCCTTTTACTAAAGACTTCCGTGGAGAGGAACACTTATGAGTTCAGAGTATTTTTGGAGAGGCTCTGCTATTTGGCAGAGTCCAGTATGACTGTGTAATATAAAAGCAATCCGGGCTGGTATCTGATAGATAAATCCTATGTCAACGCTCTGTTCAACCTGCTTAGGTTTGCTGCCATTTTTCCTAAAAACCAACAACAACAACAACAACAACAACAACAACAACAACAACAACAACAACAAATACAAGCCTTTGGATTATGTATATAATGTAGAGCCTGTGCTTGTGACGATTGAGCTGATTGGTCAGTGGGTGGGGCCACTCGTGAGTCAACTTGGAAGACAGACAGTCGATGGTTGATGGGCAATGCACCGTTTGGCTGTTGCCAGAGGCAGCTGAGGATGCTCAAGGCCTCGTAGGGAGTGGGGGCTGTATTGACTCTGGTTTCTCTTCAATACGTATAAGCCTTTCGCCTTTTACTAAAGACTTCCGTGGAGAGGAACACTTATGAGTTCAGAGTATTTTTGGAGAGGCTCTGCTATTTGGCAGAGCCCAGTATGACTGTGTAATATAAAAGCAATCCGGGCTGGTATCTGATAGATAAATCCTATGGCAACGCTCTGTTTAACATGCTAAGGTTTGCTGCCATTTTTCTTAAAAACCAACAACAACCACAAAAAATACAAGCTTTTACATTATGTATATAATGTAGAGCCTGTGCTTGTGACGATTGAGCTGATTGGTCAGTGGGTGGGGCCACTCGTGAGTCAACTTGGAAGACAGACAGTCGATGGTTGATGGGCAATGCACCGTTTGGCTGTTGCCAGAGGCAGCTGAGGATGCTCAAGGCCTCGTAGGGAGTGGGGGCTGTATTGACTCTGGTTTCTCTTCAATACGTATAAGCCTTTCGCCTTTTACTAAAGACTTCCGTGGAGAGGAACACTTATGAGTTCAGAGTATTTTTGGAGAGGCTCTGCTATTTGGCAGAGCCCAGTATGACTGTGTAATATAAAACCAATCCGGGCTGGTATCTGATAGATAAATCCTATGGCAACGCTCTGTTTAACATGCTAAGGTTTGCTGCCATTTTTCTTAAAAACCAACAACAACCACAAAAAATACAAGCTTTTACATTATGTATATAATGTAGAGCCTGTGCTTGTGACGATTGAGCTGATTGGTCAGTGGGTGGGGCCACTCGTGAGTCAACTTGGAAGACAGACAGTCGATGGTTGATGGGCAATGCACCGTTTGGCTGTTGCCAGAGGCAGCTGAGGATGCTCAAGGCCTCGTAGGGAGTGGGGGCTGTATTGACTCTGGTTTCTCTTCAATACGTATAAGCCTTTCGCCTTTTACTAAAGACTTCCGTGGAGAGGAACACTTATGAGTTCAGAGTATTTTTGGAGAGGCTCTGCTATTTGGCAGAGTCCAGTATGACTGTGTAATATAAAAGCAATCCGGGCTGGTATCTGATAGATAAATCCTATGTCAATGCTCTGTTCAACCTTCTTAGGTTTGCTGCCATTTTTCCTAAAAAAAAACAACAACAACAACAAATACAAGCCTTTGGATTATGTATATAATGTAGAGCCTGTGCTTGTGACGATTAAGCTGATTGGTCAGTGGGTGTGGCCACTCGTGAGTCAACTTGGAAGACAGTCGATGGTTGATGGGCAATGCACCGTTTGGCATTTGCCAGAGGCAGCTGAGGATGCTCAAGGCCTTGTAGGGAGTGGGGGCTGTATTGACTCTGGTTTCTCTTCAATACGTATAAGCCTTTCGCCTTTTACTAAAGACTTCCGTGGAGAGGAACACTTATGAGTTCAGAGTATTTTTGGAGAGGCTCTGCTATTTGGCGGAGCCCAGTATGACTGTCTAACATAAAAGCAATCCGGGCTGGAATCTGATAGATAAATTCTATGTCAACGCTCTGTTCAACATGCTAAGGTTTGCTGCCATTTTTCTTAAAAACCAACAACAACAACAACAACAAATACAAGCCTTTGGATTATGTATATAATGTAGAGCCTGTGCTCGTGACGATTGAGCTGATTGGTCAGTGGGTGGGGCCACTCGTGAGTCAACTTGGAAGACAGACAGTCGATGGTTGATGGGCAATGCACCGTTTGGCATTTGCCAGAGGCAGCTGAGGATGCTCAAGGCCTCGTAGGGAGTGGGGGCTGTATTGACTCTGGTTTCTCTTCAATACGTATAAGCCTTTCGCCTTTTACTAAAGACTTCCGTGGAGAGGAACACTTATGAGTTCAGAGTATTTTTGGAAAGGCTCTGCTATTTGGCAGAGCCCAGTATGACTGTGTAATATAAAAGCAATCCGGGCTGGTATCTGATAGATAAATCCTATGTCAACGCTCTGTTCAACCTGCTTAGGTTTGCTGCCATTTTTCCTAAAAACCAACAACAACAACAACAACAACAACAACAACAACAAATACAAGCCTTTGGATTATGTATATAATGTAGAGCCTGTGCTTGTGACGATTGAGCTGATTGGTCAGTGGGTGGGGCCACTCGTGAGTCAACTTGGAAGACAGACAGTCGATGGTTGATGGGCAATGCACCGTTTGGCTGTTGCCAGAGGAAGCTGAGGATGCTCAAGGCCTCGTAGGGAGTGGGGGCTGTATTGACTCTGGTTTCTCTTCAATACGTATAAGCCTTTCGCCTTTTACTAAAGACTTCCGTGGAGAGGAACACTTATGAGTTCAGAGTATTTTTGGAGAGGCTCTGCTATTTGGCAGAGTCCAGTATGACTGTGAAATATAAAAGCAATCCGGGCTGGTATCTGATAGATAAATCCTATGTCAATGCTCTGTTCAACCTTCTTAGGTTTGCTGCCATTTTTCCTAAAAAAAAACAACAACAACAAATACAAGCCTTTGGATTATGTATATAATGTAGAGCCTGTGCTTGTGACGATTAAGCTGATTGGTCAGTGGGTGTGGCCACTCGTGAGTCAACTTGGAAGACAGTCGATGGTTGATGGGCAATGCACCGTTTGGCATTTGCCAGAGGCAGCTGAGGATGCTCAAGGCCTCGTAGGGAGTGGGGGCTGTATTGACTCTGGTTTCTCTTCAATACGTATAAGCCTTTCGCCTTTTACTAAAGACTTCCGTGGAGAGGAACACTTATGAGTTCAGAGTATTTTTGGAGAGGCTCTGCTATTTGGCGGAGCCCAGTATGACTGTCTAACATAAAAGCAATCCGGGCTGGAATCTGATAGATAAATTCTATGTCAACGCTCTGTTCAACATGCTAAGGTTTGCTGCCATTTTTCTTAAAAACCAACAACAACAACAACAAATACAAGCCTTTGGATTATGTATATAATGTAGAGCCTGTGCTCGTGACGATTGAGCTGATTGGTCAGTGGGTGGGGCCACTCGTGAGTCAACTTGGAAGACAGTCGATGGTTGATGGGCAATGCACCGTTTGGCATTTGCCAGAGGCAGCTGAGGATGCTCAAGGCCTCGTAGGGAGTGGAGGCTGTATTGACTCTGGTTTCTCTTCAATACGTATAAGCCTTTCGCCTTTTACTAAAGACTTCCGTGGAGAGGAACACTTATGAGTTCAGAGTATTTTTGGAGAGGCAGAGCCCAGTATGACTGTGTAATATAAAAGCAATCCGGGCTGGTATCTGATAGATAAATCCTATGTCAACGCTCTGTTCAACCTGCTTAGGTTTGCTGCCATTTTTCCTAAAAACCAACAACAACAACAACAACAACAACAACAACAACAACAACAAATACAAGCCTTTGGATTATGTATATAATGTAGAGCCTGTGCTTGTGACGATTGAGCTGATTGGTCAGTGGGTGGGGCCACTCGTGAGTCAACTTGGAAGACAGACAGTCGATGGTTGATGGGCAATGCACCGTTTGGCTGTTGCCAGAGGCAGCTGAGGATGCTCAATGCCTCGTAGGGAGTGGGGGCTGTATTGACTCTGGTTTCTCTTCAATACGTATAAGCCTTTCGCCTTTTACTAATGACTTCCGTGGAGAGGAACACTTATGAGTTCAGAGTATTTTTGGAGAGGCTCTGCTATTTGGCAGAGCCCAGTATGACTGTGTAATATAAAAGCAATCCGGGCTGGTATCTGATAGATAAATCCTATGGCAACGCTCTGTTTAACATGCTAAGGTTTGCTGCCATTTTTCTTAAAAACCAACAACAACCACAAAAAATACAAGCTTTTACATTATGTATATAATGTAGAGCCTGTGCTTGTGACGATTGAGCTGATTGGTCAGTGGGTGGGGCCACTCGTGAGTCAACTTGGAAGACAGACAGTCGATGGTTGATGGGCAATGCACCGTTTGGCTGTTGCCAGAGGCAGCTGAGGATGCTCAAGGCCTCGTAGGGAGTGGGGGCTGTATTGACTCTGGTTTCTCTTCAATACGTATAAGCCTTTCGCCTTTTACTAAAGACTTCCGTGGAGAGGAACACTTATGAGTTCAGAGTATTTTTGGAGAGGCTCTGCTATTTGGCAGAGCCCAGTATGACTGTGTAATATAAAACCAATCCAGGCTGGTATCTGATAGATAAATCCTATGGCAACGCTCTGTTTAACATGCTAAGGTTTGCTGCCATTTTTCTTAAAAACCAACAACAACCACAAAAAATACAAGCTTTTACATTATGTATATAATGTAGAGCCTGTGCTTGTGACGATTGAGCTGATTGGTCAGTGGGTGGGGCCACTCGTGAGTCAACTTGGAAGACAGACAGTCGATGGTTGATGGGCAATGCACCGTTTGGCTGTTGCCAGAGGCAGCTGAGGATGCTCAAGGCCTCGTAGGGAGTGGGGGCTGTATTGACTCTGGTTTCTCTTCAATACGTATAAGCCTTTTGCCTTTTACTAAAGACTTCCGTGGAGAGGAACACTTATGAGTTCAGAGTATTTTTGGAGAGGCTCTGCTATTTGGCAGAGTCCAGTATGACTGTGTAATATAAAAGCAATCCGGGCTGGTATCTGATAGATAAATCCTATGTCAATGCTCTGTTCAACCTTCTTAGGTTTGCTGCCATTTTTCCTAAAAAAAAACAACAACAACAAATACAAGCCTATGGATTATGTATATAATGTAGAGCCTGTGCTTGTGACGATTAAGCTGATTGGTCAGTGGGTGTGGCCACTCGTGAGTCAACTTGGAAGACAGTCGATGGTTGATGGGCAATGCACCGTTTGGCATTTGCCAGAGGCAGCTGAGGATGCTCAAGGCCTCGTAGGGAGTGGGGGCTGTATTGACTCTGGTTTCTCTTCAATACGTATAAGCCTTTCGCCTTTTACTAAAGACTTCCGTGGAGAGGAACACTTATGAGTTCAGAGTATTTTTGGAGAGGCTCTGCTATTTGGCAGAGTCCAGTATGACTGTGTAATATAAAAGCAATCCGGGCTGGTATCTGATAGATAAATCCTATGTCAATGCTCTGTTCAACCTTCTTAGGTTTGCTGCCATTTTTCCTAAAAAAAAAAAACAACAACAACAACAAATACAAGCCTTTGGATTATGTATATAATGTAGAGCCTGTGCTTGTGACGATTAAGCTGATTGGTCAGTGGGTGTGGCCACTCGTGAGTCAACTTGGAAGACAGTCGATGGTTGATGGGCAATGCACCGTTTGGCATTTGCCAGAGGCAGCTGAGGATGCTCAAGGCCTCGTAGGGAGTGGGGGCTGTATTGACTCTGGTTTCTCTTCAATACGTATAAGCCTTTCGCCTTTTACTAAAGACTTCCGTGGAGAGGAACACTTATGAGTTCAGAGTATTTTTGGAGATGCTCTGCTATTTGGCAGAGCCCAGTATGACTGTGTAATATAAAAGCAATCCGGGCTGGTATCTGATAGATAAATCCTATGTCAACGCTCTGTTCAACCTGCTTAGGTTTGCTGCCATTTTTCCTAAAAACCAACAACAACAACAACAACAACAACAACAACAAATACAAGCCTTTGGATTATGTATATAATGTAGAGCCTGTGCTTGTGACGATTGAGCTGATTGGTCAGTGGGTGGGGCCACTCGTGAGTCAACTTGGAAGACAGACAGTCGATGGTTGATGGGCAATGCACCGTTTGGCTGTTGCCAGAGGCAGCTGAGGATGCTCAAGGCCTCGTAGGGAGTGGGGGCTGTATTGACTCTGGTTTCTCTTCAATACGTATAAGCCTTTCGCCTTTTACTAAAGACTTCCGTGGAGAGGAACACTTATGAGTTCAGAGTATTTTTGGAGAGGCTCTGCTATTTGGCAGAGCCCAGTATGACTGTGTAATATAAAACCAATCCGGGCTGGTATCTGATAGATAAATCCTATGGCAACGCTCTGTTTAACATGCTAAGATTTGCTGCCATTTTTCTTAAAAACCAACAACAACCACAAAAAATACAAGCTTTTACATTATGTATATAATGTAGAGCCTGTGCTTGTGACGATTGAGCTGATTGGTCAGTGGGTGGGGCCACTCGTGAGTCAACTTGGAAGACAGACAGTCGATGGTTGATGGGCAATGCACCGTTTGGCTGTTGCCAGAGGCAGCTGAGGATGCTCAAGGCCTCGTAGGGAGTGGGGGCTGTATTGACTCTGGTTTCTCTTCAATACGTATAAGCCTTTCGCCTTTTACTAAAGACTTCCGTGGAGAGGAACACTTATGAGTTCAGAGTATTTTTGGAGAGGCTCTGCTATTTGGCAGAGTCCAGTATGACTGTGAAATATAAAAGCAATCCGGGCTGGTATCTGATAGATAAATCCTATGTCAATGCTCTGTTCAACCTTCTTAGGTTTGCTGCCATTTTTCCTAAAAAAAAACAACAACAACAAATACAAGCCTTTGGATTATGTATATAATGTAGAGCCTGTGCTTGTGACGATTAAGCTGATTGGTCAGTGGGTGTGGCCACTCGTGAGTCAACTTGGAAGACAGTCGATGGTTGATGGGCAATGCACCGTTTGGCATTTGCCAGAGGCAGCTGAGGATGCTCAAGGCCTCGTAGGGAGTGGGGGCTGTATTGACTGGTTTCTCTTCAATACGTATAAGCCTTTCGCCTTTTACTAAAGACTTCCGTGGAGAGGAACACTTATGAGTTCAGAGTATTTTTGGAGAGGCTCTGCTATTTGGCGGAGCCCAGTATGACTGTCTAACATAAAAGCAATCCGGGCTGGAATCTGATAGATAAATTCTATGTCAACGCTCTGTTCAACATGCTAAGGTTTGCTGCCATTTTTCTTAAAAACCAACAACAACAACAACAAATACAAGCCTTTGGATTATGTATATAATGTAGAGCCTGTGCTCGTGACGATTGAGCTGATTGGTCAGTGGGTGGGGCCACTCGTGAGTCAACTTGGAAGACAGTCGATGGTTGATGGGCAATGCACCGTTTGGCATTTGCCAGAGGCAGCTGAGGATGCTCAAGGCCTCGTAGGGAGTGGAGGCTGTATTGACTCTGGTTTCTCTTCAATACGTATAAGCCTTTCGCCTTTTACTAAAGACTTCCGTGGAGAGGAACACTTATGAGTTCAGAGTATTTTTGGAGAGGCTCTGCTATTTGGCAGAGCCCAGTATGACTGTGTAATATAAAAGCAATCCGGGCTGGTATCTGATAGATAAATCCTATGTCAACGCTCTGTTCAACCTGCTTAGGTTTGCTGCCATTTTTCCTAAAAACCAACAACAACAACAACAACAACAACAACAACAACAACAACAACAACAAATACAAGCCTTTGGATTATGTATATAATGTAGAGCCTGTGCTTGTGACGATTGAGCTGATTGGTCAGTGGGTGGGGCCACTCGTGAGTCAACTTGGAAGACAGACAGTCGATGGTTGATGGGCAATGCACCGTTTGGCTGTTGCCAGAGGCAGCTGAGGATGCTCAATGCCTCGTAGGGAGTGGGGGCTGTATTGACTCTGGTTTCTCTTCAATACGTATAAGCCTTTCGCCTTTTACTAAAGACTTCCGTGGAGAGGAACACTTATGAGTTCAGAGTATTTTTGGAGAGGCTCTGCTATTTGGCAGAGCCCAGTATGACTGTGTAATATAAAAGCAATCCGGGCTGGTATCTGATAGATAAATCCTATGGCAACGCTCTGTTTAACATGCTAAGGTTTGCTGCCATTTTTCTTAAAAACCAACAACAACCACAAAAAATACAAGCTTTTACATTATGTATATAATGTAGAGCCTGTGCTTGTGACGATTGAGCTGATTGGTCAGTGGGTGGGGCCACTCGTGAGTCAACTTGGAAGACAGACAGTCGATGGTTGATGGGCAATGCACCGTTTGGCTGTTGCCAGAGGCAGCTGAGGATGCTCAAGGCCTCGTAGGGAGTGGGGGCTGTATTGACTCTGGTTTCTCTTCAATACGTATAAGCCTTTCGCCTTTTACTAAAGACTTCCGTGGAGAGGAACACTTATGAGTTCAGAGTATTTTTGGAGAGGCTCTGCTATTTGGCAGAGCCCAGTATGACTGTGTAATATAAAACCAATCCGGGCTGGTATCTGATAGATAAATCCTATGGCAACGCTCTGTTTAACATGCTAAGGTTTGCTGCCATTTTTCTTAAAAACCAACAACAACCACAAAAAATACAAGCTTTTACATTATGTATATAATGTAGAGCCTGTGCTTGTGACGATTGAGCTGATTGGTCAGTGGGTGGGGCCACTCGTGAGTCAACTTGGAAGACAGACAGTCGATGGTTGATGGGCAATGCACCGTTTGGCTGTTGCCAGAGGCAGCTGAGGATGCTCAAGGCCTCGTAGGGAGTGGGGGCTGTATTGACTCTGGTTTCTCTTCAATACGTATAAGCCTTTTGCCTTTTACTAAAGACTTCCGTGGAGAGGAACACTTATGAGTTCAGAGTATTTTTGGAGAGGCTCTGCTATTTGGCAGAGTCCAGTATGACTGTGTAATATAAAAGCAATCCGGGCTGGTATCTGATAGATAAATCCTATGTCAATGCTCTGTTCAACCTTCTTAGGTTTGCTGCCATTTTTCCTAAAAAAAAACAACAACAACAACAACAAATACAAGCCTTTGGATTATGTATATAATGTAGAGCCTGTGCTTGTGACGATTAAGCTGATTGGTCAGTGGGTGTGGCCACTCGTGAGTCAACTTGGAAGACAGTCGATGGTTGATGGGCAATGCACCGTTTGGCATTTGCCAGAGGCAGCTGAGGATGCTCAAGGCCTCGTAGGGAGTGGGGGCTGTATTGACTCTGGTTTCTCTTCAATACGTATAAGCCTTTCGCCTTTTACTAAAGACTTCCGTGGAGAGGAACACTTATGAGTTCAGAGTATTTTTGGAGAGGCTCTGCTATTTGGCGGAGCCCAGTATGACTGTCTAACATAAAAGCAATCCGGGCTGGAATCTGATAGATAAATTCTATGTCAACGCTCTGTTCAACATGCTAAGGTTTGCTGCCATTTTTCTTAAAAACCAACAACAACAACAAATACAAGCCTTTGGATTATGTATATAATGTAGAGCCTGTGCTCGTGACGATTGAGCTGATTGGTCAGTGGGTGGGGCCACTCGTGAGTCAACTTGGAAGACAGACAGTCGATGGTTGATGGGCAATGCACCGTTTGGCTGTTGCCAGAGGCAGCTGAGGATGCTCAAGGCCTCGTAGGGAGTGGGGGCTGTATTGACTCTGGTTTCTCTTCAATACGTATAAGCCTTTCGCCTTTTACTAAAGACTTCCGTGGAGAGGAACACTTATGAGTTCAGAGTATTTTTGGAGAGGCTCTGCTATTTGGCAGAGTCCAGTATGACTGTGTAATATAAAAGCAATCCGGGCTGGTATCTGATAGATAAATCCTATGTCAATGCTCTGTTCAACCTTCTTAGGTTTGCTGCCATTTTTCCTAAAAAAAAAAAACAACAACAACAACAAATACAAGCCTTTGGATTATGTATATAATGTAGAGCCTGTGCTTGTGACGATTAAGCTGATTGGTCAGTGGGTGTGGCCACTCGTGAGTCAACTTGGAAGACAGTCGATGGTTGATGGGCAATGCACCGTTTGGCATTTGCCAGAGGCAGCTGAGGATGCTCAAGGCCTCGTAGGGAGTGGGGGCTGTATTGACTCTGGTTTCTCTTCAATACGTATAAGCCTTTCGCCTTTTACTAAAGACTTCCGTGGAGAGGAACACTTATGAGTTCAGAGTATTTTTGGAGAGGCTCTGCTATTTGGCAGAGCCCAGTATGACTGTGTAATATAAAAGCAATCCGGGCTGGTATCTGATAGATAAATCCTATGTCAACGCTCTGTTCAACCTGCTTAGGTTTGCTGCCATTTTTCCTAAAAACCAACAACAACAACAACAACAACAACAACAACAACAACAACAAATACAAGCCTTTGGATTATGTATATAATGTAGAGCCTGTGCTTGTGACGATTGAGCTGATTGGTCAGTGGGTGGGGCCACTCGTGAGTCAACTTGGAAGACAGACAGTCGATGGTTGATGGGCAATGCACCGTTTGGCTGTTGCCAGAGGCAGCTGAGGATGCTCAAGGCCTCGTAGGGAGTGGGGGCTGTATTGACTCTGGTTTCTCTTCAATACGTATAAGCCTTTCGCCTTTTACTAAAGACTTCCGTGGAGAGGAACACTTATGAGTTCAGAGTATTTTTGGAGAGGCTCTGCTATTTGGCAGAGTCCAGTATGACTGTGTAATATAAAAGCAATCCGGGCTGGTATCTGATAGATAAATCCTATGTCAATGCTCTGTTCAACCTTCTTAGGTTTGCTGCCATTTTTCCTAAAAAAAAACAACAACAACAACAACAACAAATACAAGCCTTTGGATTATGTATATAATGTAGAGCCTGTGCTTGTGACGATTAAGCTGATTGGTCAGTGGGTGTGGCCACTCGTGAGTCAACTTGGAAGACAGTCGATGGTTGATGGGCAATGCACCGTTTGGCATTTGCCAGAGGCAGCTGAGGATGCTCAAGGCCTCGTAGGGAGTGGGGGCTGTATTGACTCTGGTTTCTCTTCAATACGTATAAGCCTTTCGCCTTTTACTAAAGACTTCCGTGGAGAGGAACACTTATGAGTTCAGAGTATTTTTGGAGAGGCTCTGCTATTTGGCGGAGCCCAGTATGACTGTCTAACATAAAAGCAATCCGGGCTGGAATCTGATAGATAAATTCTATGTCAACGCTCTGTTCAACATGCTAAGGTTTGCTGCCATTTTTCTTAAAAACCAACAACAACAACAACAAATACAAGCCTTTGGATTATGTATATAATGTAGAGCCTGTGCTCGTGACGATTGAGCTGATTGGTCAGTGGGTGGGGCCACTCGTGAGTCAACTTGGAAGACAGACAGTCGATGGTTGATGGGCAATGCACCGTTTGGCTGTTGCCAGAGGCAGCTGAGGATGCTCAAGGCCTCGTAGGGAGTGGGGGCTGTATTGACTCTGGTTTCTCTTCAATACGTATAAGCCTTTCGCCTTTTACTAAAGACTTCCGTGGAGAGGAACACTTATGAGTTCAGAGTATTTTTGGAGAGGCTCTGCTATTTGGCAGAGTCCAGTATGACTGTGTAATATAAAAGCAATCCGGGCTGGTATCTGATAGATAAATCCTATGTCAATGCTCTGTTCAACCTTCTTAGGTTTGCTGCCATTTTTCCTAAAAAAAAACAACAACAACAACAACAAATACAAGCCTTTGGATTATGTATATAATGTAGAGCCTGTGCTTGTGACGATTAAGCTGATTGGTCAGTGGGTGTGGCCACTCGTGAGTCAACTTGGAAGACAGTCGATGGTTGATGGGCAATGCACCGTTTGGCATTTGCCAGAGGCAGCTGAGGATGCTCAAGGCCTCGTAGGGAGTGGGGGCTGTATTGACTCTGGTTTCTCTTCAATACGTATAAGCCTTTCGCCTTTTACTAAAGACTTCCGTGGAGAGGAACACTTATGAGTTCAGAGTATTTTTGGAGAGGCTCTGCTATTTGGCAGAGCCCAGTATGACTGTGTAATATAAAAGCAATCCGGGCTGGTATCTGATAGATAAATCCTATGTCAACGCTCTGTTCAACCTGCTTAGGTTTGCTGCCATTTTTCCTAAAAACCAACAACAACAACAACAACAACAACAACAACAACAACAAATACAAGCCTTTGGATTATGTATATAATGTAGAGCCTGTGCTTGTGACGATTGAGCTGATTGGTCAGTGGGTGGGGCCACTCGTGAGTCAACTTGGAAGACAGACAGTCGATGGTTGATGGGCAATGCACCGTTTGGCTGTTGCCAGAGGCAGCTGAGGATGCTCAAGGCCTCGTAGGGAGTGGGGGCTGTATTGACTCTGGTTTCTCTTCAATACGTATAAGCCTTTCGCCTTTTACTAAAGACTTCCGTGGAGAGGAACACTTATGAGTTCAGAGTATTTTTGGAGAGGCTCTGCTATTTGGCAGAGCCCAGTATGACTGTGTAATATAAAACCAATCCGGGCTGGTATCTGATAGATAAATCCTATGGCAACGCTCTGTTTAACATGCTAAGATTTGCTGCCATTTTTCTTAAAAACCAACAACAACCACAAAAAATACAAGCTTTTACATTATGTATATAATGTAGAGCCTGTGCTTGTGACGATTGAGCTGATTGGTCAGTGGGTGGGGCCACTCGTGAGTCAACTTGGAAGACAGACAGTCGATGGTTGATGGGCAATGCACCGTTTGGCTGTTGCCAGAGGCAGCTGAGGATGCTCAAGGCCTCGTAGGGAGTGGGGGCTGTATTGACTCTGGTTTCTCTTCAATACGTATAAGCCTTTCGCCTTTTACTAAAGACTTCCGTGGAGAGGAACACTTATGAGTTCAGAGTATTTTTGGAGAGGCTCTGCTATTTGGCAGAGTCCAGTATGACTGTGTAATATAAAAGCAATCCGGGCTGGTATCTGATAGATAAATCCTATGTCAATGCTCTGTTCAACCTTCTTAGGTTTGCTGCCATTTTTCCTAAAAAACAACAACAACAACAACAACAACAAATACAAGCCTTTGGATTATGTATATAATGTAGAGCCTGTGCTTGTGACGATTAAGCTGATTGGTCAGTGGGTGTGGCCACTCGTGAGTCAACTTGGAAGACAGTCGATGGTTGATGGGCAATGCACCGTTTGGCATTTGCCAGAGGCAGCTGAGGATGCTCAAGGCCTCGTAGGGAGTGGGGGCTGTATTGACTCTGGTTTCTCTTCAATACGTATAAGCATTTCGCCTTTTACTAAAGACTTCCGTGGAGAGGAACACTTATGAGTTCAGAGTATTTTTGGAAAGGCTCTGCTATTTGGCAGAGCCCAGTATGACTGTGTAATATAAAAGCAATCCGGGCTGGTATCTGATAGATAAATCCTATGTCAACGCTCTGTTCAACCTGCTTAGGTTTGCTGCCATTTTTCCTAAAAACCAACAACAACAACAACAACAACAACAACAACAACAACAACAACAACAACAACAAATACAAGCCTTTGGATTATGTATATAATGTAGAGCCTGTGCTTGTGACGATTGAGCTGATTGGTCAGTGGGTGGGGCCACTCGTGAGTCAACTTGGAAGACAGACAGTCGATGGTTGATGGGCAATGCACCGTTTGGCTGTTGCCAGAGGCAGCTGAGGATGCTCAAGGCCTCGTAGGGAGTGGGGGCTGTATTGACTCTGGTTTCTCTTCAATACGTATAAGCCTTTCGCCTTTTACTAAAGACTTCCGTGGAGAGGAACACTTATGAGTTCAGAGTATTTTTGGAGAGGCTCTGCTATTTGGCAGAGTCCAGTATGACTGTGTAATATAAAAGCAATCCGGGCTGGTATCTGATAGATAAATCCTATGTCAATGCTCTGTTCAACCTTCTTAGGTTTGCTGCCATTTTTCCTAAAAAAAAAAAACAACAACAACAACAACAAATACAAGCCTTTGGATTATGTATATAATGTAGAGCCTGTGCTTGTGACGATTAAGCTGATTGGTCAGTGGGTGTGGCCACTCGTGAGTCAACTTGGAAGACAGTCGATGGTTGATGGGCAATGCACCGTTTGGCATTTGCCAGAGGCAGCTGAGGATGCTCAAGGCCTCGTAGGGAGTGGGGGCTGTATTGACTCTGGTTTCTCTTCAATACGTATAAGCCTTTCGCCTTTTACTAAAGACTTCCGTGGAGAGGAACACTTATGAGTTCAGAGTATTTTTGGAGAGGCTCTGCTATTTGGCGGAGCCCAGTATGACTGTCTAACATAAAAGCAATCCGGGCTGGAATCTGATAGATAAATTCTATGTCAACGCTCTGTTCAACATGCTAAGGTTTGCTGCCATTTTTCTTAAAAACCAACAACAACAACAACAAATACAAGCCTTTGGATTATGTATATAATGTAGAGCCTGTGCTCGTGACGATTGAGCTGATTGGTCAGTGGGTGGGGCCACTCGTGAGTCAACTTGGAAGACAGACAGTCGATGGTTGATGGGCAATGCACCGTTTGGCATTTGCCAGAGGCAGCTGAGGATGCTCAAGGCCTTGTAGGGAGTGGGGGCTGTATTGACTCTGGTTTCTCTTCAATACGTATAAGCCTTTCGCCTTTTACTAAAGACTTCCGTGGAGAGGAACACTTATGAGTTCAGAGTATTTTTGGAAAGGCTCTGCTATTTGGCAGAGCCCAGTATGACTGTGTAATATAAAAGCAATCCGGGCTGGTATCTGATAGATAAATCCTATGTCAACGCTCTGTTCAACCTGCTTAGGTTTGCTGCCATTTTTCCTAAAAACCAACAACAACAACAACAACAACAACAACAACAACAAATACAAGCCTTTGGATTATGTATATAATGTAGAGCCTGTGCTTGTGACGATTGAGCTGATTGGTCAGTGGGTGGGGCCACTCGTGAGTCAACTTGGAAGACAGACAGTCGATGGTTGATGGGCAATGCACCGTTTGGCTGTTGCCAGAGGCAGCTGAGGATGCTCAAGGCCTCGTAGGGAGTGGGGGCTGTATTGACTCTGGTTTCTCTTCAATACGTATAAGCCTTTCGCCTTTTACTAAAGACTTCCGTGGAGAGGAACACTTATGAGTTCAGAGTATTTTTGGAGAGGCTCTGCTATTTGGCAGAGTCCAGTATGACTGTGTAATATAAAAGCAATCCGGGCTGGTATCTGATAGATAAATCCTATGTCAATGCTCTGTTCAACCTTCTTAGGTTTGCTGCCATTTTTCCTAAAAAACAACAACAACAACAACAACAAATACAAGCCTTTGGATTATGTATATAATGTAGAGCCTGTGCTTGTGACGATTAAGCTGATTGGTCAGTGGGTGTGGCCACTCGTGAGTCAACTTGGAAGACAGTCGATGGTTGATGGGCAATGCACCGTTTGGCATTTGCCAGAGGCAGCTGAGGATGCTCAAGGCCTCGTAGGGAGTGGGGGCTGTATTGACTCTGGTTTCTCTTCAATACGTATAAGCCTTTCGCCTTTTACTAAAGACTTCCGTGGAGAGGAACACTTATGAGTTCAGAGTATTTTTGGAGAGGCTCTGCTATTTGGCGGAGCCCAGTATGACTGTCTAACATAAAAGCAATCCGGGCTGGAATCTGATAGATAAATTCTATGTCAACGCTCTGTTCAACATGCTAAGGTTTGCTGCCATTTTTCTTAAAAACCAACAACAACAACAACAACAACAAATACAAGCCTTTGGATTATGTATATAATGTAGAGCCTGTGCTCGTGACGATTGAGCTGATTGGTCAGTGGGTGGGGCCACTCGTGAGTCAACTTGGAAGACAGACAGTCGATGGTTGATGGGCAATGCACCGTTTGGCATTTGCCAGAGGCAGCTGAGGATGCTCAAGGCCTCGTAGGGAGTGGGGGCTGTATTGACTCTGGTTTCTCTTCAATACGTATAAGCCTTTCGCCTTTTACTAAAGACTTCCGTGGAGAGGAACACTTATGAGTTCAGAGTATTTTTGGAGAGGCTCTGCTATTTGGCAGAGCCCAGTATGACTGTGTAATATAAAAGCAATCCGGGTTGGTATCTGATAGATAAATCCTATGTCAACGCTCTGTTCAACCTGCTTAGGTTTGCTGCCATGTTTCCTAAAAACCAACAACAACAACAACAACAACAACAACAAATACAAGCCTTTGGATTATGTATATAATGTAGAGCCTGTGCTTGTGACGATTGAGCTGATTGGTCAGTGGGTGGGGCCACTCGTGAGTCAACTTGGAAGACAGACAGTCGATGGTTGATGGGCAATGCACCGTTTGGCTGTTGCCAGAGGCAGCTGAGGATGCTCAAGGCCTCGTAGGGAGTGGGGGCTGTATTGACTCTGGTTTCTCTTCAATACGTATAAGCCTTTCGCCTTTTACTAAAGACTTCCGTGGAGAGGAACACTTATGAGTTCAGAGTATTTTTGGAGAGGCTCTGCTATTTGGCAGAGCCCAGTATGACTGTGTAATATAAAAGCAATCCGGGCTGGTATCTGATAGATAAATCCTATGGCAACGCTCTGTTTAACATGCTAAGGTTTGCTGCCATTTTTCTTAAAAACCAACAACAACCACAAAAAATACAAGCTTTTACATTATGTATATAATGTAGAGCCTGTGCTTGTGACGATTGAGCTGATTGGTCAGTGGGTGGGGCCACTCGTGAGTCAACTTGGAAGACAGACAGTCGATGGTTGATGGGCAATGCACCGTTTGGCTGTTGCCAGAGGCAGCTGAGGATGCTCAAGGCCTCGTAGGGAGTGGGGGCTGTATTGACTCTGGTTTCTCTTCAATACGTATAAGCCTTTCGCCTTTTACTAAAGACTTCCGTGGAGAGGAACACTTATGAGTTCAGAGTATTTTTGGAGAGGCTCTGCTATTTGGCAGAGCCCAGTATGACTGTGTAATATAAAACCAATCCGGGCTGGTATCTGATAGATAAATCCTATGGCAACGCTCTGTTTAACATGCTAAGGTTTGCTGCCATTTTTCTTAAAAACCAACAACAACCACAAAAAATACAAGCTTTTACATTATGTATATAATGTAGAGCCTGTGCTTGTGACGATTGAGCTGATTGGTCAGTGGGTGGGGCCACTCGTGAGTCAACTTGGAAGACAGACAGTCGATGGTTGATGGGCAATGCACCGTTTGGCTGTTGCCAGAGGCAGCTGAGGATGCTCAAGGCCTCGTAGGGAGTGGGGGCTGTATTGACTCTGGTTTCTCTTCAATACGTATAAGCCTTTCGCCTTTTACTAAAGACTTCCGTGGAGAGGAACACTTATGAGTTCAGAGTATTTTTGGAGAGGCTCTGCTATTTGGCAGAGTCCAGTATGACTGTGTAATATAAAAGCAATCCGGGCTGGTATCTGATAGATAAATCCTATGTCAATGCTCTGTTCAACCTTCTTAGGTTTGCTGCCATTTTTCCTAAAAAAAAACAACAACAACAACAAATACAAGCCTTTGGATTATGTATATAATGTAGAGCCTGTGCTTGTGACGATTAAGCTGATTGGTCAGTGGGTGTGGCCACTCGTGAGTCAACTTGGAAGACAGTCGATGGTTGATGGGCAATGCACCGTTTGGCATTTGCCAGAGGCAGCTGAGGATGCTCAAGGCCTCGTAGGGAGTGGGGGCTGTATTGACTCTGGTTTCTCTTCAATACGTATAAGCCTTTCGCCTTTTACTAAAGACTTCCCTGGAGAGGAACACTTATGAGTTCAGAGTATTTTTGGAGAGGCTCTGCTATTTGGCGGAGCCCAGTATGACTGTCTAACATAAAAGCAATCCGGGCTGGAATCTGATAGATAAATTCTATGTCAACGCTCTGTTCAACATGCTAAGGTTTGCTGCCATTTTTCTTAAAAACCAACAACAACAACAACAAATACAAGCCTTTGGATTATGTATATAATGTAGAGCCTGTGCTCGTGACGATTGAGCTGATTGGTCAGTGGGTGGGGCCACTCGTGAGTCAACTTGGAAGACAGACAGTCGATGGTTGATGGGCAATGCACCGTTTGGCATTTGCCAGAGGCAGCTGAGGATGCTCAAGGCCTCGTAGGGAGTGGGGGCTGTATTGACTCTGGTTTCTCTTCAATACGTATAAGCCTTTCGCCTTTTACTAAAGACTTCCGTGGAGAGGAACACTTATGAGTTCAGAGTATTTTTGGAAAGGCTCTGCTATTTGGCAGAGCCCAGTATGACTGTGTAATATAAAAGCAATCCGGGCTGGTATCTGATAGATAAATCCTATGTCAACGCTCTGTTCAACCTGCTTAGGTTTGCTGCCATTTTTCCTAAAAACCAACAACAACAACAACAACAACAACAACAACAACAACAACAAATACAAGCCTTTGGATTATGTATATAATGTAGAGCCTGTGCTTGTGACGATTGAGCTGATTGGTCAGTGGGTGGGGCCACTCGTGAGTCAATTTGGAAGACAGACAGTCGATGGTTGATGGGCAATGCACCGTTTGGCTGTTGCCAGAGGCAGCTGAGGATGCTCAAGGCCTCGTAGGGAGTGGGGGCTGTATTGACTCTGGTTTCTCTTCAATACGTATAAGCCTTTCGCCTTTTACTAAAGACTTCCGTGGAGAGGAACACTTATGAGTTCAGAGTATTTTTGGAGAGGCTCTGCTATTTGGCGGAGCCCAGTATGACTGTCTAACATAAAAGCAATCCGGGCTGGAATCTGATAGATAAATTCTATGTCAACGCTCTGTTCAACATGCTAAGGTTTGCTGCCATTTTTCTTAAAAACCAACAACAACAACAACAAATACAAGCCTTTGGATTATGTATATAATGTAGAGCCTGTGCTCGTGACGATTGAGCTGATTGGTCAGTGGGTGGGGCCACTCGTGAGTCAACTTGGAAGACAGACAGTCGATGGTTGATGGGCAATGCACCGTTTGGCATTTGCCAGAGGCAGCTGAGGATGCTCAAGGCCTCGTAGGGAGTGGAGGCTGTATTGACTCTGGTTTCTCTTCAATACGTATAAGCCTTTCGCCTTTTACTAAAGACTTCCGTGGAGAGGAACACTTATGAGTTCAGAGTATTTTTGGAGAGGCTCTGCTATTTGGCAGAGCCCAGTATGACTGTGTAATATAAAAGCAATCCGGGCTGGTATCTGATAGATAAATCCTATGTCAACGCTCTGTTCAACCTGCTTAGGTTTGCTGCCATTTTTCCTAAAAACCAACAACAACAACAACAACAACAACAACAACAACAACAACAACAACAAATACAAGCCTTTGGATTATGTATATAATGTAGAGCCTGTGCTTGTGACGATTGAGCTGATTGGTCAGTGGGTGGGGCCACTCGTGAGTCAACTTGGAAGACAGACAGTCGATGGTTGATGGGCAATGCACCGTTTGGCTGTTGCCAGAGGCAGCTGAGGATGCTCAAGGCCTCGTAGGGAGTCGGGGCTGTATTTGGCAGAGTCCAGTATGACTGTGTAATATAAAAGCAATCTGGGCTGGTATCTGATAGATAAATCCTATGTCAATGCTCTGTTCAACCTTCTTAGGTTTGCTGCCATTTTTCCTAAAAAAAAACAACAACAACAACAACAACAACAACAACAACAACAACAAATACAAGCCTTTGGATTATGTATATAATGTAGAGCCTGTGCTTGTGACGATTAAGCTGATTGGTCAGTGGGTGTGGCCACTCGTGAGTCAACTTGGAAGACAGTCGATGGTTGATGGGCAATGCACCGTTTGGCATTTGCCAGAGGCAGCTGAGGATGCTCAAGGCCTCGTAGGGAGTGGGGGCTGTATTGACTCTGGTTTCTCTTCAATACGTATAAGCCTTTCGCCTTTTACTAAAGACTTCCGTGGAGAGGAACACTTATGAGTTCAGAGTATTTTTGGAGAGGCTCTGCTATTTGGCAGAGCCCAGTATGACTGTGTAATATAAAAGCAATCCGGGCTGGTATCTGATAGATAAATCCTATGTCAACGCTCTGTTCAACCTGCTTAGGTTTGCTGCCATTTTTCCTAAAAACCAACAACAACAACAACAACAACAACAACAACAACAACAACAAATACAAGCCTTTGGATTATGTATATAATGTAGAGCCTGTGCTTGTGACGATTAAGCTGATTGGTCAGTGGGTGTGGCCACTCGTGAGTCAACTTGGAAGACAGTCGATGGTTGATGGGCAATGCACCGTTTGGCATTTGCCAGAGGCAGCTGAGGATGCTCAAGGCCTCGTAGGGAGTGGGGGCTGTATTGACTCTGGTTTCTCTTCAATACGTATAAGCATTTCGCCTTTTACTAAAGACTTCCGTGGAGAGGAACACTTATGAGTTCAGAGTATTTTTGGAAAGGCTCTGCTATTTGGCAGAGCCCAGTATGACTGTGTAATATAAAAGCAATCCGGGCTGGTATCTGATAGATAAATCCTATGTCAACGCTCTGTTCAACCTGCTTAGGTTTGCTGCCATTTTTCCTAAAAACCAACAACAACAACAACAACAACAACAACAACAACAACAACAAATACAAGCCTTTGGATTATGTATATAATGTAGAGCCTGTGCTTGTGACGATTGAGCTGATTGGTCAGTGGGTGGGGCCACTCGTGAGTCAACTTGGAAGACAGACAGTCGAAGGTTGATGGGCAATGCACCGTTTGGCTGTTGCCAGAGGCAGCTGAGGATGCTCAAGGCCTCGTAGGTAGTGGGGGCTGTATTGACTCTGGTTTCTCTTCAATACGTATAAGCCTTTCGCCTTTTACTAAAGACTTCCGTGGAGAGGAACACTTATGAGTTCAGAGTATTTTTGGAGAGGCTCTGCTATTTGGCAGAGTCCAGTATGACTGTGTAATATAAAAGCAATCCGGGCTGGTATCTGATAGATAAATCCTATGTCAATGCTCTGTTCAACCTTCTTAGGTTTGCTGCCATTTTTCCTAAAAAAAAACAACAACAACAACAACAACAACAACAAATACAAGCCTTTGGATTATGTATATAATGTAGAGCCTGTGCTTGTGACGATTAAGCTGATTGGTCAGTGGGTGTGGCCACTCGTGAGTCAACTTGGAAGACAGTCGATGGTTGATGGGCAATGCACCGTTTGGCATTTGCCAGAGGCAGCTGAGGATGCTCAAGGCCTCGTAGGGAGTGGGGGCTGTATTGACTCTGGTTTCTCTTCAATACGTATAAGCCTTTCGCCTTTTACTAAAGACTTCCGTGGAGAGGAACACTTATGAGTTCAGAGTATTTTTGGAGAGGCTCTGCTATTTGGCGGAGCCCAGTATGACTGTCTAACATAAAAGCAATCCGGGCTGGAATCTGATAGATAAATTCTATGTCAACGCTCTGTTCAACATGCTAAGGTTTGCTGCCATTTTTCTTAAAAACCAACAACAACAACAACAAATACAAGCCTTTGGATTATGTATATAATGTAGAGCCTGTGCTCGTGACGATTGAGCTGATTGGTCAGTGGGTGGGGCCACTCGTGAGTCAACTTGGAAGACAGACAGTCGATGGTTGATGGGCAATGCACCGTTTGGCATTTGCCAGAGGCAGCTGAGGATGCTCAAGGCCTCGTAGGGAGTGGGGGCTGTATTGACTCTGGTTTCTCTTCAATACGTATAAGCCTTTCGCCTTTTACTAAAGACTTCCGTGGAGAGGAACACTTATGAGTTCAGAGTATTTTTAGAAAGGCTCTGCTATTTGGCAGAGCCCAGTATGACTGTGTAATATAAAAGCAATCCGGGCTGGTATCTGATAGATAAATCCTATGGCAACGCTCTGTTCAACCTGCTTAGGTTTGCTGCCATTTTTCCTAAAAACCACCAACAACAACAACAACAACAACAACAACAAATACAAGCCTTTGGATTATGTATATAATGTAGAGCCTGTGCTTGTGACGATTGAGCTGATTGGTCAGTGGGTGGGGCCACTCGTGAGTCAACTTGGAAGACAGACAGTCGATGGTTGATGGGCAATGCACCGTTTGGCTGTTGCCAGAGGCAGCTGAGGATGCTCAAGGCCTCGTAGGGAGTGGGGGCTGTATTGACTCTGGTTTCTCTTCAATACGTATAAGCCTATCGCCTTTTACTAAAGACTTCCGTGGAGAGGAACACTTATGAGTTCAGAGTATTTTTGGAGAGGCTCTGCTATTTGGCAGAGTCCAGTATGACTGTGTAATATAAAAGCAATCCGGGCTGGTATCTGATAGATAAATCCTATGTCAATGCTCTGTTCAACCTTCTTAGGTTTGCTGCCATTTTTCCTAAAAAAAAACAACAACAACAACAACAACAAATACAAGCCTTTGGATTATGTATATAATGTAGAGCCTGTGCTTGTGACGATTAAGCTGATTGGTCAGTGGGTGTGGCCACTCGTGAGTCAACTTGGAAGACAGTCGATGGTTGATGGGCAATGCACCGTTTGGCATTTGCCAGAGGCAGCTGAGGATGCTCAAGGCCTCGTAGGGAGTGGGGGCTGTATTGACTCTGGTTTCTCTTCAATACGTATAAGCCTTTCGCCTTTTACTAAAGACTTCCGTGGAGAGGAACACTTATGAGTTCAGAGTATTTTTGGAGAGGCTCTGCTATTTGGCGGAGCCCAGTATGACTGTCTAACATAAAAGCAATCCGGGCTGGAATCTGATAGATAAATTCTATGTCAACGCTCTGTTCAACATGCTAAGGTTTGCTGCCATTTTTCTTAAAAACCAACAACAACAACAACAAATACAAGCCTTTGGATTATGTATATAATGTAGAGCCTGTGCTCGTGACGATTGAGCTGATTGGTCAGTGGGTGGGGCCACTCGTGAGTCAACTTGGAAGACAGACAGTCGATGGTTGATGGGCAATGCACCGTTTGGCATTTGCCAGAGGCAGCTGAGGATGCTCAAGGCCTCGTAGGGAGTGGAGGCTGTATTGACTCTGGTTTCTCTTCAATACGTATAAGCCTTTCGCCTTTTACTAAAGACTTCCGTGGAGAGGAACACTTATGAGTTCAGAGTATTTTTGGAGAGGCTCTGCTATTTGGCAGAGCCCAGTATGACTGTGTAATATAAAAGCAATCCGGGCTGGTATCTGATAGATAAATCCTATGTCAACGCTCTGTTCAACCTGCTTAGGTTTGCTGCCATTTTTCCTAAAAACCAACAACAACAACAACAACAACAACAACAACAACAAATACAAGCCTTTGGATTATGTATATAATGTAGAGCCTGTGCTTGTGACGATTGAGCTGATTGGTCAGTGGGTGGGGCCACTCGTGAGTCAACTTGGAAGACAGACAGTCGATGGTTGATGGGCAATGCACCGTTTGGCTGTTGCCAGAGGCAGCTGAGGATGCTCAAGGCCTCGTAGGGAGTCGGGGCTGTATTTGGCAGAGTCCAGTATGACTGTGTAATATAAAAGCAATCCGGGCTGGTATCTGATAGATAAATCCTATGTCAATGCTCTGTTCAACCTTCTTAGGTTTGCTGCCATTTTTCCTAAAAAAAAACAACAACAACAACAACAACAACAACAACAACAACAAATACAAGCCTTTGGATTATGTATATAATGTAGAGCCTGTGCTTGTGACGATTAAGCTGATTGGTCAGTGGGTGTGGCCACTCGTGAGTCAACTTGGAAGACAGTCGATGGTTGATGGGCAATGCACCGTTTGGCATTTGCCAGAGGCAGCTGAGGATGCTCAAGGCCTCGTAGGGAGTGGGGGCTGTATTGACTCTGGTTTCTCTTCAATACGTATAAGCCTTTCGCCTTTTACTAAAGACTTCCGTGGAGAGGAACACTTATGAGTTCAGAGTATTTTTGGAGAGGCTCTGCTATTTGGCAGAGCCCAGTATGACTGTGTAATATAAAAGCAATCCGGGCTGGTATCTGATAGATAAATCCTATGTCAACGCTCTGTTCAACCTGCTTAGGTTTGCTGCCATTTTTCCTAAAAACCAACAACAACAACAACAACAACAACAACAACAACAACAACAAATACAAGCCTTTGGATTATGTATATAATGTAGAGCCTGTGCTTGTGACGATTGAGCTGATTGGTCAGTGGGTGGGGCCACTCGTGAGTCAACTTGGAAGACAGACAGTCGATGGTTGATGGGCAATGCACCGTTTGGCTGTTGCCAGAGGCAGCTGAGGATGCTCAAGGCCTCGTAGGGAGTGGGGGCTGTATTGACTCTGGTTTCTCTTCAATACGTATAAGCCTTTCGCCTTTTACTAAAGACTTCCGTGGAGAGGAACACTTATGAGTTCAGAGTATTTTTGGAGAGGCTCTGCTATTTGGCAGAGCCCAGTATGACTGTGTAATATAAAACCGATCCGGGCTGGTATCTGATAGATAAATCCTATGGCAACGCTCTGTTTAACATGCTAAGATTTGCTGCCATTTTTCTTAAAAACCAACAACAACCACAAAAAATACAAGCTTTTACATTATGTATATAATGTAGAGCCTGTGCTTGTGACGATTGAGCTGATTGGTCAGTGGGTGGGGCCACTCGTGAGTCAACTTGGAAGACAGACAGTCGATGGTTGATGGGCAATGCACCGTTTGGCTGTTGCCAGAGGCAGCTGAGGATGCTCAAGGCCTCGTAGGGAGTGGGGGCTGTATTGACTCTGGTTTCTCTTCAATACGTATAAGCCTTTCGCCTTTTACTAAAGACTTCCGTGGAGAGGAACACTTATGAGTTCAGAGTATTTTTGGAGAGGCTCTGCTATTTGGCAGAGTCCAGTATGACTGTGTAATATAAAAGCAATCCGGGCTGGTATCTGATAGATAAATCCTATGTCAATGCTCTGTTCAACCTTCTTAGGTTTGCTGCCATTTTTCCTAAAAAAAAACAACAACAACAACAACAAATACAAGCCTTTGGATTATGTATATAATGTAGAGCCTGTGCTTGTGACGATTAAGCTGATTGGTCAGTGGGTGTGGCCACTCGTGAGTCAACTTGGAAGACAGTCGATGGTTGATGGGCAATGCACCGTTTGGCATTTGCCAGAGGCAGCTGAGGATGCTCAAGGCCTCGTAGGGAGTGGGGGCTGTATTGACTCTGGTTTCTCTTCAATACGTATAAGCATTTCGCCTTTTACTAAAGACTTCCGTGGAGAGGAACACTTATGAGTTCAGAGTATTTTTGGAAAGGCTCTGCTATTTGGCAGAGCCCAGTATGACTGTGTAATATAAAAGCAATCCGGGCTGGTATCTGATAGATAAATCCTATGTCAACGCTCTGTTCAACCTGCTTAGGTTTGCTGCCATTTTTCCTAAAAACCAACAACAACAACAACAACAACAACAACAACAACAACAACAAATACAAGCCTTTGGATTATGTATATAATGTAGAGCCTGTGCTTGTGACGATTGAGCTGATTGGTCAGTGGGTGGGGCCACTCGTGAGTCAACTTGGAAGACAGACAGTCGAAGGTTGATGGGCAATGCACCGTTTGGCTGTTGCCAGAGGCAGCTGAGGATGCTCAAGGCCTCGTAGGTAGTGGGGGCTGTATTGACTCTGGTTTCTCTTCAATACGTATAAGCCTTTCGCCTTTTACTAAAGACTTCCGTGGAGAGGAACACTTATGAGTTCAGAGTATTTTTGGAGAGGCTCTGCTATTTGGCAGAGTCCAGTATGACTGTGTAATATAAAAGCAATCCGGGCTGGTATCTGATAGATAAATCCTATGTCAATGCTCTGTTCAACCTTCTTAGGTTTGCTGCCATTTTTCCTAAAAAAAAACAACAACAACAACAACAACAACAACAAATACAAGCCTTTGGATTATGTATATAATGTAGAGCCTGTGCTTGTGACGATTAAGCTGATTGGTCAGTGGGTGTGGCCACTCGTGAGTCAACTTGGAAGACAGTCGATGGTTGATGGGCAATGCACCGTTTGGCATTTGCCAGAGGCAGCTGAGGATGCTCAAGGCCTCGTAGGGAGTGGGGGCTGTATTGACTCTGGTTTCTCTTCAATACGTATAAGCCTTTCGCCTTTTACTAAAGACTTCCGTGGAGAGGAACACTTATGAGTTCAGAGTATTTTTGGAGAGGCTCTGCTATTTGGCGGAGCCCAGTATGACTGTCTAACATAAAAGCAATCCGGGCTGGAATCTGATAGATAAATTCTATGTCAACGCTCTGTTCAACATGCTAAGGTTTGCTGCCATTTTTCTTAAAAACCAACAACAACAACAACAAATACAAGCCTTTGGATTATGTATATAATGTAGAGCCTGTGCTCGTGACGATTGAGCTGATTGGTCAGTGGGTGGGGCCACTCGTGAGTCAACTTGGAAGACAGACAGTCGATGGTTGATGGGCAATGCACCGTTTGGCATTTGCCAGAGGCAGCTGAGGATGCTCAAGGCCTCGTAGGGAGTGGGGGCTGTATTGACTCTGGTTTCTCTTCAATACGTATAAGCCTTTCGCCTTTTACTAAAGACTTCCGTGGAGAGGAACACTTATGAGTTCAGAGTATTTTTAGAAAGGCTCTGCTATTTGGCAGAGCCCAGTATGACTGTGTAATATAAAAGCAATCCGGGCTGGTATCTGATAGATAAATCCTATGGCAACGCTCTGTTCAACCTGCTTAGGTTTGCTGCCATTTTTCCTAAAAACCACCAACAACAACAACAACAACAACAACAACAACAAATACAAGCCTTTGGATTATGTATATAATGTAGAGCCTGTGCTTGTGACGATTGAGCTGATTGGTCAGTGGGTGGGGCCACTCGTGAGTCAACTTGGAAGACAGACAGTCGATGGTTGATGGGCAATGCACCGTTTGGCTGTTGCCAGAGGCAGCTGAGGATGCTCAAGGCCTCGTAGGGAGTGGGGGCTGTATTGACTCTGGTTTCTCTTCAATACGTATAAGCCTTTCGCCTTTTACTAAAGACTTCCGTGGAGAGGAACACTTATGAGTTCAGAGTATTTTTGGAGAGGCTCTGCTATTTGGCAGAGCCCAGTATGACTGTGTAATATAAAAGCAATCCGGGCTGGTATCTGATAGATAAATCCTATGTCAATGCTCTGTTCAACCTTCTTAGGTTTGCTGCCATTTTTCCTAAAAAAAAACAACAACAACAACAACAAATACAAGCCTTTGGATTATGTATATAATGTAGAGCCTGTGCTTGTGACGATTAAGCTGATTGGTCAGTGGGTGTGGCCACTCGTGAGTCAACTTGGAAGACAGTCGATGGTTGATGGGCAATGCACCGTTTGGCATTTGCCAGAGGCAGCTGAGGATGCTCAAGGCCTCGTAGGGAGTGGGGGCTGTATTGACTCTGGTTTCTCTTCAATACGTATAAGCCTTTCGCCTTTTACTAAAGACTTCCGTGGAGAGGAACACTTATGAGTTCAGAGTATTTTTGGAGAGGCTCTGCTATTTGGCGGAGCCGAGTATGACTGTCTAACATAAAAGCAATCCGGGCTGGAATCTGATAGATAAATTCTATGTCAACGCTCTGTTCAACATGCTAAGGTTTGCTGCCATTTTTCTTAAAAACCAACAACAACAACAACAACAACAACAACAAATACAAGCCTTTGGATTATGTATATAATGTAGAGCCTGTGCTCGTGACGATTGAGCTGATTGGTCAGTGGGTGGGGCCACTCGTGAGTCAACTTGGAAGACAGACAGTCGATGGTTGATGGGCAATGCACCGTTTGGCATTTGCCAGAGGCAGCTGAGGATGCTCAAGGCCTCGTAGGGAGTGGGGGCTGTATTGACTCTGGTTTCTCTTCAATACGTATAAGCCTTTCGCCTTTTACTAAAGACTTCCGTGGAGAGGAACACTTATGAGTTCAGAGTATTTTTGGAGAGGCTCTGCTATTTGGCAGAGCCCAGTATGACTGTGTAATATAAAAGCAATCCGGGCTGGTATCTGATAGATAAATCCTATGTCAACGCTCTGTTCAACCTGCTTAGGTTTGCTGCCATTTTTCCTAACAACCAACAACAACAACAACAACAACAACAACAACAACAACAAATACAAGCCTTTGGATTATGTATATAATGTAGAGCCTGTGCTTGTGACGATTGAGCTGATTGGTCAGTGGGTGGGGCCACTCGTGAGTCAACTTGGAAGACAGACAGTCGATGGTTGATGGGCAATGCACCGTTTGGCTGTTGCCAGAGGCAGCTGAGGATGCTCAAGGCCTCGTAGGGAGTGGGGGCTGTATTGACTCTGGTTTCTCTTCAATACGTATAAGCCTATCGCCTTTTACTAAAGACTTCCGTGGAGAGGAACACTTATGAGTTCAGAGTATTTTTGGAGAGGCTCTGCTATTTGGCAGAGTCCAGTATGACTGTGTAATATAAAAGCAATCCGGGCTGGTATCTGATAGATAAATCCTATGTCAATGCTCTGTTCAACCTTCTTAGGTTTGCTGCCATTTTTCCTAAAAAACAACAACAACAACAACAACAACAAATACAAGCCTTTGGATTATGTATATAATGTAGAGCCTGTGCTTGTGACGATTAAGCTGATTGGTCAGTGGGTGTGGCCACTCGTGAGTCAACTTGGAAGACAGTCGATGGTTGATGGGCAATGCACCGTTTGGCATTTGCCAGAGGCAGCTGAGGATGCTCAAGGCCTCGTAGGGAGTGGGGGCTGTATTGACTCTGGTTTCTCTTCAATACGTATAAGCCTTTTGCCTTTTACTAAAGACTTCCGTGGAGAGGAACACTTATGAGTTCAGAGTATTTTTGGAGAGGCTCTGCTATTTGGCGGAGCCCAGTATGACTGTCTAACATAAAAGCAATCCGGGCTGGAATCTGATAGATAAATTCTATGTCAACGCTCTGTTCAACATGCTAAGGTTTGCTGCCATTTTTCTTAAAAACCAACAACAACAACAACAAATACAAGCCTTTGGATTATGTATATAATGTAGAGCCTGTGCTCGTGACGATTGAGCTGATTGGTCAGTGGGTGGGGCCACTCGTGAGTCAACTTGGAAGACAGACAGTCGATGGTTGATGGGCAATGCACCGTTTGGCATTTGCCAGAGGCAGCTGAGGATGCTCAAGGCCTCGTAGGGAGTGGGGGCTGTATTGACTCTGGTTTCTCTTCAATACGTATAAGCCTTTCGCCTTTTACTAAAGACTTCCGTGGAGAGGAACACTTATGAGTTCAGAGTATTTTTGGAAAGGCTCTGCTATTTGGCAGAGCCCAGTATGACTGTGTAATATAAAAGCAATCCGGGCTGGTATCTGATAGATAAATCCTATGGCAACGCTCTGTTCAACCTGCTTAGGTTTGCTGCCATTTTTCCTAAAAACCAACAACAACAACAACAACAACAACAACAACAACAACAACAACAAATACAAGCCTTTGGATTATGTATATAATGTAGAGCCTGTGCTTGTGACGATTGAGCTGATTGGTCAGTGGGTGGGGCCACTCGTGAGTCAACTTGGAAGACAGACAGTCGATGGTTGATGGGCAATGCACCGTTTGGCTGTTGCCAGAGGCAGCTGAGGATGCTCAAGGCCTCGTAGGGAGTGGGGGCTGTATTGACTCTGGTTTCTCTTCAATACGTATAAGCCTTTCGCCTTTTACTAAAGACTTCCGTGGAGAGGAACACTTATGAGTTCAGAGTATTTTTGGAGAGGCTCTGCTATTTGGCAGAGCCCAGTATGACTGTGTAATATAAAAGCAATCCGGGCTGGTATCTGATAGATAAATCCTATGTCAATGCTCTGTTCAACCTTCTTAGGTTTGCTGCCATTTTTCCTAAAAAAAAACAACAACAACAACAAATACAAGCCTTTGGATTATGTATATAATGTAGAGCCTGTGCTTGTGACGATTAAGCTGATTGGTCAGTGGGTGTGGCCACTCGTGAGTCAACTTGGAAGACAGTCGATGGTTGATGGGCAATGCACCGTTTGGCATTTGCCAGAGGCAGCTGAGGATGCTCAAGGCCTCGTAGGGAGTGGGGGCTGTATTGACTCTGGTTTCTCTTCAATACGTATAAGCCTTTCGCCTTTTACTAAAGACTTCCGTGGAGAGGAACACTTATGAGTTCAGAGTATTTTTGGAGAGGCTCTGCTATTTGGCGGAGCCCAGTATGACTGTCTAACATAAAAGCAATCCGGGCTGGAATCTGATAGATAAATTCTATGTCAACGCTCTGTTCAACATGCTAAGGTTTGCTGCCATTTTTCTTAAAAACCAACAACAACAACAACAACAAATACAAGCCTTTGGATTATGTATATAATGTAGAGCCTGTGCTCGTGACGATTGAGCTGATTGGTCAGTGGGTGGGGCCACTCGTGAGTCAACTTGGAAGACAGACAGTCGATGGTTGATGGGCAATGCACCGTTTGGCATTTGCCAGAGGCAGCTGAGGATGCTCAAGGCCTCGTAGGGAGTGGGGGCTGTATTGACTCTGGTTTCTCTTCAATACGTATAAGCCTTTCGCCTTTTACTAAAGACTTCCGTGGAGAGGAACACTTATGAGTTCAGAGTATTTTGGGAGAGGCTCTGCTATTTGGCAGAGCCCAGTATGACTGTGTAATATAAAAGCAATCCCGGCTGGTATCTGATAGATAAATCCTATGTCAACGCTCTGTTCAACCTGCTTAGGTTTGCTGCCATTTTTCCTAAAAACCAACAACAACAACAACAACAACAACAACAACAACAACAACAACAACAACAAATACAAGCCTTTGGATTATGTATATAATGTAGAGCCTGTGCTTGTGACGATTGAGCTGATTGGTCAGTGGGTGGGGCCACTCGTGAGTCAACTTGGAAGACAGACAGTCGATGGTTGATGGGCAATGCACCGTTTGGCTGTTGCCAGAGGCAGCTGAGGATGCTCAAGGCCTCGTAGGGAGTGGGGGCTGTATTGACTCTGGTTTCTTTTCAATACGTATAAGCCTTTCGCCTTTTACTAAAGACTTCCGTGGAGAGGAACACTTATGAGTTCAGAGTATTTTTGGAGAGGCTCTGCTATTTGGCAGAGCCCAGTATGACTGTGTAATATAAAAGCAATCCGGGCTGGTATCTGATAGATAAATCCTATGGCAACGCTCTGTTTAACATGCTAAGGTTTGCTGCCATTTTTCTTAAAAACCAACAACAACCACAAAAAATACAAGCTTTTACATTATGTATATAATGTAGAGCCTGTGCTTGTGACGATTGAGCTGATTGGTCAGTGGGTGGGGCCACTCGTGAGTCAACTTGGAAGACAGACAGTCGATGGTTGATGGGCAATGCACCGTTTGGCTGTTGCCAGAGGCAGCTGAGGATGCTCAAGGCCTCGTAGGGAGTGGGGGCTGTATTGACTCTGGTTTCTCTTCAATACGTATAAGCCTTTCGCCTTTTACTAAAGACTTCCGTGGAGAGGAACACTTATGAGTTCAGAGTATTTTTGGAGAGGCTCTGCTATTTGGCAGAGCCCAGTATGACTGTGTAATATAAAACCAATCCGGGCTGGTATCTGATAGATAAATCCTATGGCAACGCTCTGTTTAACATGCTAAGGTTTGCTGCCATTTTTCTTAAAAACCAACAACAACCACAAAAAATACAAGCTTTTACATTATGTATATAATGTAGAGCCTGTGCTTGTGACGATTGAGCTGATTGGTCAGTGGGTGGGGCCACTCGTGAGTCAACTTGGAAGACAGACAGTCGATGGTTGATGGGCAATGCACCGTTTGGCTGTTGCCAGAGGCAGCTGAGGATGCTCAAGGCCTCGTAGGGAGTGGGGGCTGTATTGACTCTGGTTTCTCTTCAATACGTATAAGCCTTTCGCCTTTTACTAAAGACTTCCGTGGAGAGGAACACTTATGAGTTCAGAGTATTTTTGGAGAGGCTCTGCTATTTGGCGGAGCCCAGTATGACTGTCTAACATAAAAGCAATCCGGGCTGGAATCTGATAGATAAATTCTATGTCAACGCTCTGTTCAACATGCTAAGGTTTGCTGCCATTTTTCTTAAAAACCAACAACAACAACAACAAATACAAGCCTTTGGATTATGTATATAATGTAGAGCCTGTGCTCGTGACGATTGAGCTGATTGGTCAGTGGGTGGGGCCACTCGTGAGTCAACTTGGAAGACAGACAGTCGATGGTTGATGGGCAATGCACCGTTTGGCATTTGCCAGAGGCAGCTGAGGATGCTCAAGGCCTCGTAGGGAGTGGGGGCTGTATTGACTCTGGTTTCTCTTCAATACGTATAAGCCTTTCGCCTTTTACTAAAGACTTCCGTGGAGAGGAACACTTATGAGTTCAGAGTATTTTTGGAAAGGCTCTGCTATTTGGCAGAGCCCAGTATGACTGTGTAATATAAAAGCAATCCGGGCTGGTATCTGATAGATAAATCCTATGTCAACGCTCTGTTCAACCTGCTTAGGTTTGCTGCCATTTTTCCTAAAAACCAACAACAACAACAACAACAACAACAACAACAACAAATACAAGCCTTTGGATTATGTATATAATGTAGAGCCTGTGCTTGTGACGATTGAGCTGATTGGTCAGTGGGTGGGGCCACTCGTGAGTCAACTTGGAAGACAGACAGTCGATGGTTGATGGGCAATGCACCGTTTGGCTGTTGCCAGAGGCAGCTGAGGATGCTCAAGGCCTCGTAGGGAGTGGGGGCTGTATTGACTCTGGTTTCTCTTCAATACGTATAAGCCTTTCGCCTTTTACTAAAGACTTCCGTGGAGAGGAACACTTATGAGTTCAGAGTATTTTTGGAAAGGCTCTGCTATTTGGCAGAGCCCAGTATGACTGTGTAATATAAAAGCAATCCGGGCTGGTATCTGATAGATAAATCCTATGGCAACGCTCTGTTCAACCTGCTTAGGTTTGCTGCCATTTTTCCTAAAAACCAACAACAACAACAACAACAACAACAACAACAACAACAACAACAAATACAAGCCTTTGGATTATGTATATAATGTAGAGCCTGTGCTTGTGACGATTGAGCTGATTGGTCAGTGGGTGGGGCCACTCGTGAGTCAACTTGGAAGACAGACAGTCGATGGTTGATGGGCAATGCACCGTTTGGCTGTTGCCAGAGGCAGCTGAGGATGCTCAAGGCCTCGTAGGGAGTGGGGGCTGTATTGACTCTGGTTTCTCTTCAATACGTATAAGCCTTTCGCCTTTTACTAAAGACTTCCGTGGAGAGGAACACTTATGAGTTCAGAGTATTTTTGGAGAGGCTCTGCTATTTGGCAGAGCCCAGTATGACTGTGTAATATAAAAGCAATCCGGGCTGGTATCTGATAGATAAATCCTATGTCAATGCTCTGTTCAACCTTCTTAGGTTTGCTGCCATTTTTCCTAAAAAAAAACAACAACAACAACAACAAATACAAGCCTTTGGATTATGTATATAATGTAGAGCCTGTGCTTGTGACGATTAAGCTGATTGGTCAGTGGGTGTGGCCACTCGTGAGTCAACTTGGAAGACAGTCGATGGTTGATGGGCAATGCACCGTTTGGCATTTGCCAGAGGCAGCTGAGGATGCTCAAGGCCTCGTAGGGAGTGGGGGCTGTATTGACTCTGGTTTCTCTTCAATACGTATAAGCCTTTCGCCTTTTACTAAAGACTTCCGTGGAGAGGAACACTTATGAGTTCAGAGTATTTTTGGAGAGGCTCTGCTATTTGGCGGAGCCCAGTATGACTGTCTAACATAAAAGCAATCCGGGCTGGAATCTGATAGATAAATTCTATGTCAACGCTCTGTTCAACATGCTAAGGTTTGCTGCCATTTTTCTTAAAAACCAACAACAACAACAACAACAAATACAAGCCTTTGGATTATGTATATAATGTAGAGCCTGTGCTCGTGACGATTGAGCTGATTGGTCAGTGGGTGGGGCCACTCGTGAGTCAACTTGGAAGACAGACAGTCGATGGTTGATGGGCAATGCACCGTTTGGCATTTGCCAGAGGCAGCTGAGGATGCTCAAGGCCTCGTAGGGAGTGGGGGCTGTATTGACTCTGGTTTCTCTTCAATACGTATAAGCCTTTCGCCTTTTACTAAAGACTTCCGTGGAGAGGAACACTTATGAGTTCAGAGTATTTTGGGAGAGGCTCTGCTATTTGGCAGAGCCCAGTATGACTGTGTAATATAAAAGCAATCCCGGCTGGTATCTGATAGATAAATCCTATGTCAACGCTCTGTTCAACCTGCTTAGGTTTGCTGCCATTTTTCCTAAAAACCAACAACAACAACAACAACAACAACAACAACAACAACAACAACAACAACAACAAATACAAGCCTTTGGATTATGTATATAATGTAGAGCCTGTGCTTGTGATGATTGAGCTGATTGGTCAGTGGGTGGGGCCACTCGTGAGTCAACTTGGAAGACAGACAGTCGATGGTTGATGGGCAATGCACCGTTTGGCTGTTGCCAGAGGCAGCTGAGGATGCTCAAGGCCTCGTAGGGAGTGGGGGCTGTATTGACTCTGGTTTCTTTTCAATACGTATAAGCCTTTCGCCTTTTACTAAAGACTTCCGTGGAGAGGAACACTTATGAGTTCAGAGTATTTTTGGAGAGGCTCTGCTATTTGGCAGAGCCCAGTATGACTGTGTAATATAAAAGCAATCCGGGCTGGTATCTGATAGATAAATCCTATGGCAACGCTCTGTTTAACATGCTAAGGTTTGCTGCCATTTTTCTTAAAAACCAACAACAACCACAAAAAATACAAGCTTTTACATTATGTATATAATGTAGAGCCTGTGCTTGTGACGATTGAGCTGATTGGTCAGTGGGTGGGGCCACTCGTGAGTCAACTTGGAAGACAGACAGTCGATGGTTGATGGGCAATGCACCGTTTGGCTGTTGCCAGAGGCAGCTGAGGATGCTCAAGGCCTCGTAGGGAGTGGGGGCTGTATTGACTCTGGTTTCTCTTCAATACGTATAAGCCTTTCGCCTTTTACTAAAGACTTCCGTGGAGAGGAACACTTATGAGTTCAGAGTATTTTTGGAGAGGCTCTGCTATTTGGCAGAGCCCAGTATGACTGTGTAATATAAAACCAATCCGGGCTGGTATCTGATAGATAAATCCTATGGCAACGCTCTGTTTAACATGCTAAGGTTTGCTGCCATTTTTCTTAAAAACCAACAACAACCACAAAAAATACAAGCTTTTACATTATGTATATAATGTAGAGCCTGTGCTTGTGACGATTGAGCTGATTGGTCAGTGGGTGGGGCCACTCGTGAGTCAACTTGGAAGACAGACAGTCGATGGTTGATGGGCAATGCACCGTTTGGCTGTTGCCAGAGGCAGCTGAGGATGCTCAAGGCCTCGTAGGGAGTGGGGGCTGTATTGACTCTGGTTTCTCTTCAATACGTATAAGCCTTTCGCCTTTTACTAAAGACTTCCGTGGAGAGGAACACTTATGAGTTCAGAGTATTTTTGGAAAGGCTCTGCTATTTGGCAGAGCCCAGTATGACTGTGTAATATAAAAGCAATCCGGGCTGGTATCTGATAGATAAATCCTATGTCAACGCTCTGTTCAACCTGCTTAGGTTTGCTGCCATTTTTCCTAAAAACCAACAACAACAACAACAACAACAACAACAACAACAACAAATACAAGCCTTTGGATTATGTATATAATGTAGAGCCTGTGCTTGTGACGATTGAGCTGATTGGTCAGTGGGTGGGGCCACTCGTGAGTCAACTTGGAAGACAGACAGTCGATGGTTGATGGGCAATGCACCGTTTGGCTGTTGCCAGAGGCAGCTGAGGATGCTCAAGGCCTCGTAGGGAGTCGGGGCTGTATTGACTCTGGTTTCTCTTCAATACGTATAAGCCTTTCGCCTTTTACTAAAGACTTCCGTGGAGAGGAACACTTATGAGTTCAGAGTATTTTTGGAGAGGCTCTGCTATTTGGCAGAGTCCAGTATGACTGTGTAATATAAAAGCAATCCGGGCTGGTATCTGATAGATAAATCCTATGTCAATGCTCTGTTCAACCTTCTTAGGTTTGCTGCCATTTTTCCTAAAAAAAAACAACAACAACAAATACAAGCCTTTGGATTATATATATAATGTAGAGCCTGTGCTTGTGACGATTAAGCTGATTGGTCAGTGGGTGTGGCCACTCGTGAGTCAACTTGGAAGACAGTCGATGGTTGATGGGCAATGCACCGTTTGGCATTTGCCAGAGGCAGCTGAGGATGCTCAAGGCCTCGTAGGGAGTGGAGGCTGTATTGACTCTGGTTTCTCTTCAATACGTATAAGCCTTTCGCCTTTTACTAAAGACTTCCGTGGAGAGGAACACTTATGAGTTCAGAGTATTTTTGGAGAGGCTCTGCTATTTGGCAGAGCCCAGTATGACTGTGTAATATAAAAGCAATCCGGGCTGGTATCTGATAGATAAATCCTATGTCAACGCTCTGTTCAACCTGCTTAGGTTTGCTGCCATTTTTCCTAAAAACCAACAACAACAACAACAACAACAACAACAACAACAACAAATACAAGCCTTTGGATTATGTATATAATGTAGAGCCTGTGCTTGTGACGATTGAGCTGATTGGTCAGTGGGTGGGGCCACTCGTGAGTCAACTTGGAAGACAGACAGTCGATGGTTGATGGGCAATGCACCGTTTGGCTGTTGCCAGAGGCAGCTGAGGATGCTCAAGGCCTCGTAGGGAGTGGGGGCTGTATTGACTCTGGTTTTTCTTCAATACGTATAAGCCTTTCGCCTTTTACTAAAGACTTCCGTGGAGAGGAACACTTATGAGTTCAGAGTATTTTTGGAGAGGCTCTGCTATTTGGCAGAGCCCAGTATGACTGTGTAATATAAAAGCAATCCGGGCTGGTATCTGATAGATAAATCCTATGGCAACGCTCTGTTTAACATGCTAAGGTTTGCTGCCATTTTTCTTAAAAACCAACAACAACCACAAAAAATACAAGCTTTTACATTATGTATATAATGTAGAGCCTGTGCTTGTGACGATTGAGCTGATTGGTCAGTGGGTGGGGCCACTCGTGAGTCAACTTGGAAGACAGACAGTCGATGGTTGATGGGCAATGCACCGTTTGGCTGTTGCCAGAGGCAGCTGAGGATGCTCAAGGCCTCGTAGGGAGTGGGGGCTGTATTGACTCTGGTTTCTCTTCAATACGTATAAGCCTTTCGCCTTTTACTAAAGACTTCCGTGGAGAGGAACACTTATGAGTTCAGAGTATTTTTGGAGAGGCTCTGCTATTTGGCAGAGTCCAGTATGACTGTGTAATATAAAAGCAATCCGGGCTGGTATCTGATAGATAAATCCTATGTCAATGCTCTGTTCAACCTTCTTAGGTTTGCTGCCATTTTTCCTAAAAAAAAACAACAACAACAACAACAAATACAAGCCTTTGGATTATGTATATAATGTAGAGCCTGTGCTTGTGACGATTAAGCTGATTGGTCAGTGGGTGTGGCCACTCGTGAGTCAACTTGGAAGACAGTCGATGGTTGATGGGCAATGCACCGTTTGGCATTTGCCAGAGGCAGCTGAGGATGCTCAAGGCCTCGTAGGGAGTGGGGGCTGTATTGACTCTGGTTTCTCTTCAATACGTATAAGCCTTTCGCCTTTTACTAAAGACTTCCGTGGAGAGGAACACTTATGAGTTCAGAGTATTTTTGGAGAGGCTCTGCTATTTGGCGGAGCCCAGTATGACTGTCTAACATAAAAGCAATCCGGGCTGGAATCTGATAGATAAATTCTATGTCAACGCTCTGTTCAACATGCTAAGGTTTGCTGCCATTTTTCTTAAAAACCAACAACAACAACAACAACAAATACAAGCCTTTGGATTATGTATATAATGTAGAGCCTGTGCTCGTGACGATTGAGCTGATTGGTCAGTGGGTGGGGCCACTCGTGAGTCAACTTGGAAGACAGACAGTCGATGGTTGATGGGCAATGCACCGTTTGGCTGTTGCCAGAGGCAGCTGAGGATGCTCAAGGCCTCGTAGGGAGTGGGGGCTGTATTGACTCTGGTTTCTCTTCAATACGTATAAGCCTTTCGCCTTTTACTAAAGACTTCCGTGGAGAGGAACACTTATGAGTTCAGAGTATTTTTGGAGAGGCTCTGCTATTTGGCAGAGCCCAGTATGACTGTGTAATATAAAAGCAATCCGGGCTGGTATCTGATAGATAAATCCTATGGCAACGCTCTGTTCAACATGCTAAGGTTTGCTGCCATTTTTCTTAAAAACCAACAACAACAACAACAAATACAAGCCTTTGGATTATGTATATAATGTAGAGCCTGTGCTCGTGACGATTGAGCTGATTGGTCAGTGGGTGGGGCCACTCGTGAGTCAACTTGGAAGACAGACAGTCGATGGTTGATGGGCAATGCACCGTTTGGCATTTGCCAGAGGCAGCTGAGGATGCTCAAGGCCTCGTAGGGAGTGGGGGCTGTATTGACTCTGGTTTCTCTTCAATACGTATAAGCCTTTCGCCTTTTACTAAAGACTTCTGTGGAGAGGAACACTTATGAGTTCAGAGTATTTTTGGAGAGGCTCTGCTATTTGGCAGAGCCCAGTATGACTGTGTAATATAAAACCAATCCGGGCTGGTATCTGATAGATAAATCCTATGGCAACGCTCTGTTTAACATGTGTAGCAGGGTGGATTATCCCTGCTTCGTGGGAACGGTTGCTGGCAGTCAGGAGGTAGCTGGACACAGCAGAACTCTGTCTGGCTGCACCCTCATCTTTGGGCCTGGGGCGTCGACTGGAGGCTGGTAGTGTGAGTGGGTGGGGCCCGGGATTTACCAACCTGGTCTGATACTCTGGTCTTCCTTCCCTGTCGCAGGGCGGTCAGCAGTACTCCCCAACACGCTCCCACTCCTCCCAGTCGCTCCTTAGACCCTCCCACACCTCGTGACTGAATTGTAATCAAATACTCTGAGTTCCCCCCGCAAGCAGTACCCTCCCTCAATGACCCTAGAAACCTGACAATGAAAAGGGGAGAGTTGGGTAGGAAGGGGTTAACCATATATATACGTTACCCACACCAAAAGAGTTAATGCAGGGCACAGGAATGGACACGCACACAGAACCCCATTCAAGTCTTTATGTTAATTGTACTGTTCAGTTACAATTATTTAATACTAGTGGCCAATTGGGCTGAAGTCCTACTATAGCCCCTGCTGTTCAACTCAATACCTCATAAACACGTATATTATGCACCCACCTCTGGGTTACTATCCGGGATAATATACTTCACTGTGTTTGACTCATCACCCACGTCTGGGTCTTCACCCTGTATAATACCTCAACAGGCTTTAATTATACGGCCAGAATAATACCTCAAAAGGCTTTAATTATAATGCACCAGGTCGGTAACTTCCCCCCTCAGGGAATGGTTAATTGAATGGGAAAATATTAATACACACACATTGTATCACGCTCAAAGAAAAGGAAATAAAACCAAAAGTGTGGGCCCACAATTACCAAAACAAAAGCCCTATGCTAATGCCGGCATGTAATGTAATGTTTGGGGTCTGCAGTTAGCAACGTTAACTTCACCCGCAGGCCGCTCCACACTGTGTAATGTACGATAGGATCCTGGGCGCCGAAGCCCTAATGTTTACTCTACCAAAATGGCGGCCGCGCCGCTCCACCACCGTCCTGGTGGCAAGATGGCGTCGAACACTCGCGCCGCAGGTGCTAGCAGGCGGAGCTATAGCAGAGAGGCAGTGCTGGCTGAGCTGGTGCTGGGCGAACTCTGCCGGTGGTAAAGAACTCCCCGTGTCCTGCAGGCAGCCTGGGGCAGGGTGTGCTGCTGCTCTCCGGTGCAGACAGCTGTTGACGCCCGGGCAGACTGCTTGGATGTCCCGTACGTCTCTGGCACGCAGACTATACCGTCACTGTAACTAGGTATAACACGAGCAATGCTACTGTGAACCTTAGCCGCACGCTACTTATACCGCTCACTGTAACTAGGTATAACTCGACTCTTAGTGCCCGACTCTGCACTTAATGTTCGTAATATCATAACACTGGTACTGCTAGGATATCGTCTCCACTAGCCAGTACTTCCTATCACCCGTCACGGTTCCACGGGGCACTCCGGCATAAACGTCAGCAACGGGGCTATCCCGAGCCCCCCCGTTAGACGTGACTTCTCGTTGTCAAGTTCACTGCCGAAGAGAACGGCTTCCGCTGGGCTCCTCCTTTTATCATCTCTCAGCTCTCTCCGCCACTCTCTGCCTGCTACTGCCCCCTGCTGGTCCCGCCTGCCAGTCACAAGGGGAGACGCACTGTAGAATATGAATCAATACTGTAATTCATAATCCGTATTACAATGCTCTTCAGACAGGGACGTTTGTGTCGTTGTTCGTGTGAATCAATGACACTAGTTAGAATGTCTTTGTGTACAAAAAGGGATATAAACACAGTCAGCAGTTCTGAATAATATACCATATTTTCCAGACTGCTACATTTCCCCCCACTTTGAACTTGCTAAGTCCTCTGCAAGTTAACAACAAAACAACGCATGTATGACAACGGTCCTGAGACCAACAGTTTCCCGCATAGATCGACAATCACACATTATGCTAACAGTTTCACACACTCTTGAGCACGTAGTCCTGTCGCCGACCACTGGTGCTCCGACGGATTGATCCGCTTCTCGGGGCTCCGGCGAGCACGGATGGGGCCCGCTCGACCCCCCGCAGCCCGAAGCAAGAGAGCCCGAACTTCTTCCGCCGAGATCCTTACATAACCTTCGCTGTTGACTTCCATGTCAGATTCCTCCGTCTCGGTTGGCAGGTCCTCGGCCACGGCTTCGCCCTCCGAGGCCTCTGAGGGGCCGCTCGCGGCGCCCTCCTCGCCCCGGTCTCCGCCGTCCTCGCCGCTCTCCCCTGAGGGGACCAACTCTACCTCTCCTCCCTCGTTCGGCGCTGCTTCAGCGACGACCCGCGGGACCCTGGGTGGGTTACACGCCCTAGGGTGCGGTTTTCGAGGGTAAACGAAGGCACCACCCACGTCTGCTTCGGATGAGCTCCGCGCTCTCCTCAAGGTCCTTCGGGGAGCTCTCGTCCGCTCTTCCGGGTCGGAGGCCGGGAAGGAGCAGATCTTGCTCTGATCTCTCTGCACGGTCCTTTCGGGGCCCCCTCTTTCGGGACGAACCGTGAACACTGACGTCCTCTTGACGTTTCCATCGCCGCCCTCTGGGCCCGGCTTGTCACCGGCCGGCGAGCGTCTGCGGCGGTAGTTGAAGTTGTGGCGGTAGCGGCGCCGACGAGGCCCCTGGTCCTGGCCGGCCTCGCCCCCTTGACCTCTTTCTGACCTGTTCCCCTTGTTCTCCTCTCGGTCTCGCACCAGCCTGGGGCGGGGGAAACTCCTTGGTCGGAAGCCTCCGTAATAGTTCTGTCTCTTGGGTCCAGCCTCCGGTTCTGACCGCATCGGGCTGTGCGGCCGGGCGCCAGCGCTTCCGTCGGAGCGGCCGCAGTGGTATCGAATCCTACAAATACTACGGCACGCTACCACACCTCCCCCCTCAGACCATGGTCTGGCGGTCGCCAGGTCGGACGACCCGCCTGCTGCTGTGTGGGTGGCGTCCTGTACTTGTGGGGGGGAAACCGCACCGCCCGGTGCTTCCGTCGGGCGTGGTTCTCCCCTCGCGCGAGGGCACTCGCGGCCAATATGGCCCGGCTGTTGACAGGTGTAGCAGATCAGTCTCCCATCCTCGCTCCGGCGGGGTAGTCTGCGCGGGGTAGAGGGCCCGTCTCCCCTCCGTCGGCTTCCGGCGAAGCCTCTCGGGTCGTGTCTCGCTCCTGTAGCGCGGCTATGTCCAGAGGTGGCTCGCATCTCTTCACGGTGACGCCGCGTATCATGCCCCTGCCGGCACCCCCTGTGGGGGGAAGGACCATCTCCTCTTCGGACCAGTCTATCGCCGCCATCATCAATTCGAAAAACGTCCGCCCCCCGTTCTCCTTTACGGACCTCTTCATTTCCCGTCGCAGCATCCCATCCTTCAGGCCTACCACAAACTGCTCCTGCAGCCGGGCGGCAGGATCCGCGACTCGTTGGGGTTCTCGGCCCTGTATGCGGCGCATCTGCTCTTGTAGATCGTAAGCAAACTCCCTCACGGTCTCGCCCTCTCTTTGTCGGCAGTCGAGGAACTCTCTCAGGCGGGCACTGACCGAGGTCTTATCTCCGTACGTCTCCTGCAGCACTCGGAACACGGCGTCCGGCTCCGGGGCGGTCCCTTCTAGCACGAAGCGCACCGTCCGTTTAGCCTCGCCTTTTAGATGCTGTTGTATGAACTCTGCCTGTTCGTCACCGGGCACTCTGCTGATCCGGAAATGCGCTTTCATGTCCTGGATCCAGTCCTCCACCAGCGGCCCTCCTCTCTCTTTTCCCCCTCCGAACTCGCTGCACTTTCGGTCCCGTTGGACGTACACAGTAGAGGGGCCGGTGCGGGGTTCGCGGCCGTCCCGGTCGAGAGCGGCTTGGGTCTTTTCCAGGACCAGCGCCTGTCGGTCCAGGAGACCGGCGAGTGTGTGGGTTCTGTTCGTCAGGGCCTTCACCTGTGCGGTCAGTTCCTCCATGCGTTCGGCCTCCTCTTTCTTTATCTCGGTGTCCAGCGCCAGTAGTGCCGCCTGCCTCCGACACTCCGCCTGCAGGTCCTCTAACTCCGCCTCCTTCTCCTGCGCGTGGTAGGCCTCCCCTTTCTGTATCAAGGTGGCGGCGGCCTGGCCCTCTCGTAGCTCCTGTAGGGCCGCCTGAGTGCGGAGGGCCTGGTCAGTCAACTCCTTCATCGCTGCGGCTTGCTGCTTTAGCAGTGCTGCCTGAGTCTGACACTGCTCCTGCAGTTGCTCAAACTTCGCCGCCATCTCTTGCGCGGCGGGGGTCTCCTTCTTTGACATCGTGGGTCTCTCTACGGGTCTCGGTCAAGGGAGTAAGTTAGGATGTTGATCCTGTTCGTGACGCCAAATGTAGCAGGGTGGATTATCCCTGCTTCGTGGGAACGGTTGCTGGCAGTCAGGAGGTAGCTGGACACAGCAGAACTCTGTCTGGCTGCACCCTCATCTTTGGGCCTGGGGCGTCGACTGGAGGCTGGTAGTGTGAGTGGGTGGGGCCCGGGATTTACCAACCTGGTCTGATACTCTGGTCTTCCTTCCCTGTCGCAGGGCGGTCAGCAGTACTCCCCAACACGCTCCCACTCCTCCCAGTCGCTCCTTAGACCCTCCCACACCTCGTGACTGAATTGTAATCAAATACTCTGAGTTCCCCCCGCAAGCAGTACCCTCCCTCAATGACCCTAGAAACCTGACAATGAAAAGGGGAGAGTTGGGTAGGAAGGGGTTAACCATATATATACGTTACCCACACCAAAAGAGTTAATGCAGGGCACAGGAATGGACACGCACACAGAACCCCATTCAAGTCTTTATGTTAATTGTACTGTTCAGTTACAATTATTTAATACTAGTGGCCAATTGGGCTGAAGTCCTACTATAGCCCCTGCTGTTCAACTCAATACCTCATAAACACGTATATTATGCACCCACCTCTGGGTTACTATCCGGGATAATATACTTCACTGTGTTTGACTCATCACCCACGTCTGGGTCTTCACCCTGTATAATACCTCAACAGGCTTTAATTATACGGCCAGAATAATACCTCAAAAGGCTTTAATTATAATGCACCAGGTCGGTAACTTCCCCCCTCAGGGAATGGTTAATTGAATGGGAAAATATTAATACACACACATTGTATCACGCTCAAAGAAAAGGAAATAAAACCAAAAGTGTGGGCCCACAATTACCAAAACAAAAGCCCTATGCTAATGCCGGCATGTAATGTAATGTTTGGGGTCTGCAGTTAGCAACGTTAACTTCACCCGCAGGCCGCTCCACACTGTGTAATGTACGATAGGATCCTGGGCGCCGAAGCCCTAATGTTTACTCTACCAAAATGGCGGCCGCGCCGCTCCACCACCGTCCTGGTGGCAAGATGGCGTCGAACACTCGCGCCGCAGGTGCTAGCAGGCGGAGCTATAGCAGAGAGGCAGTGCTGGCTGAGCTGGTGCTGGGCGAACTCTGCCGGTGGTAAAGAACTCCCCGTGTCCTGCAGGCAGCCTGGGGCAGGGTGTGCTGCTGCTCTCCGGTGCAGACAGCTGTTGACGCCCGGGCAGACTGCTTGGATGTCCCGTACGTCTCTGGCACGCAGACTATACCGTCACTGTAACTAGGTATAACACGAGCAATGCTACTGTGAACCTTAGCCGCACGCTACTTATACCGCTCACTGTAACTAGGTATAACTCGACTCTTAGTGCCCGACTCTGCACTTAATGTTCGTAATATCATAACACTGGTACTGCTAGGATATCGTCTCCACTAGCCAGTACTTCCTATCACCCGTCACGGTTCCACGGGGCACTCCGGCATAAACGTCAGCAACGGGGCTATCCCGAGCCCCCCCGTTAGACGTGACTTCTCGTTGTCAAGTTCACTGCCGAAGAGAACGGCTTCCGCTGGGCTCCTCCTTTTATCATCTCTCAGCTCTCTCCGCCACTCTCTGCCTGCTACTGCCCCCTGCTGGTCCCGCCTGCCAGTCACAAGGGGAGACGCACTGTAGAATATGAATCAATACTGTAATTCATAATCCGTATTACAATGCTCTTCAGACAGGGACGTTTGTGTCGTTGTTCGTGTGAATCAATGACACTAGTTAGAATGTCTTTGTGTACAAAAAGGGATATAAACACAGTCAGCAGTTCTGAATAATATACCATATTTTCCAGACTGCTACACATGCTAAGGTTTGCTGCCATTTTTCTTAAAAACCAACAACAACCACAAAAAATACAAGCTTTTACATTATGTATATAATGTAGAGCCTGTGCTTGTGACGATTGAGCTGATTGGTCAGTGGGTGGGGCCACTCGTGAGTCAACTTGGAAGACAGACAGTCGATGGTTGATGGGCAATGCACCGTTTGGCTGTTGCCAGAGGCAGCTGAGGATGCTCAAGGCCTCGTAGGGAGTGGGGGCTGTATTGACTCTGGTTTCTCTTCAATACGTATAAGCCTTTCGCCTTTTACTAAAGACTTCCGTGGAGAGGAACACTTATGAGTTCAGAGTATTTTTGGAGAGGCTCTGCTATTTGGCAGAGTCCAGTATTACTGTGTAATATAAAAGCAATCCGGGCTGGTATCTGATAGATAAATCCTATGTCAATGCTCTGTTCAACCTTCTTAGGTTTGCTGCCATTTTTCCTAAAAAAAAAAACAACAACAACAACAAATACAAGCCTTTGGATTATGTATATAATGTAGAGCCTGTGCTTGTGACGATTAAGCTGATTGGTCAGTGGGTGTGGCCACTCGTGAGTCAACTTGGAAGACAGTCGATGGTTGATGGGCAATGCACCGTTTGGCATTTGCCAGAGGCAGCTGAGGACGCTCAAGGCCTCGTAGGGAGTGGGGGCTCTATTGACTCTGGTTTCTCTTCAATACGTATAAGCCTTTCGCCTTTTACTAAAGACTTCCGTGGAGAGGAACACTTATGAGTTCAGAGTATTTTTGGAGAGGCTCTGCTATTTGGCGAAGCCCAGTATGACTGTCTAACATAAAAGCAATCCGGGCTGGAATCTGATAGATAAATTCTATGTCAACGCTCTGTTCAACATGCTAAGGTTTGCTGCCATTTTTCTTAAAAACCAACAACAACAACAACAAATACAAGCCTTTGGATTATGTATATAATGTAGAGCCTGTGCTCGTGACGATTGAGCTGATTGGTCAGTGGGTGGGGCCACTCGTGAGTCAACTTGGAAGACAGACAGTCGATGGTTGATGGGCAATGCACCGTTTGGCATTTGCCAGAGGCAGCTGAGGATGCTCAAGGCCTCGTAGGGAGTGGGGGCTGTATTGACTCTGGTTTCTCTTCAATACGTATAAGCCTTTCGCCTTTTACTAAAGACTTCCGTGGAGAGGAACACTTATGAGTTCAGAGTATTTTTGGAGAGGCTCTGCTATTTGGCAGAGCCCAGTATGACTGTGTAATATAAAAGCAATCCGGGCTGGTATCTGATAGATAAATCCTATGGCAACGCTCTGTTCAACATGCTAAGGTTTGCTGCCATTTTTCTTAAAAACCAACAACAACAACAAATACAAGCCTTTGGATTATGTATATAATGTAGAGCCTGTGCTCGTGACGATTGAGCTGATTGGTCAGTGGGTGGGGCCACTCGTGAGTCAACTTGGAAGACAGACAGTCGATGGTTGATGGGCAATGCACCGTTTGGCATTTGCCAGAGGCAGCTGAGGATGCTCAAGGCCTCGTAGGGAGTGGGGGCTGTATTGACTCTGGTTTCTCTTCAATACGTATAAGCCTTTCGCCTTTTACTAAAGACTTCCGTGGAGAGGAACACTTATGAGTTCAGAGTATTTTTGGAAAGGCTCTGCTATTTGGCAGAGCCCAGTATGACTGTGTAATATAAAGGCAATCCGGGCTGGTATCTGATAGATAAATCCTATGTCAACGCTCTGTTCAACCTGCTTAGGTTTGCTGCCATTTTTCCTAAAAACCAACAACAACAACAACAACAACAAATACAAGCCTTTGGATTATGTATATAATGTAGAGCCTGTGCTCGTGACGATTGAGCTGATTGGTCAGTGGGTGGGGCCACTCGTGAGTCAACTTGGAAGACAGACAGTCGATGGTTGATGGGCAATGCACCGTTTGGCATTTGCCAGAGGCAGCTGAGGATGCTCAAGGCCTCGTAGGGAGTGGGGGCTGTATTGACTCTGGTTTCTCTTCAATACGTATAAGCCTTTCGCCTTTTACTAAAGACTTCCGTGGAGAGGAACACTTATGAGTTCAGCGTATTTTTGGAGAGGCTCTGCTATTTGGCAGAGCCCAGTATGACTGTGTAATATAAAAGCAATCCGGGCTGGTATCTGATAGATAAATCCTATGGCAACGCTCTGTTTAACATGCTAAGGTTTGCTGCCATTTTTCTTAAAAACCAACAACAACCACAAAAAATACAAGCTTTTACATTATGTATATAATGTAGAGCCTGTGCTTGTGACGATTGAGCTGATTGGTCAGTGGGTGGGGCCACTCGTGAGTCAACTTGGAAGACAGACAGTCGATGGTTGATGGGCAATGCACCGTTTGGCTGTTGCCAGAGGCAGCTGAGGATGCTCAAGGCCTCGTAGGGAGTGGGGGCTGTATTGACTCTGGTTTCTCTTCAATACGTATAAGCCTTTCGCCTTTTACTAAAGACTTCCGTGGAGAGGAACACTTATGAGTTCAGAGTATTTTTGGAGAGGCTCTGCTATTTGGCGGAGCCCAGTATGACTGTGTAATATAAAAGCAATCCGGGCTGTTATCTGATAGATAAATCCTATGTCAACGCTCTGTTCAACCTGCTTAGGTTTGCTGCCATTTTTCCTAAAAACCAACAACAACAACAACAACAAATACAAGCCTTTGGATTATGTATATAATGTAGAGCCTGTGCTTGTGATGATTGAGCTGATTGGTCAGTGGGTGGGGCCACTCGTGAGTCAACTTGGAAGACAGACAGTCGATGGTTGATGGGCAATGCACCGTTTGGCTGTTGCCAGAGGCAGCTGAGGATGCTCAAGGCCTCGTAGGGAGTGGGGGCTGTATTGACTCTGGTTTCTCTTCAATACGTATAAGCCTTTCGCCTTTTACTAAAGACTTCCGTGGAGAGGAACACTTATGAGTTCAGAGTATTTTTGGAGAGGCTCTGCTATTTGGCAGAGCCCAGTATGACTGTGTAATATAAAAGCAATCCGGGCTGGTATCTGATAGATAAATCCTATGGCAACGCTCTGTTTAACATGCTATGGTTTGCTGCCATTTTTCTTAAAAACCAACAACAACCACAAAAAATACAAGCTTTTACATTATGTATATAATGTAGAGCCTGTGCTTGTGACGATTGAGCTGATTGGTCAGTGGGTGGGGCCACTCGTGAGTCAACTTGGAAGACAGACAGTCGATGGTTGATGGGCAATGCACCGTTTGGCTGTTGCCAGAGGCAGCTGAGGATGCTCAAGGCCTCGTAGGGAGTGGGGGCTGTATTGACTCTGGTTTCTCTTCAATACGTATAAGCCTTTCGCCTTTTACTAAAGACTTCCGTGGAGAGGAACACTTATGAGTTCAGAGTATTTTTGGAGAGGCTCTGCTATTTGGCAGAGCCCAGTATGACTGTGTAATATAAAAGCAATCCGGGCTGGTATCTGATAGATAAATCCTATGGCAACGCTCTGTTTAACATGCTAAGGTTTGCTGCCATTTTTCTTAAAAACCAACAACAACCACAAAAAATACAAGCTTTTACATTATGTATATAATGTAGAGCCTGTGCTTGTGACGATTGAGCTGATTGGTCAGTGGGTGGGGCCACTCGTGAGTCAACTTGGAAGACAGACAGTCGATGGTTGATGGGCAATGCACCGTTTGGCTGTTGCCAGAGGCAGCTGAGGATGCTCAAGGCCTCGTAGGGAGTGGGGGCTGTATTGACTCTGGTTTCTCTTCAATACGTATAAGCCTTTCGCCTTTTACTAAAGATTTCCGTGGAGAGGAACACTTATGAGTTCAGAGTATTTTTGGAGAGGCTCTGCTATTTGGCGGAGCCCAGTATGACTGTGTAATATAAAAGCAATCCGGGCTGTTATCTGATAGATAAATCCTATGTCAACGCTCTGTTCAACCTGCTTAGGTTTGCTGCCATTTTTCCTAAAAACCAACAACAACAACAACAACAACAACAAATACAAGCCTTTGGATTATGTATATAATGTAGAGCCTGTGCTTGTGACGATTGAGCTGATTGGTCAGTGGGTGGGGCCACTCGTGAGTCAACTTGGAAGACAGACAGTCGATGGTTGATGGGCAATGCACCGTTTGGCTGTTGCCAGAGGCAGCTGAGGATGCTCAAGGCCTCGTAGGGAGTGGGGGCTGTATTGACTCTGGTTTCTCTTCAATACGTATAAGCCTTTCGCCTTTTACTAAAGACTTCCGTGGAGAGGAACACTTATGAGTTCAGAGTATTTTTGGAGAGGCTCTGCTATTTGGCAGAGCCCAGTATGACTGTGTAATATAAAAGCAATCCGGGCTGGTATCTGATAGATAAATCCTATGGCAACGCTCTGTTTAACATGCTATGGTTTGCTGCCATTTTTCTTAAAAACCAACAACAACCACAAAAAATACAAGCTTTTACATTATGTATATAATGTAGAGCCTGTGCTTGTGACGATTGAGCTGATTGGTCAGTGGGTGGGGCCACTCGTGAGTCAACTTGGAAGACAGACAGTCGATGGTTGATGGGCAATGCACCGTTTGGCTGTTGCCAGAGGCAGCTGAGGATGCTCAAGGCCTCGTAGGGAGTGGGGGCTGTATTGACTCTGGTTTCTCTTCAATACGTATAAGCCTTTCGCCTTTTACTAAAGACTTCCGTGGAGAGGAACACTTATGAGTTCAGAGTATTTTTGGAGAGGCTCTGCTATTTGGCAGAGTCCAGTATGACTGTGTAATATAAAAGCAATCCGGGCTGGTATCTGATAGATAAATCCTATGTCAATGCTCTGTTCAACCTTCTTAGGTTTGCTGCCATTTTTCCTAAAAAACAACAACAACAACAACAACAACAAATACAAGCCTTTGGATTATGTATATAATGTAGAGCCTGTGCTTGTGACGATTGAGCTGATTGGTCAGTGGGTGGGGCCACTCGTGAGTCAACTTGGAAGACAGACAGTCGATGGTTGATGGGCAATGCACCGTTTGGCTGTTGCCAGAGGCAGCTGAGGATGCTCAAGGCCTCGTAGGGAGTGGGGGCTGTATTGACTCTGGTTTCTCTTCAATACGTATAAGCCTTTCGCCTTTTACTAAAGACTTCCGTGGAGAGGAACACTTATGAGTTCAGAGTATTTTTGGAGAGGCTCTGCTATTTGGCAGAGCCCAGTATGACTGTGTAATATAAAACCAATCCGGGCTGGTATCTGATAGATAAATCCTATGGCAACGCTCTGTTTAACATGCTAAGGTTTGCTGCCATTTTTCTTAAAAACCAACAACAACCACAAAAAATACAAGCTTTTACATTATGTATATAATGTAGAGCCTGTGCTTGTGACGATTGAGCTGATTGGTCAGTGGGTGGGGCCACTCGTGAGTCAACTTGGAAGACAGACAGTCGATGGTTGATGGGCAATGCACCGTTTGGCTGTTGCCAGAGGCAGCTGAGGATGCTCAAGGCCTCGTAGGGAGTGGGGGCTGTATTGACTCTGGTTTCTCTTCAATACGTATAAGCCTTTCGCCTTTTACTAAAGACTTCCGTGGAGAGGAACACTTATGAGTTCAGAGTATTTTTGGAGAGGCTCTGCTATTTGGCAGAGTCCAGTATGACTGTGTAATATAAAAGCAATCCGGGCTGGTATCTGATAGATAAATCCTATGTCAATGCTCTGTTCAACCTTCTTAGGTTTGCTGCCATTTTTCCTAAAAAACAACAACAACAACAACAACAACAACAACAACAACAAATACAAGCCTTTGGATTATGTATATAATGTAGAGCCTGTGCTTGTGACGATTAAGCTGATTGGTCAGTGGGTGTGGCCACTCGTGAGTCAACTTGGAAGACAGTCGATGGTTGATGGGCAATGCACCGTTTGGCATTTGCCAGAGGCAGCTGAGGATGCTCAAGGCCTCGTAGGGAGTGGGGGCTGTATTGACTCTGGTTTCTCTTCAATACGTATAAGCCTTTCGCCTTTTACTAAAGACTTCCGTGGAGAGGAACACTTATGAGTTCAGAGTATTTTTGGAGAGGCTCTGCTATTTGGCGGAGCCCAGTATGACTGTCTAACATAAAAGCAATCCGGGCTGGAATCTGATAGATAAATTCTATGTCAACGCTCTGTTCAACATGCTAAGGTTTGCTGCCATTTTTCTTAAAAACCAACAACAACAACAACAAATACAAGCCTTTGGATTATGTATATAATGTAGAGCCTGTGCTCGTGACGATTGAGCTGATTGGTCAGTGGGTGGGGCCACTCGTGAGTCAACTTGGAAGACAGACAGTCGATGGTTGATGGGCAATGCACCGTTTGGCATTTGCCAGAGGCAGCTGAGGATGCTCAAGGCCTCGTAGGGAGTGGGGGCTGTATTGACTCTGGTTTCTCTTCAATACGTATAAGCCTTTCGCCTTTTACTAAAGACTTCCGTGGAGAGGAACACTTATGAGTTCAGAGTATTTTTGGAGAGGCTCTGCTATTTGGCAGAGCCCAGTATGACTGTGTAATATAAAAGCAATCCGGGCTGGTATCTGATAGATAAATGCTATGGCAACGCTCTGTTTAACATGCTAAGGTTTGCTGCCATTTTTCTTAAAAACCAACAACAACCACAAAAAATACAAGCTTTTACATTATGTATATAATGTAGAGCCTGTGCTTGTGACGATTGAGCTGATTGGTCAGTGGGTGGGGCCACTCGTGAGTCAACTTGGAAGACAGACAGTCGATGGTTGATGGGCAATGCACCGTTTGGCTGTTGCCAGAGGCAGCTGAGGATGCTCAAGGCCTCGTAGGGAGTGGGGGCTGTATTGACTCTGGTTTCTCTTCAATACGTATAAGCCTTTCGCCTTTTACTAAAGACTTCCGTGGAGAGGAACACTTATGAGTTCAGAGTATTTTTGGAGAGGCTCTGCTATTTGGCAGAGTCCAGTATGACTGTGTAATATAAAAGCAATCCGGGCTGGTATCTGATAGATAAATCCTATGTCAATGCTCTGTTCAACCTTCTTAGGTTTGCTGCCATTTTTCCTAAAAAACAACAACAACAACAACAAATACAAGCCTTTGGATTATGTATATAATGTAGAGCCTGTGCTTGTGACGATTAAGCTGATTGGTCAGTGGGTGTGGCCACTCGTGAGTCAACTTGGAAGACAGTCGATGGTTGATGGGCAATGCACCGTTTGGCATTTGCCAGAGGCAGCTGAGGATGCTCAAGGCCTCGTAGGGAGTGGGGGCTGTATTGACTCTGGTTTCTCTTCAATACGTATAAGCCTTTCGCCTTTTACTAAAGATTTCCGTGGAGAGGAACATTTATGAGTTCAGAGTATTTTTGGAGAGGCTCTGCTATTTGGCAGAGCCCAGTATGACTGTGTAATATAAAAGCAATCCGGGCTGGTATCTGATAGATAAATCCTATGGCAACGCTCTGTTTAACATGCTAAGGTTTGCTGCCATTTTTCTTAAAAACCAACAACAACCACAAAAAATACAAGCTTTTACATTATGTATATAATGTAGAGCCTGTGCTTGTGACGATTGAGCTGATTGGTCAGTGGGTGGGGCCACTCGTGAGTCAACTTGGAAGACAGACAGTCGATGGTTGATGGGCAATGCACCGTTTGGCTGTTGCCAGAGGCAGCTGAGGATGCTCAAGGCCTCGTAGGGAGTGGGGGCTGTATTGACTCTGGTTTCTCTTCAATACGTATAAGCCTTTCGCCTTTTACTAAAGACTTCCGTGGAGAGGAACACTTATGAGTTCAGAGTATTTTTGGAGAGGCTCTGCTATTTGGCAGAGCCCAGTATGACTGTGTAATATAAAACCAATCCGGGCTGGTATCTGATAGATAAATCCTATGGCAACGCTCTGTTTAACATGCTAAGGTTTGCTGCCATTTTTCTTAAAAACCAACAACAACCACAAAAAATACAAGCTTTTACATTATGTATATAATGTAGAGCCTGTGCTTGTGACGATTGAGCTGATTGGTCAGTGGGTGGGGCCACTCGTGAGTCAACTTGGAAGACAGACAGTCGATGGTTGATGGGCAATGCACCGTTTGGCTGTTGCCAGAGGCAGCTGAGGATGCTCAAGGCCTCGTAGGGAGTGGGGGCTGTATTGACTCTGGTTTCTCTTCAATACGTATAAGCCTTTCGCCTTTTACTAAAGACTTCCGTGGAGAGGAACACTTATGAGTTCAGAGTATTTTTGGAGAGGCTCTGCTATTTGGCAGAGCCCAGTATGACTGTGTAATATAAAACCAATCCGGGCTGGTATCTGATAGATAAATCCTATGGCAACGCTCTGTTTAACATGCTAAGGTTTGCTGCCATTTTTCTTAAAAACCAACAACAACCACAAAAAATACAAGCTTTTACATTATGTATATAATGTAGAGCCTGTGCTTGTGACGATTGAGCTGATTGGTCAGTGGGTGGGGCCACTCGTGAGTCAACTTGGAAGACAGACAGTCGATGGTTGATGGGCAATGCACCGTTTGGCTGTTGCCAGAGGCAGCTGAGGATGCTCAAGGCCTCGTAGGGAGTGGGGGCTGTATTGACTCTGGTTTCTCTTCAATACGTATAAGCCTTTCGCCTTTTACTAAAGACTTCCGTGGAGAGGAACACTTATGAGTTCAGAGTATTTTTGGAGAGGCTCTGCTATTTGGCAGAGTCCAGTATGACTGTGTAATATAAAAGCAATCCGGGCTGGTATCTGATAGATAAATCCTATGTCAATGCTCTGTTCAACCTTCTTAGGTTTGCTGCCATTTTTCCTAAAAAAAAACAACAACAACAACAACAACAAATACAAGCCTTTGGATTATGTATATAATGTAGAGCCTGTGCTTGTGACGATTAAGCTGATTGGTCAGTGGGTGTGGCCACTCGTGAGTCAACTTGGAAGACAGTCGATGGTTGATGGGCAATGCACCGTTTGGCATTTGCCAGAGGCAGCTGAGGATGCTCAAGGCCTCGTAGGGAGTGGGGGCTGTATTGACTCTGGTTTCTCTTCAATACGTATAAGCCTTTCGCCTTTTACTAAAGATTTCCGTGGAGAGGAACATTTATGAGTTCAGAGTATTTTTGGAGAGGCTCTGCTATTTGGCAGAGCCCAGTATGACTGTGTAATATAAAAGCAATCCGGGCTGGTATCTGATAGATAAATCCTATGGCAACGCTCTATTTAACATGCTAAGGTTTGCTGCCATTTTTCTTAAAAACCAACAACAACCACAAAAAATACAAGCTTTTACATTATGTATATAATGTAGAGCCTGTGCTTGTGACGATTGAGCTGATTGGTCAGTGGGTGGGGCCACTCGTGAGTCAACTTGGAAGACAGACAGTCGATGGTTGATGGGCAATGCACCGTTTGGCTGTTGCCAGAGGCAGCTGAGGATGCTCAAGGCCTCGTAGGGAGTGGGGGCTGTATTGACTCTGGTTTCTCTTCAATACGTATAAGCCTTTCGCCTTTTACTAAAGACTTCCGTGGAGAGGAACACTTATAAGTTCAGAGTATTTTTGGAGAGGCTCTGCTATTTGGCAGAGCCCAGTATGACTGTGTAATATAAAACCAATCCGGGCTGGTATCTGATAGATAAATCCTATGGCAACGCTCTGTTTAACATGCTAAGGTTTGCTGCCATTTTTCTTAAAAACCAACAACAACCACAAAAAATACAAGCTTTTACATTATGTATATAATGTAGAGCCTGTGCTTGTGACGATTGAGCTGATTGGTCAGTGGGTGGGGCCACTCGTGAGTCAACTTGGAAGACAGACAGTCGATGGTTGATGGGCAATGCACCGTTTGGCTGTTGCCAGAGGCAGCTGAGGATGCTCAAGGCCTCGTAGGGAGTGGGGGCTGTATTGACTCTGGTTTCTCTTCAATACGTATAAGCCTTTCGCCTTTTACTAAAGACTTCCGTGGAGAGGAACACTTATGAGTTCAGAGTATTTTTGGAGAGGCTCTGCTATTTGGCAGAGCCCAGTATGACTGTGTAATATAAAACCAATCCGGGCTGGTATCTGATAGATAAATCCTATGGCAACGCTCTGTTTAACATGCTAAGGTTTGCTGCCATTTTTCTTAAAAACCAACAACAACCACAAAAAATACAAGCTTTTACATTATGTATATAATGTAGAGCCTGTGCTTGTGACGATTGAGCTGATTGGTCAGTGGGTGGGGCCACTCGTGAGTCAACTTGGAAGACAGACAGTCGATGGTTGATGGGCAATGCACCGTTTGGCTGTTGCCAGAGGCAGCTGAGGATGCTCAAGGCCTCGTAGGGAGTGGGGGCTGTATTGACTCTGGTTTCTCTTCAATACGTATAAGCCTTTCGCCTTTTACTAAAGACTTCCGTGGAGAGGAACACTTATGAGTTCAGAGTATTTTTGGAGAGGCTCTGCTATTTGGCAGAGTCCAGTATGACTGTGTAATATAAAAGCAATCCGGGCTGGTATCTGATAGATAAATCCTATGTCAATGCTCTGTTCAACCTTCTTAGGTTTGCTGCCATTTTTCCTAAAAAAAAACAACAACAACAACAACAACAAATACAAGCCTTTGGATTATGTATATAATGTAGAGCCTGTGCTTGTGACGATTAAGCTGATTGGTCAGTGGGTGTGGCCACTCGTGAGTCAACTTGGAAGACAGTCGATGGTTGATGGGCAATGCACCGTTTGGCATTTGCCAGAGGCAGCTGAGGATGCTCAAGGCCTCGTAGGGAGTGGGGGCTGTATTGACTCTGGTTTCTCTTCAATACGTATAAGCCTTTCGCCTTTTACTAAAGACTTCCGTGGAGAGGAACACTTATGAGTTCAGAGTATTTTTGGAGAGGCTCTGCTATTTGGCGGAGCCCAGTATGACTGTCTAACATAAAAGCAATCCGGGCTGGAATCTGATAGATAAATTCTATGTCAACGCTCTGTTCAACATGCTAAGGTTTGCTGCCATTTTTCTTAAAAACCAACAACAACAACAACAACAACAACAACAACAACAACAACAAATACAAGCCTTTGGATTATGTATATAATGTAGAGCCTGTGCTTGTGACGATTGAGCTGATTGGTCAGTGGGTGGGGCCACTCGTGAGTCAACTTGGAAGACAGACAGTCGATGGTTGATGGGCAATGCACCGTTTGGCTGTTGCCAGAGGCAGCTGAGGATGCTCAAGGCCTCGTAGGGAGTGGGGGCTGTATTGACTCTGGTTTCTCTTCAATACGTATAAGCCTTTCGCCTTTTACTAAAGACTTCCGTGGAGAGGAACACTTATGAGTTCAGAGTATTTTTGGAGAGGCTCTGCTATTTGGCAGAGCCCAGTATGACTGTGTAATATAAAAGCAATCCGGGCTGGTATCTGATAGATAAATCCTATGGCAACGCTCTGTTTAACATGCTAAGGTTTGCTGCCATTTTTCTTAAAAACCAACAACAACCACAAAAAATACAAGCTTTTACATTATGTATATAATGTAGAGCCTGTGCTTGTGACGATTGAGCTGATTGGTCAGTGGGTGGGGCCACTCGTGAGTCAACTTGGAAGACAGACAGTCGATGGTTGATGGGCAATGCACCGTTTGGCTGTTGCCAGAGGCAGCTGAGGATGCTCAAGGCCTCGTAGGGAGTGAGGGCTGTATTGACTCTGGTTTCTCTTCAATACGTATAAGCCTTTCGCCTTTTACTAAAGACTTCCGTGGAGAGGAACACTTATGAGTTCAGAGTATTTTTGGAGAGGCTCTGCTATTTGGCAGAGCCCAGTATGACTGTGTAATATAAAAGCAATCCGGGCTGGTATCTGATAGATAAATCCTATTTCAATGCTCTGTTCAACCTTCTTAGGTTTGCTGCCATTTTTCCTAAAAAACAACAACAACAACAACAAATACAAGCCTTTGGATTATGTATATAATGTAGAGCCTGTGCTTGTGACGATTAAGCTGATTGGTCAGTGGGTGTGGCCACTCGTGAGTCAACTTGGAAGACAGTCGATGGTTGATGGGCAATGCACCGTTTGGCATTTGCCAGAGGCAGCTGAGGATGCTCAAGGCCTCGTAGGGAGTGGGGGCTGTATTGACTCTGGTTTCTCGTCAATACGTATAAGCCTTTCGCCTTTTACTAAAGATTTCCGTGGAGAGGAACACTTATGAGTTCAGAGTATTTTTGGAGAGGCTCTGCTATTTGGCAGAGCCCAGTATGACTGTGTAATATAAAAGCAATCCGGGCTGGTATCTGATAGATAAATCCTATGGCAACGCTCTGTTTAACATGCTAAGGTTTGCTGCCATTTTTCTTAAAAACCAACAACAACCACAAAAAATACAAGCTTTTACATTATGTATATAATGTAGAGCCTGTGCTTGTGACGATTGAGCTGATTGGTCAGTGGGTGGGGCCACTCGTGAGTCAACTTGGAAGACAGACAGTCGATGGTTGATGGGCAATGCACCGTTTGGCTGTTGCCAGAGGCAGCTGAGGATGCTCAAGGCCTCGTAGGGAGTGGGGGCTGTATTGACTCTGGTTTCTCTTCAATTCGTATAAGCCTTTCGCCTTTTACTAAAGACTTCCGTGGAGAGGAACACTTATGAGTTCAGAGTATTTTTGGAGAGGCTCTGCTATTTGGCAGAGCCCAGTATGACTGTGTAATATAAAACCAATCCGGGCTGGTATCTGATAGATAAATCCTATGGCAACGCTCTGTTTAACATGCTAAGGTTTGCTGCCATTTTTCTTAAAAACCAACAACAACCACAAAAAATACAAGCTTTTACATTATGTATATAATGTAGAGCCTGTGCTTGTGACGATTGAGCTGATTGGTCAGTGGGTGGGGCCACTCGTGAGTCAACTTGGAAGACAGACAGTCGATGGTTGATGGGCAATGCACCGTTTGGCTGTTGCCAGAGGCAGCTGAGGATGCTCAAGGCCTCGTAGGGAGTGGGGGCTGTATTGACTCTGGTTTCTCTTCAATACGTATAAGCCTTTCGCCTTTTACTAAAGACTTCCGTGGAGAGGAACACTTATGAGTTCAGAGTATTTTTGGAGAGGCTCTGCTATTTGGCAGAGTCCAGTATGACTGTGTAATATAAAAGCAATCCGGGCTGGTATCTGATAGATAAATCCTATGTCAATGCTCTGTTCAACCTTCTTAGGTTTGCTGCCATTTTTCCTAAAAAACAACAACAACAACAACAACAAATACAAGCCTTTGGATTATGTATATAATGTAGAGCCTGTGCTTGTGACGATTAAGCTGATTGGTCAGTGGGTGTGGCCACTCGTGAGTCAACTTGGAAGACAGTCGATGGTTGATGGGCAATGCACCGTTTGGCATTTGCCAGAGGCAGCTGAGGATGCTCAAGGCCTCGTAGGGAGTGGGGGCTGTATTGACTCTGGTTTCTCTTCAATACGTATAAGCCTTTCGCCTTTTACTAAAGACTTCCGTGGAGAGGAACACTTATGAGTTCAGAGTATTTTTGGAGAGGCTCTGCTATTTGGCAGAGCCCAGTATGACTGTGTAATATAAAACCAATCCGGGCTGGTATCTGATAGATAAATCCTATGGCAACGCTCTGTTTAACATGCTAAGGTTTGCTGCCATTTTTCTTAAAAACCAACAACAACCACAAAAAATACAAGCTTTTACATTATGTATATAATGTAGAGCCTGTGCTTGTGACGATTGAGCTGATTGGTCAGTGGGCGGGGCCACTCGTGAGTCAACTTGGAAGACAGACAGTCGATGGTTGATGGGCAATGCACCGTTTGGCATTTGCCAGAGGCAGCTGAGGATGCTCAAGGCCTCGTAGGGAGTGGGGGCTGTATTGACTCTGGTTTCTCTTCAATACGTATAAGCCTTTCGCCTTTTACTAAAGACTTCCGTGGAGAGGAACACTTATGAGTTCAGAGTATTTTTGGAGAGGCTCTGCTATTTGGCAGAGTCCAGTATGACTGTGTAATATAAAAGCAATCCGGGCTGGTATCTGATAGATAAATCCTACAGTATGTCAATGCTCTGTTCAACCTTCTTAGGTTTGCTGCCATTTTTCCTAAAAAACAACAACAACAACAACAACAACAACAACAACAACAACAACAACAAATACAAGCCTTTGGATTATGTATATAATGTAGAGCCTGTGCTTGTGACGATTAAGCTGATTGGTCAGTGGGTGTGGCCACTTGTGAGTCAACTTGGAAGACAGTCGATGGTTGATGGGCAATGCACCGTTTGGCATTTGCCAGAGGCAGCTGAGGATGCTCAAGGCCTCGTAGGGAGTGGGGGCTGTATTGACTCTGGTTTCTCTTCAATACGTATAAGCCTTTCGCCTTTTACTAAAGGCTTCCGTGGAGAGGAACACTTATGAGTTCAGAGTATTTTTGGAGAGGCTCTGCTATTTGGCGGAGCCCAGTATGACTGTCTAACATAAAAGCAATCCGGGCTGGAATCTGATAGATAAATTCTATGTCAACGCTCTGTTCAACATGCTAAGGTTTGCTGCCATTTTTCTTAAAAACCAACAACAACAACAACAAATACAAGCCTTTGGATTATGTATATAATGTAGAGCCTGTGCTCGTGACGATTGAGCTGATTGGTCAGTGGGTGGGGCCACTCGTGAGTCAACTTGGAAGACAGACAGTCGATGGTTGATGGGCAATGCACCGTTTGGCATTTGCCAGAGGCAGCTGAGGATGCTCAAGGCCTCGGAGGGAGTGGGGGCTGTATTGACTCTGGTTTCTCTTCAATACGTATAAGCCTTTCGCCTTTTACTAAAGACTTCCGTGGAGAGGAACACTTATGAGTTCAGAGTATTTTTGGAGAGGCTCTGCTATTTGGCAGAGCCCAGTATGACTGTGTAATATAAAAGCAATCCGGGCTGGTATCTGATAGATAAATCCTATGGCAACGCTCTGTTTAACATGCTAAGGTTTGCTGCCATTTTTCTTAAAAACCAACAACAACCACAAAAAATACAAGCTTTTACATTATGTATATAATGTAGAGCCTGTGCTTGTGACGATTGAGCTGATTGGTCAGTGGGTGGGGCCACTCGTGAGTCAACTTGGAAGACAGACAGTCGATGGTTGATGGGCAATGCACCGTTTGGCTGTTGCCAGAGGCAGCTGAGGATGCTCAAGGCCTCGTAGGGAGTGGGGGCTGTATTGACTCTGGTTTCTCTTCAATACGTATAAGCCTTTCGCCTTTTACTAAAGATTTCCGTGGAGAGGAACATTTATGAGTTCAGAGTATTTTTGGAGAGGCTCTGCTATTTGGCAGAGCCCAGTATGACTGTGTAATATAAAAGCAATCCGGGCTGGTATCTGATAGATAAATCCTATGGCAACGCTCTGTTTAACATGCTAAGGTTTGCTGCCATTTTTCTTAAAAACCAACAACAACCACAAAAAATACAAGCTTTTACATTATGTATATAATGTAGAGCCTGTGCTTGTGACGATTGAGCTGATTGGTCAGTGGGTGGGGCCACTCGTGAGTCAACTTGGAAGACAGACAGTCGATGGTTGATGGGCAATGCACCGTTTGGCTGTTGCCAGAGGCAGCTGAGGATGCTCAAGGCCTCGTAGGGAGTGGGGGCTGTATTGACTCTGGTTTCTCTTCAATACGTATAAGCCTTTCGCCTTTTACTAAAGACTTCCGTGGAGAGGAACACTTATGAGTTCAGAGTATTTTTGGAGAGGCTCTGCTATTTGGCAGAGCCCAGTATGACTGTGTAATATAAAACCAATCCGGGCTGGTATCTGATAGATAAATCCTATGGCAACGCTCTGTTTAACATGCTAAGGTTTGCTGCCATTTTTCTTAAAAACCAACAACAACCACAAAAAATACAAGCTTTTACATTATGTATATAATGTAGAGCCTGTGCTTGTGACGATTGAGCTGATTGGTCAGTGGGTGGGGCCACTCGTGAGTCAACTTGGAAGACAGACAGTCGATGGTTGATGGGCAATGCACCGTTTGGCTGTTGCCAGAGGCAGCTGAGGATGCTCAAGGCCTCGTAGGGAGTGGGGGCTGTATTGACTCTGGTTTCTCTTCAATACGTATAAGCCTTTCGCCTTTTACTAAAGACTTCTGTGGAGAGGAACACTTATGAGTTCAGAGTATTTTTGGAGAGGCTCTGCTATTTGGCAGAGTCCAGTATGACTGTGTAATATAAAAGCAATCCGGGCTGGTATCTGATAGATAAATCCTATGTCAATGCTCTGTTCAACCTTCTTAGGTTTGCTGCCATTTTTCCTAAAAAACAACAACAACAACAACAACAACAACAACAAATACAAGCCTTTGGATTATGTATATAATGTAGAGCCTGTGCTTGTGACGATTAAGCTGATTGGTCAGTGGGTGTGGCCACTCGTGAGTCAACTTGGAAGACAGTCGATGGTTGATGGGCAATGCACCGTTTGGCATTTGCCAGAGGCAGCTGAGGATGCTCAAGGCCTCGTAGGGAGTGGGGGCTGTATTGACTCTGGTTTCTCTTCAATACGTATAAGCCTTTCGCCTTTTACTAAAGACTTCCGTGGAGAGGAACACTTATGAGTTCAGAGTATTTTTGGAGAGGCTCTGCTATTTGGCGGAGCCCAGTATGACTGTCTAACATAAAAGCAATCCGGGCTGGAATCTGATAGATAAATTCTATGTCAACGCTCTGTTCAACATGCTAAGGTTTGCTGCCATTTTTCTTAAAAACCAACAACAACAACAACAAATACAAGCCTTTGGATTATGTATATAATGTAGAGCCTGTGCTCGTGACGATTGAGCTGATTGGTCAGTGGGTGGGGCCACTCGTGAGTCAACTTGGAAGACAGACAGTCGATGGTTGATGGGCAATGCACCGTTTGGCATTTGCCAGAGGCAGCTGAGGATGCTCAAGGCCTCGTAGGGAGTGGGGGCTGTATTGACTCTGGTTTCTCTTCAATACGTATAAGCCTTTCGCCTTTTACTAAAGACTTCCGTGGAGAGGAACACTTATGAGTTCAGAGTATTTTTGGAGAGGCTCTGCTATTTGGCAGAGTCCAGTATGACTGTGTAATATAAAAGCAATCCGGGCTGGTATCTGATAGATAAATCCTATGTCAATGCTCTGTTCAACCTTCTTAGGTTTGCTGCCATTTTTCCTAAAAAACAACAACAACAACAACAAATACAAGCCTTTGGATTATGTATATAATGTAGAGCCTGTGCTTGTGACGATTAAGCTGATTGGTCAGTGGGTGTGGCCACTCGTGAGTCAACTTGGAAGACAGTCGATGGTTGATGGGCAATACACCGTTTGGCATTTGCCAGAGGCAGCTGAGGATGCTCAAGGCCTCGTAGGGAGTGGGGGCTGTATTGACTCTGGTTTCTCTTCAATACGTATAAGCCTTTCGCCTTTTACTAAAGACTTCCGTGGAGAGGAACACTTATGAGTTCAGAGTATTTTTGGAGAGGCTCTGCTATTTGGCGGAGCCCAGTATGACTGTGTAATATAAAAGCAATCCGGGCTGGTATCTGATAGATAAATCCTATGTCAACGCTCTGTTCAACCTGCTTAGGTTTGCTGCCATTTTTCCTAAAAACCAACAACAACAACAACAACAACAACAACAACAACAACAAATACAAGCCTTTGGATTATGTATATAATGTAGAGCCTGTGCTTGTGACGATTGAGCTGATTGGTCAGTGGGTGGGGCCACTCGTGAGTCAACTTGGAAGACAGACAGTCGATGGTTGATGGGCAATGCACCGTTTGGCTGTTGCCAGAGGCAGCTGAGGATGCTCAAGGCCTCGTAGGGAGTGGGGGCTGTATTGACTCTGGTTTCTCTTCAATACGTATAAGCCTTTCGCCTTTTACTAAAGACTTCCGTGGAGAGGAACACTTATGAGTTCAGAGTATTTTTGGAGAGGCTCTGCTATTTGGCGGAGCCCAGTATGACTGTCTAACATAAAAGCAATCCGGGCTGGAATCTGATAGATAAATTCTATGTCAACGCTCTGTTCAACATGCTAAGGTTTGCTGCCATTTTTCTTAAAAACCAACAATAACAACAACAAATACAAGCCTTTGGATTATGTATATAATGTAGAGCCTGTGCTCGTGACGATTGAGCTGATTGGTCAGTGGGTGGGGCCACTCGTGAGTCAACTTGGAAGACAGACAGTCGATGGTTGATGGGCAATGCACCGTTTGGCATTTGCCAGAGGCAGCTGAGGATGCTCAAGGCCTCGTAGGGAGTGGGGGCTGTATTGACTCTGGTTTCTCTTCAATACGTATAAGCCTTTCGCCTTTTACTAAAGACTTCCGTGGAGAGGAACACTTATGAGTTCAGAGTATTTTTGGAGAGGCTCTGCTATTTGGCAGAGCCCAGTATGACTGTGTAATATAAAAGCAATCCGGGCTGGTATCTGATAGATAAATCCTATGTCAATGCTCTGTTCAACCTTCTTAGGTTTGCTGCCATTTTTCCTAAAAAACAACAACAACAACAACAAATACAAGCCTTTGGATTATGTATATAATGTAGAGCCTGTGCTTGTGACGATTAAGCTGATTGGTCAGTGGGTGTGGCCACTCGTGAGTCAACTTGGAAGACAGTCGATGGTTGATGGGCAATGCACCGTTTGGCATTTGCCAGAGGCAGCTGAGGATGCTCAAGGCCTCGTAGGGAGTGGGGGCTGTATTGACTCTGGTTTCTCTTCAATACGTATAAGCCTTTCGCCATTTACTAAAGATTTCCGTGGAGAGGAACATTTATGAGTTCAGAGTATTTTTGGAGAGGCTCTGCTATTTGGCAGAGCCCAGTATGACTGTGTAATATAAAAGCAATCCGGGCTGGTATCTGATAGATAAATCCTATGGCAACGCTCTGTTTAACATGCTAAGGTTTGCTGCCATTTTTCTTAAAAACCAACAACAACCACAAAAAATACAAGCTTTTACATTATGTATATAATGTAGAGCCTGTGCTTGTGACGATTGAGCTGATTGGTCAGTGAGTGGGGCCACTCGTGAGTCAACTTGGAAGACAGACAGTCGATGGTTGATGGGCAATGCACCGTTTGGCTGTTGCCAGAGGCAGCTGAGGATGCTCAAGGCCTTGTAGGGAGTGGGGGCTGTATTGACTCTGGTTTCTCTTCAATACGTATAAGCCTTTCGCCTTTTACTAAAGACTTCCGTGGAGAGGAACACTTATGAGTTCAGAGTATTTTTGGAGAGGCTCTGCTATTTGGCAGAGCCCAGTATGACTGTGTAATATAAAACCAATCCGGGCTGGTATCTGATAGATAAATCCTATGGCAACGCTCTGTTTAACATGCTAAGGTTTGCTGCCATTTTTCTTAAAAACCAACAACAACCACAAAAAATACAAGCTTTTACATTATGTATATAATGTAGAGCCTGTGCTTGTGACGATTGAGCTGATTGGTCAGTGGGTGGGGCCACTCGTGAGTCAACTTGGAAGACAGACAGTCGATGGTTGATGGGCAATGCACCGTTTGGCTGTTGCCAGAGGCAGCTGAGGATGCTCAAGGCCTCGTAGGGAGTGGGGGCTGTATTGACTCTGGTTTCTCTTCAATACGTATAAGCCTTTCGCCTTTTACTAAAGACTTCCGTGGAGAGGAACACTTATGAGTTCAGAGTATTTTTGGAGAGGCTCTGCTATTTGGCAGAGTCCAGTATGACTGTGTAATATAAAAGCAATCCGGGCTGGTATCTGATAGATAAATCCTATGTCAATGCTCTGTTCAACCTTCTTAGGTTTGCTGCCATTTTTCCTAAAAAACAACAACAACAACAACAACAAATACAAGCCTTTGGATTATGTATATAATGTAGAGCCTGTGCTTGTGACGATTAAGCTGATTGGTCAGTGGGTGTGGCCACTCGTGAGTCAACTTGGAAGACAGTCGATGGTTGATGGGCAATGCACCGTTTGGCATTTGCCAGAGGCAGCTGAGGATGCTCAAGGCCTCGTAGGGAGTGGGGGCTGTATTGACTCTGGTTTCTCTTCAATACGTATACGCCTTTCGCCTTTTACTAAAGACTTCCGTGGAGAGGAACACTTATGAGTTCAGAGTATTTTTGGAGAGGCTCTGCTATTTGGCGGAGCCCAGTATGACTGTCTAACATAAAAGCAATCCGGGCTGGAATCTGATAGATAAATTCTATGTCAACGCTCTGTTCAACATGCTAAGGTTTGCTGCCATTTTTCTTAAAAACCAACAACAACAACAACAAATACAAGCCTTTGGATTATGTATATAATGTAGAGCCTGTGCTCGTGACGATTGAGCTGATTGGTCAGTGGGTGGGGCCACTCGTGAGTCAACTTGGAAGACAGACAGTCGATGGTTGATGGGCAATGCACCGTTTGGCATTTGCCAGAGGCAGCTGAGGATGCTCAAGGCCTCGTAGGGAGTGGGGGCTGTATTGACTCTGGTTTCTCTTCAATACGTATAAGCCTTTCGCCTTTTACTAAAGACTTCCGTGGAGAGGAACACTTATGAGTTCAGAGTATTTTTGGAGAGGCTCTGCTATTTGGCAGAGCCCAGTATGACTGTGTAATATAAAAGCAATCCGGGCTGGTATCTGATAGATAAATCCTATGGCAACGCTCTGTTTAACATGCTAAGGTTTGCTGCCATTTTTCTTAAAAACCAACAACAACCACAAAAAATACAAGCTTTTACATTATGTATATAATGTAGAGCCTGTGCTTGTGACGATTGAGCTGATTGGTCAGTGGGTGGGGCCACTCGTGAGTCAACTTGGAAGACAGACAGTCGATGGTTGATGGGCAATGCACCGTTTGGCTGTTGCCAGAGGCAGCTGAGGATGCTCAAGGCCTCGTAGGGAGTGGGGGCTGTATTGACTCTGGTTTCTCTTCAATACGTATAAGCCTTTCGCCTTTTACTAAAGACTTCCGTGGAGAGGAACACTTATGAGTTCAGAGTATTTTTGGAGAGGCTCTGCTATTTGGCAGAGTCCAGTATGACTGTGTAATATAAAAGCAATCCGGGCTGGTATCTGATAGATAAATCCTATGTCAATGCTCTGTTCAACCTTCTTAGGTTTGCTGCCATTTTTCCTAAAAAACAACAACAACAACAACAAATACAAGCCTTTGGATTATGTATATAATGTAGAGCCTGTGCTTGTGACGATTAAGCTGATTGGTCAGTGGGTGTGGCCACTCGTGAGTCAACTTGGAAGACAGTCGATGGTTGATGGGCAATACACCGTTTGGCATTTGCCAGAGGCAGCTGAGGATGCTCAAGGCCTCGTAGGGAGTGGGGGCTGTATTGACTCTGGTTTCTCTTCAATACGTATAAGCCTTTCGCCTTTTACTAAAGACTTCCGTGGAGAGGAACACTTATGAGTTCAGAGTATTTTTGGAGAGGCTCTGCTATTTGGCGGAGCCCAGTATGACTGTGTAATATAAAAGCAATCCGGGCTGGTATCTGATAGATAAATCCTATGTCAACGCTCTGTTCAACCTGCTTAGGTTTGCTGCCATTTTTCCTAAAAACCAACAACAACAACAACAACAACAACAACAAATACAAGCCTTTGGATTATGTATATAATGTAGAGCCTGTGCTTGTGACGATTGAGCTGATTGGTCAGTGGGTGGGGCCACTCGTGAGTCAACTTGGAAGACAGACAGTCGATGGTTGATGGGCAATGCACCGTTTGGCTGTTGCCAGAGGCAGCTGAGGATGCTCAAGGCCTCGTAGGGAGTGGGGGCTGTATTGACTCTGGTTTCTCTTCAATACGTATAAGCCTTTCGCCTTTTACTAAAGACTTCCGTGGAGAGGAACACTTATGAGTTCAGAGTATTTTTGGAGAGGCTCTGCTATTTGGCGGAGCCCAGTATGACTGTCTAACATAAAAGCAATCCGGGCTGGAATCTGATAGATAAATTCTATGTCAACGCTCTGTTCAACATGCTAAGGTTTGCTGCCATTTTTCTTAAAAACCAACAACAACAACAACAACAAATACAAGCCTTTGGATTATGTATATAATGTAGAGCCTGTGTTCGTGACGATTGAGCTGATTGGTCAGTGGGTGGGGCCACTCGTGAGTCAACTTGGAAGACAGACAGTCGATGGTTGATGGGCAATGCACCGTTTGGCATTTGCCAGAGGCAGCTGAGGATGCTCAAGGCCTCGTAGGGAGTGGGGGCTGTATTGACTCTGGTTTCTCTTCAATACGTATAAGCCTTTCGCCTTTTACTAAAGACTTCCGTGGAGAGGAACACTTATGAGTTCAGAGTATTTTTGGAGAGGCTCTGCTATTTGGCAGAGCCCAGTATGACTGTGTAATATAAAAGCAATCCGGGCTGGTATCTGATAGATAAATCCTATGGCAACGCTCTGTTCAACATGCTAAGGTTTGCTGCCATTTTTCTTAAAAACCAACAACAACAACAACAAATACAAGCCTTTGGATTATGTATATAATGTAGAGCCTGTGCTCGTGACGATTGAGCTGATTGGTCAGTGGGTGGGGCCACTCGTGAGTCAACTTGGAAGACAGACAGTCGATGGTTGATGGGCAATGCACCGTTTGGCATTTGCCAGAGGCAGCTGAGGATGCTCAAGGCCTCGTAGGGAGTGGGGGCTGTATTGACTCTGGTTTCTCTTCAATACGTATAAGCCTTTCGCCTTTTACTAAAGACTTCCGTGGAGAGGAACACTTATGAGTTCAGAGTATTTTTGGAGAGGCTCTGCTATTTGGCAGAGCCCAGTATGACTGTGTAATATAAAAGCAATCCGGGCTGGTATCTGATAGATAAATCCTATGTCAACGCTCTGTTCAACCTGCTTAAGTTTGCTGCCATTTTTCCTAAAAACCAACAACAACAACAACAACAACAACAACAACAACAACAACAACAACAAATACAAGCCTTTGGATTATGTATATAATGTAGAGCCTGTGCTTGTGACGATTGAGCTGATTGGTCAGTGGGTGGGGCCACTCGTGAGTCAACTTGGAAGACAGACAGTCGATGGTTGATGGGCAATGCACCGTTTGGCTGTTGCCAGAGGCAGCTGAGGATGCTCAAGGCCTCGTAGGGAGTGGGGGCTGTATTGACTCTGGTTTCTCTTCAATACGTATAAGCCTTTCGCCTTTTACTAAAGACTTCCGTGGAGAGGAACACTTATGAGTTCAGAGTATTTTTGGAGAGGCTCTGCTATTTGGCAGAGCCCAGTATGACTGTGTAATATAAAAGCAATCCGGGCTGGTATCTGATAGATAAATCCTATGGCAACGCTCTGTTTAACATGCTAAGGTTTGCTGCCATTTTTCTTAAAAACCAACAACAACCACAAAAAATACAAGCTTTTACATTATGTATATAATGTAGAGCCTGTGCTTGTGACGATTGAGCTGATTGGTCAGTGGGTGGTACCACTCGTGAGTCAACTTGGAAGACAGACAGTCGATGGTTGATGGGCAATGCACCGTTTGGCTGTTGCCAGAGGCAGCTGAGGATGCTCAAGGCCTCGTAGGGAGTGGGGGCTGTATTGACTCTGGTTTCTCTTCAATACGTATAAGCCTTTCGCCTTTTACTAAAGACTTCCGTGGAGAGGAACACTTATGAGTTCAGAGTATTTTTGGAGAGGCTCTGCTATTTGGCAGAGCCCAGTATGACTGTGTAATATAAAACCAATCCGGGCTGGTATCTGATAGATAAATCCTATGGCAACGCTCTGTTTAACATGCTAAGGTTTGCTGCCATTTTTCTTAAAAACCAACAACAACCACAAAAAATACAAGCTTTTACATTATGTATATAATGTAGAGCCTGTGCTTGTGACGATTGAGCTGATTGGTCAGTGGGTGGGGCCACTCGTGAGTCAACTTGGAAGACAGACAGTCGATGGTTGATGGGCAATGCACCGTTTGGCTGTTGCCAGAGGCAGCTGAGGATGCTCAAGGCCTCGTAGGGAGTGGGGGCTGTATTGACTCTGGTTTCTCTTCAATACGTATAAGCCTTTCGCCTTTTACTAAAGACTTCCGTGGAGAGGAACACTTATGAGTTCAGAGTATTTTTGGAGAGGCTCTGCTATTTGGCGGAGCCCAGTATGACTGTGTAATATAAAAGCAATCCGGGCTGTTATCTGATAGATAAATCCTATGTCAACGCTCTGTTCAACCTGCTTAGGTTTGCTGCCATTTTTCCTAAAAACCAACAACAACAACAACAACAACAACAACAACAACAAATACAAGCCTTTGGATTATGTATATAATGTAGAGCCTGTGCTTGTGACGATTGAGCTGATTGGTCAGTGGGTGGGGCCACTCGTGAGTCAACTTGGAAGACAGACAGTCGATGGTTGATGGGCAATGCACCGTTTGGCTGTTGCCAGAGGCAGCTGAGGATGCTCAAGGCCTCGTAGGGAGTGGGGGCTGTATTGACTCTGGTTTCTCTTCAATACGTATAAGCCTTTCGCCTTTTACTAAAGACTTCCGTGGAGAGGAACACTTATGAGTTCAGAGTATTTTTGGAGAGGCTCTGCTATTTGGCGGAGCCCAGTATGACTGTGTAATATAAAAGCAATCCGGGCTGGTATCTGATAGATAAATCCTATGTCAACGCTCTGTTCAACCTGCTTAGGTTTGCTGCCATTTTTCCTAAAAACCAACAACAACAACAACAACAACAACAACAAATACAAGCCTTTGGATTATGTATATAATGTAGAGCCTGTGCTTGTGACGATTGAGCTGATTGGTCAGTGGGTGGGGCCACTCGTGAGTCAACTTGGAAGACAGACAGTCGATGGTTGATGGGCAATGCACCGTTTGGCTGTTGCCAGAGGCAGCTGAGGATGCTCAAGGCCTCGTAGGGAGTGGGGGCTGTATTGACTCTGGTTTCTCTTCAATACGTATAAGCCTTTCGCCTTTTACTAAAGACTTCCGTGGAGAGGAACACTTATGAGTTCAGAGTATTTTTGGAGAGGCTCTGCTATTTGGCGGAGCCCAGTATGACTGTCTAACATAAAAGCAATCCGGGCTGGAATCTGATAGATAAATTCTATGTCAACGCTCTGTTCAACATGCTAAGGTTTGCTGCCATTTTTCTTAAAAACCAACAACAACAACAACAACAACAAATACAAGCCTTTGGATTATGTATATAATGTAGAGCCTGTGTTCGTGACGATTGAGCTGATTGGTCAGTGGGTGGGGCCACTCGTGAGTCAACTTGGAAGACAGACAGTCGATGGTTGATGGGCAATGCACCGTTTGGCATTTGCCAGAGGCAGCTGAGGATGCTCAAGGCCTCGTAGGGAGTGGGGGCTGTATTGACTCTGGTTTCTCTTCAATACGTATAAGCCTTTCGCCTTTTACTAAAGACTTCCGTGGAGAGGAACACTTATGAGTTCAGAGTATTTTTGGAGAGGCTCTGCTATTTGGCAGAGCCCAGTATGACTGTGTAATATAAAAGCAATCCGGGCTGGTATCTGATAGATAAATCCTATGGCAACGCTCTGTTCAACATGCTAAGGTTTGCTGCCATTTTTCTTAAAAACCAACAACAACAACAACAAATACAAGCCTTTGGATTATGTATATAATGTAGAGCCTGTGCTCGTGACGATTGAGCTGATTGGTCAGTGGGTGGGGCCACTCGTGAGTCAACTTGGAAGACAGACAGTCGATGGTTGATGGGCAATGCACCGTTTGGCATTTGCCAGAGGCAGCTGAGGATGCTCAAGGCCTCGTAGGGAGTGGGGGCTGTATTGACTCTGGTTTCTCTTCAATACGTATAAGCCTTTCGCCTTTTACTAAAGACTTCCGTGGAGAGGAACACTTATGAGTTCAGAGTATTTTTGGAGAGGCTCTGCTATTTGGCAGAGCCCAGTATGACTGTGTAATATAAAAGCAATCCGGGCTGGTATCTGATAGATAAATCATATGTCAACGCTCTGTTCAACCTGCTTAAGTTTGCTGCCATTTTTCCTAAAAACCAACAACAACAACAACAACAACAACAACAACAACAACAACAACAACAACAACAACAACAACAACAAATACAAGCCTTTGGATTATGTATATAATGTAGAGCCTGTGCTTGTGACGATTGAGCTGATTGGTCAGTGGGTGGGGCCACTCGTGAGTCAACTTGGAAGACAGACAGTCGATGGTTGATGGGCAATGCACCGTTTGGCTGTTGCCAGAGGCAGCTGAGGATGCTCAAGGCCTCGTACGGAGTGGGGGCTGTATTGACTCTGGTTTCTCTTCAATACGTATAAGCCTTTCGCCTTTTACTAAAGACTTCCGTGGAGAGGAACACTTATGAGTTCAGAGTATTTTTGGAGAGGCTCTGCTATTTGGCAGAGCCCAGTATGACTGTGTAATATAAAAGCAATCCGGGCTGGTATCTGATAGATAAATCCTATGGCAACGCTCTGTTTAACATGCTAAGGTTTGCTGCCATTTTTCTTAAAAACCAACAACAACCACAAAAAATACAAGCTTTTACATTATGTATATAATGTAGAGCCTGTGCTTGTGACGATTGAGCTGATTGGTCAGTGGGTGGTACCACTCGTGAGTCAACTTGGAAGACAGACAGTCGATGGTTGATGGGCAATGCACCGTTTGGCTGTTGCCAGAGGCAGCTGAGGATGCTCAAGGCCTCGTAGGGAGTGGGGGCTGTATTGACTCTGGTTTCTCTTCAATACGTATAAGCCTTTCGCCTTTTACTAAAGACTTCTGTGGAGAGGAACACTTATGAGTTCAGAGTATTTTTGGAGAGGCTCTGCTATTTGGCGGAGCCCAGTATGACTGTGTAATATAAAAGCAATCCGGGCTGTTATCTGATAGATAAATCCTATGTCAACGCTCTGTTCAACCTGCTTAGGTTTGCTGCCATTTTTCCTAAAAACCAACAACAACAACAACAACAACAACAACAACAACAAATACAAGCCTTTGGATTATGTATATAATGTAGAGCCTGTGCTTGTGACGATTGAGCTGATTGGTCAGTGGGTGGGGCCACTCGTGAGTCAACTTGGAAGACAGACAGTCGATGGTTGATGGGCAATGCACCGTTTGGCTGTTGCCAGAGGCAGCTGAGGATGCTCAAGGCCTCGTAGGGAGTGGGGGCTGTATTGACTCTGGTTTCTCTTCAATACGTATAAGCCTTTCGCCTTTTACTAAAGACTTCCGTGGAGAGGAACACTTATGAGTTCAGAGTATTTTTGGAGAGGCTCTGCTATTTGGCAGAGCCCAGTATGACTGTGTAATATAAAAGCAATCCGGGCTGGTATCTGATAGATAAATCCTATGGCAACGCTCTGTTTAACATGCTAAGGTTTGCTGCCATTTTTCTTAAAAACCAACAACAACCACAAAAAATACAAGCTTTTACATTATGTATATAATGTAGAGCCTGTGCTTGTGACGATTGAGCTGATTGGTCAGTGGGTGGGGCCACTCGTGAGTCAACTTGGAAGACAGACAGTCGATGGTTGATGGGCAATGCACCGTTTGGCTGTTGCCAGAGGCAGCTGAGGATGCTCAAGGCCTCGTAGGGAGTGGGGGCTGTATTGACTCTGGTTTCTCTTCAATACGTATAAGCCTTTCGCCTTTTACTAAAGACTTCCGTGGAGAGGAACACTTATGAGTTCAGAGTATTTTTGGAGAGGCTCTGCTATTTGGCAGAGTCCAGTATGACTGTGTAATATAAAAGCAATCCGGGCTGGTATCTGATAGATAAATCCTATGGCAACGCTCTGTTTAACATGCTAAGGTTTGCTGCCATTTTTCTTAAAAACCAACAACAACCACAAAAAATACAAGCTTTTACATTATGTATATAATGTAGAGCCTGTGCTTGTGACGATTGAGCTGATTGGTCAGTGGGTGGGGCCACTCGTGAGTCAACTTGGAAGACAGACAGTCGATGGTTGATGGGCAATGCACCGTTTGGCTGTTGCCAGAGGCAGCTGAGGATGCTCAAGGCCTCGTAGGGAGTGGGGGCTGTATTGACTCTGGTTTCTCTTCAATACGTATAAGCCTTTCGCCTTTTACTAAAGACTTCCGTGGAGAGGAACACTTATGAGTTCAGAGTATTTTTGGAGAGGCTCTGCTATTTGGCAGAGTCCAGTATGACTGTGTAATATAAAAGCAATCCGGGCTGGTATCTGATAGATAAATCCTATGTCAATGCTCTGTTCAACCTTCTTAGGTTTGCTGCCATTTTTCCTAAAAAACAACAACAACAACAACAACAACAAATACAAGCCTTTGGATTATGTATATAATGTAGAGCCTGTGCTTGTGACGATTAAGCTGATTGGTCAGTGGGTGTGGCCACTCGTGAGTCAACTTGGAAGACAGTCGATGGTTGATGGGCAATGCACCGTTTGGCATTTGCCAGAGGCAGCTGAGGATGCTCAAGGCCTCGTAGGGAGTGGGGGCTGTATTGACTCTGGTTTCTCTTCAATACGTATACGCCTTTCGCCTTTTACTAAAGACTTCCGTGGAGAGGAACACTTATGAGTTCAGAGTATTTTTGGAGAGGCTCTGCTATTTGGCGGAGCCCAGTATGACTGTCTAACATAAAAGCAATCCGGGCTGGAATCTGATAGATAAATTCTATGTCAACGCTCTGTTCAACATGCTAAGGTTTGCTGCCATTTTTCTTAAAAACCAACAACAACAACAACAAATACAAGCCTTTGGATTATGTATATAATGTAGAGCCTGTGCTCGTGACGATTGAGCTGATTGGTCAGTGGGTGGGGCCACTCGTGAGTCAACTTGGAAGACAGACAGTCGATGGTTGATGGGCAATGCACCGTTTGGCATTTGCCAGAGGCAGCTGAGGATGCTCAAGGCCTCGTAGGGAGTGGGGGCTGTATTGACTCTGGTTTCTCTTCAATACGTATACGCCTTTCGCCTTTTACTAAAGACTTCCGTGGAGAGGAACACTTATGAGTTCAGAGTATTTTTGGAGAGGCTCTGCTATTTGGCGGAGCCCAGTATGACTGTGTAATATAAAAGCAATCCGGGCTGGTATCTGATAGATAAATCCTATGGCAACGCTCTGTTTAACATGCTAAGGTTTGCTGCCATTTTTCTTAAAAACCAACAACAACCACAAAAAATACAAGCTTTTACATTATGTATATAATGTAGAGCCTGTGCTTGTGACGATTGAGCTGATTGGTCAGTGGGTGGGGCCACTCGTGAGTCAACTTGGAAGACAGACAGTCGATGGTTGATGGGCAATGCACCGTTTGGCTGTTGCCAGAGGCAGCTGAGGATGCTCAAGGCCTCGTAGGGAGTGGGGGCTGTATTGACTCTGGTTTCTCTTCAATACGTATAAGCCTTTCGCCTTTTACTAAAGACTTCCGTGGAGAGGAACACTTATGAGTTCAGAGTATTTTTGGAGAGGCTCTGCTATTTGGCAGAGTCCAGTATGACTGTGTAATATAAAAGCAATCCGGGCTGGTATCTGATAGATAAATCCTATGTCAATGCTCTGTTCAACCTTCTTAGGTTTGCTGCCATTTTTCCTAAAAAACAACAACAACAACAACAAATACAAGCCTTTGGATTATGTATATAATGTAGAGCCTGTGCTTGTGACGATTAAGCTGATTGGTCAGTGGGTGTGGCCACTCGTGAGTCAACTTGGAAGACAGTCGATGGTTGATGGGCAATACACCGTTTGGCATTTGCCAGAGGCAGCTGAGGATGCTCAAGGCCTCGTAGGGAGTGGGGGCTGTATTGACTCTGGTTTCTCTTCAATACGTATACGCCTTTCGCCTTTTACTAAAGACTTCCGTGGAGAGGAACACTTATGAGTTCAGAGTATTTTTGGAGAGGCTCTGCTATTTGGCGGAGCCCAGTATGACTGTCTAACATAAAAGCAATCCGGGCTGGAATCTGATAGATAAATTCTATGTCAACGCTCTGTTCAACATGCTAAGGTTTGCTGCCATTTTTCTTAAAAACCAACAACAACAACAACAAATACAAGCCTTTGGATTATGTATATAATGTAGAGCCTGTGCTCGTGACGATTGAGCTGATTGGTCAGTGGGTGGGGCCACTCGTGAGTCAACTTGGAAGACAGACAGTCGATGGTTGATGGGCAATGCACCGTTTGGCATTTGCCAGAGGCAGCTGAGGATGCTCAAGGCCTCGTAGGGAGTGGGGGCTGTATTGACTCTGGTTTCTCTTCAATACGTATAAGCCTTTCGCCTTTTACTAAAGACTTCCGTGGAGAGGAACACTTATGAGTTCAGAGTATTTTTGGAGAGGCTCTGCTATTTGGCAGAGCCCAGTATGACTGTGTAATATAAAAGCAATCCGGGCTGGTATCTGATAGATAAATCCTATGGCAACGCTCTGTTTAACATGCTAAGGTTTGCTGCCATTTTTCTTAAAAACCAACAACAACCACAAAAAATACAAGCTTTTACATTATGTATATAATGTAGAGCCTGTGCTTGTGACGATTGAGCTGATTGGTCAGTGGGTGGGGCCACTCGTGAGTCAACTTGGAAGACAGACAGTCGATGGTTGATGGGCAATGCACCGTTTGGCTGTTGCCAGAGGCAGCTGAGGATGCTCAAGGCCTCGTAGGGAGTGGGGGCTGTATTGACTCTGGTTTCTCTTCAATACGTATAAGCCTTTCGCCTTTTACTAAAGACTTCCGTGGAGAGGAACACTTATGAGTTCAGAGTATTTTTGGAGAGGCTCTGCTATTTGGCAGAGTCCAGTATGACTGTGTAATATAAAAGCAATCCGGGCTGGTATCTGATAGATAAATCCTATGTCAATGCTCTGTTCAACCTTCTTAGGTTTGCTGCCATTTTTCCTAAAAAACAACAACAACAACAACAAATACAAGCCTTTGGATTATGTATATAATGTAGAGCCTGTGCTTGTGACGATTAAGCTGATTGGTCAGTGGGTGTGGCCACTCGTGAGTCAACTTGGAAGACAGTCGATGGTTGATGGGCAATACACCGTTTGGCATTTGCCAGAGGCAGCTGAGGATGCTCAAGGCCTCGTAGGGAGTGGGGGCTGTATTGACTCTGGTTTCTCTTCAATACGTATAAGCCTTTCGCCTTTTACTAAAGACTTCCGTGGAGAGGAACACTTATGAGTTCAGAGTATTTTTGGAGAGGCTCTGCTATTTGGCGGAGCCCAGTATGACTGTGTAATATAAAAGCAATCCGGGCTGGTATCTGATAGATAAATCCTATGTCAACGCTCTGTTCAACCTGCTTAGGTTTGCTGCCATTTTTCCTAAAAACCAACAACAACAACAACAACAACAACAACAACAACAAATACAAGCCTTTGGATTATGTATATAATGTAGAGCCTGTGCTTGTGACGATTGAGCTGATTGGTCAGTGGGTGGGGCCACTCGTGAGTCAACTTGGAAGACAGACAGTCGATGGTTGATGGGCAATGCACCGTTTGGCTGTTGCCAGAGGCAGCTGAGGATGCTCAAGGCCTCGTAGGGAGTGGGGGCTGTATTGACTCTGGTTTCTCTTCAATACGTATAAGCCTTTCGCCTTTTACTAAAGACTTCCGTGGAGAGGAACACTTATGAGTTCAGAGTATTTTTGGAGAGGCTCTGCTATTTGGCGGAGCCCAGTATGACTGTCTAACATAAAAGCAATCCGGGCTGGAATCTGATAGATAAATTCTATGTCAACGCTCTGTTCAACATGCTAAGGTTTGCTGCCATTTTTCTTAAAAACCAACAACAACAACAACAACAAATACAAGCCTTTGGATTATGTATATAATGTAGAGCAGGGGTCAGCAACCTTTTTGACATGGAGTGCCTGTTTGAAATATAGTTGTAACTAGTGTGCCTCAACAATATTCCATGCATCGTAATTTTTTTTTCTCATAATCAGGTATTTTTAATGATAATTTTTACATTATTACATCATTATTGTTATTATTAACAATATTATTATGATGGTTGTATCAACCCTAAATCTGAGTTGGGGGGGGGGGGGGGGGGGGTGCAATGCAGACAAACAGCTGCATACAGTGAGACCATTTCACTCACATTTGCCCAATCATTTTTGGACACATCACACACCATCGGATGTGAATGGAGGGTGAATGTGAGGTATATCGTGTAAATAAGTTTTGATTGATCGCAAGACTACACTGTAAAAAAAATAATAATAATAAGTTACCAGAACTTAAAAATATTGAGTTCAGTTACTGTGCATTAAAGTTTTCAGTTTTCAATCCATAATAAGTTAACAGAAAAATAAGTACACAACCACATTATTTCAACCTAATACAACTATGTTTATTATCATTGTTTTAAGAACACAAGTTGACTTTGTAATACTCACATTTTGAGAAAAAAAAATGGCTTTTAACATGTGCAATGTTCAATGAAATAGAAAAATAAATAATACAATTTGTTGATTAATCCCACTGGTCACAATGGTGACCGTAATAATGTTTTTGTTATAAGGCTCTGCAAATGTTACTGAATGATGTAGCAATGTATTTCCAGCTAAATTGAAATAATAAACAAATAAAGGGTCTCAATTAAATATGTGGTAGTAAAAAGAACCTGTGGGAGGATTTCAACAAGATAAATGCGACAACAGTGCAAAATATTTCACTATAATATTTCAAAGCAACAAAAAAATATATATATATAATATTTATTTTTAATTTTTTATGCTGCCCCCTGTGCCTATGAAAATGCCCCCGCGTGCCTATGCAGGCACACGTGCCTAGGGTTGCCTACCCCTGATGTAGAGCCTGTGCTCGTGACGATTGAGCTGATTGGTCAGTGGGTGGGGCCACTCGTGAGTCAACTTGGAAGACAGACAGTCGATGGTTGATGGGCAATGCACCGTTTGGCATTTGCCAGAGGCAGCTGAGGATGCTCAAGGCCTCGTAGGGAGTGGGGGCTGTATTGACTCTGGTTTCTCTTCAATACGTATAAGCCTTTCGCCTTTTACTAAAGACTTCCGTGGAGAGGAACACTTATGAGTTCAGAGTATTTTTGGAGAGGCTCTGCTATTTGGCAGAGCCCAGTATGACTGTGTAATATAAAAGCAATCCGGGCTGGTATCTGATAGATAAATCCTATGGCAACGCTCTGTTCAACATGCTAAGGTTTGCTGCCATTTTTCTTAAAAACCAACAACAACAACAACAAATACAAGCCTTTGGATTATGTATATAATGTAGAGCCTGTGCTCGTGACGATTGAGCTGATTGGTCAGTGGGTGGGGCCACTCGTGAGTCAACTTGGAAGACAGACAGTCGATGGTTGATGGGCAATGCACCGTTTGGCATTTGCCAGAGGCAGCTGAGGATGCTCAAGGCCTCGTAGGGAGTGGGGGCTGTATTGACTCTGGTTTCTCTTCAATACGTATAAGCCTTTCGCCTTTTACTAAAGACTTCCGTGGAGAGGAACACTTATGAGTTCAGAGTATTTTTGGAGAGGCTCTGCTATTTGGCAGAGCCCAGTATGACTGTGTAATATAAAAGCAATCCGGGCTGGTATCTGATAGATAAATCCTATGTCAACGCTCTGTTCAACCTGCTTAGGTTTGCTGCCATTTTTCCTAAAAACCAACAACAACAACAACAACAACAACAACAACAGCAACAAATACAAGCCTTTGGATTATGTATATAATGTAGAGCCTGTGCTTGTGACGATTGAGCTGATTGGTCAGTGGGTGGGGCCACTCGTGAGTCAACTTGGAAGACAGACAGTCGATGGTTGATGGGCAATGCACCGTTTGGCTGTTGCCAGAGGCAGCTGAGGATGCTCAAGGCCTCGTAGGGAGTGGGGGCTGTATTGACTCTGGTTTCTCTTCAATACGTATAAGCCTTTCGCCTTTTACTAAAGACTTCCGTGGAGAGGAACACTTATGAGTTCAGAGTATTTTTGGAGAGGCTCTGCTATTTGGCAGAGCCCAGTATGACTGTGTAATATAAAAGCAATCCGGGCTGGTATCTGATAGATAAATCCTATGGCAACGCTCTGTTTAACATGCTAAGGTTTGCTGCCATTTTTCTTAAAAACCAACAACAACCACAAAAAATACAAGCTTTTACATTATGTATATAATGTAGAGCCTGTGCTTGTGACGATTGAGCTGATTGGTCAGTGGGTGGGGCCACTCGTGAGTCAACTTGGAAGACAGACAGTCGATGGTTGATGGGCAATGCACCGTTTGGCTGTTGCCAGAGGCAGCTGAGGATGCTCAAGGCCTCGTAGGGAGTGGGGGCTGTATTGACTCTGGTTTCTCTTCAATACGTATAAGCCTTTCGCCTTTTACTAAAGACTTCCGTGGAGAGGAACACTTATGAGTTCAGAGTATTTTTGGAGAGGCTCTGCTATTTGGCAGAGCCCAGTATGACTGTGTAATATAAAACCAATCCGGGCTGGTATCTGATAGATAAATCCTATGGCAACGCTCTGTTTAACATGCTAAGGTTTGCTGCCATTTTTCTTAAAAACCAACAACAACCACAAAAAATACAAGCTTTTACATTATGTATATAATGTAGAGCCTGTGCTTGTGACGATTGAGCTGATTGGTCAGTGGGTGGGGCCACTCGTGAGTCAACTTGGAAGACAGACAGTCGATGGTTGATGGGCAATGCACCGTTTGGCTGTTGCCAGAGGCAGCTGAGGATGCTCAAGGCCTCGTAGGGAGTGGGGGCTGTATTGACTCTGGTTTCTCTTCAATACGTATAAGCCTTTCGCCTTTTACTAAAGACTTCCGTGGAGAGGAACACATGAGTTCAGAGTATTTTTGGAGAGGCTCTGCTATTTGGCGGAGCCCAGTATGACTGTGTAATATAAAAGCAATCCGGGCTGTTATCTGATAGATAAATCCTATGTCAACGCTCTGTTCAACCTGCTTAGGTTTGCTGCCATTTTTCCTAAAAACCAACAACAACAACAACAACAACAACAACAAATACAAGCCTTTGGATTATGTATATAATGTAGAGCCTGTGCTTGTGACGATTGAGCTGATTGGTCAGTGGGTGGGGCCACTCGTGAGTCAACTTGGAAGACAGACAGTCGATGGTTGATGGGCAATGCACCGTTTGGCTGTTGCCAGAGGCAGCTGAGGATGCTCAAGGCCTCGTAGGGAGTGGGGGCTGTATTGACTCTGGTTTCTCTTCAATACGTATAAGCCTTTCGCCTTTTACTAAAGACTTCCGTGGAGAGGAACTCTTATGAGTTCAGAGTATTTTTGGAGAGGCTCTGCTATTTGGCAGAGCCCAGTATGACTGTGTAATATAAAAGCAATCCGGGCTGGTATCTGATAGATAAATCCTATGGCAACGCTCTGTTTAACATGCTAAGGTTTGCTGCCATTTTTCTTAAAAACCAACAACAACCACAAAAAATACAAGCTTTTACATTATGTATATAATGTAGAGCCTGTGCTTGTGACGATTGAGCTGATTGGTCAGTGGGTGGGGCCACTCGTGAGTCAACTTGGAAGACAGACAGTCGATGGTTGATGGGCAATGCACCGTTTGGCTGTTGCCAGAGGCAGCTGAGGATGCTCAAGGCCTCGTAGGGAGTGGGGGCTGTATTGACTCTGGTTTCTCTTCAATACGTATAAGCCTTTCGCCTTTTACTAAAGACTTCCGTGGAGAGGAACACTTATGAGTTCAGAGTATTTTTGGAGAGGCTCTGCTATTTGGCAGAGTCCAGTATGACTGTGTAATATAAAAGCAATCCGGGCTGGTATCTGATAGATAAATCCTATGTCAATGCTCTGTTCAACCTTCTTAGGTTTGCTGCCATTTTTCCTAAAAAACAACAACAACAACAACAACTAATACAAGCCTTTGGATTATGTATATAATGTAGAGCCTGTGCTTGTGACGATTAAGCTGATTGGTCAGTGGGTGTGGCCACTCGTGAGTCAACTTGGAAGACAGTCGATGGTTGATGGGCAATGCACCGTTTGGCATTTGCCAGAGGCAGCTGAGGATGCTCAAGGCCTCGTAGGGAGTGGGGGCTGTATTGACTCTGGTTTCTCTTCAATACGTATAAGCCTTTCGCCTTTTACTAAAGACTTCCGTGGAGAGGAACACTTATGAGTTCAGAGTATTTTTGGAGAGGCTCTGCTATTTGGCGGAGCCCAGTATGACTGTCTAACATAAAAGCAATCCGGGCTGGAATCTGATAGATAAATTCTATGTCAACGCTCTGTTCAACATGCTAAGGTTTGCTGCCATTTTTCTTAAAAACCAACAACAACAACAACAAATACAAGCCTTTGGATTATGTATATAATGTAGAGCCTGTGCTCGTGACGATTGAGCTGATTGGTCAGTGGGTGGGGCCACTCGTGAGTCAACTTGGAAGACAGACAGTCGATGGTTGATGGGCAATGCACCGTTTGGCATTTGCCAGAGGCAGCTGAGGATGCTCAAGGCCTCGTAGGGAGTGGGGGCTGTATTGACTCTGGTTTCTCTTCAATACGTATAAGCCTTTCGCCTTTTACTAAAGACTTCCGTGGAGAGGAACACTTATGAGTTCAGAGTATTTTTGGAAAGGCTCTGCTATTTGGCAGAGTCCAGTATGACTGTGTAATATAAAAGCAATCCGGGCTGGTATCTGATAGATAAATCCTATGTCAATGCTCTGTTCGACCTTCTTAGGTTTGCTGCCATTTTTCCTAAAAAACAACAACAACAACAACAACTAATACAAGCCTTTGGATTATGTATATAATGTAGAGCCTGTGCTTGTGACGATTAAGCTGATTGGTCAGTGGGTGTGGCCACTCGTGAGTCAACTTGGAAGACAGTCGATGGTTGATGGGCAATGCACCGTTTGGCATTTGCCAGAGGCAGCTGAGGATGCTCAAGGCCTCGTAGGGAGTGGGGGCTGTATTGACTCTGGTTTCTCTTCAATACGTATAAGCCTTTCGCCTTTTACTAAAGACTTCCGTGGAGAGGAACACTTATGAGTTCAGAGTATTTTTGGAGAGGCTCTGCTATTTGGCGGAGCCCAGTATGACTGTCTAACATAAAAGCAATCCGGGCTGGAATCTGATAGATAAATTCTATGTCAACGCTCTGTTCAACATGCTAAGGTTTGCTGCCATTTTTCTTAAAAACCAACAACAACAACAACAAATACAAGCCTTTGGATTATGTATATAATGTAGAGCCTGTGCTCGTGACGATTGAGCTGATTGGTCAGTGGGTGGGGCCACTCGTGAGTCAACTTGGAAGACAGACAGTCGATGGTTGATGGGCAATGCACCGTTTGGCATTTGCCAGAGGCAGCTGAGGATGCTCAAGGCCTCGTAGGGAGTGGGGGCTGTATTGACTCTGGTTTCTCTTCAATACGTATAAGCCTTTCGCCTTTTACTAAAGACTTCCGTGGAGAGGAACACTTATGAGTTCAGAGTATTTTTGGAGAGGCTCTGCTATTTGGCAGAGCCCAGTATGACTGTGTAATATAAAAGCAATCCGGGCTGGTATCTGATAGATAAATCCTATGGCAACGCTCTGTTCAACATGCTAAGGTTTGCTGCCATTTTTCTTAAAAACCAACAACAACAACAAATACAAGCCTTTGGATTATGTATATAATGTAGAGCCTGTGCTCGTGACGATTGAGCTGATTGGTCAGTGGGTGGGGCCACTCGTGAGTCAACTTGGAAGACAGACAGTCGATGGTTGATGGGCAATGCACCGTTTGGCATTTGCCAGAGGCAGCTGAGGATGCTCAAGGCCTCGTAGGGAGTGGGGGCTGTATTGACTCTGGTTTCTCTTCAATACGTATAAGCCTTTCGCCTTTTACTAAAGACTTCCGTGGAGAGGAACACTTATGAGTTCAGAGTATTTTTGGAAAGGCTCTGCTATTTGGCAGAGCCCAGTATGACTGTGTAATATAAAAGCAATCCGGGCTGGTATCTGATAGATAAATCCGATGTCAACGCTCTGTTCAACCTGCTTAGGTTTGCTGCCATTTTTCCTAAAAACCAACAACAACAACAACAACAACAACAACAACAACAACAACAACAACAACAACAAATACAAGCCTTTGGATTATGTATATAATGTAGAGCCTGTGCTTGTGACGATTGAGCTGATTGGTCAGTGGGTGGGGCCACTCGTGAGTCAACTTGGAAGACAGACAGTCGATGGTTGATGGGCAATGCACCGTTTGGCTGTTGCCAGAGGCAGCTGAGGATGCTCAAGGCCTCGTAGGGAGTGGGGGCTGTATTGACTCTGGTTTCTCTTCAATACGTATAAGCCTTTCGCCTTTTACTAAAGACTTCCGTGGAGAGGAACACTTATGAGTTCAGAGTATTTTTGGAGAGGCTCTGCTATTTGGCAGAGTCCAGTATGACTGTGTAATATAAAAGCAATCCGGGCTGGTATCTGATAGATAAATCCTATGTCAATGCTCTGTTCAACCTTCTTAGGTTTGCTGCCATTTTTCCTAAAAAAAAACAACATCAACAACAACAAATACAAGCCTTTGGATTATGTATATAATGTAGAGCCTGTGCTTGTGACGATTAAGCTGATTGGTCAGTGGGTGTGGCCACTCGTGAGTCAACTTGGAAGACAGTCGATGGTTGATGGGCAATGCACCGTTTGGCATTTGCCAGAGGCAGCTGAGGATGCTCAAGGCCTCGTAGGGAGTGGGGGCTGTATTGACTCTGGTTTCTCTTCAATACGTATAAGCCTTTCGCCTTTTACTAAAGACTTCCGTGGAGAGGAACACTTATGAGTTCAGAGTATTTTTGGAGAGGCTCTGCTATTTGGCGGAGCCCAGTATGACTGTCTAACATAAAAGCAATCCGGGCTGGAATCTGATAGATAAATTCTATGTCAACGCTCTGTTCAACATGCTAAGGTTTGCTGCCATTTTTCTTAAAAACCAACAACAACAACAACAAATACAAGCCTTTGGATTATGTATATAATGTAGAGCCTGTGCTCGTGACGATTGAGCTGATTGGTCAGTGGGTGGGGCCACTCGTGAGTCAACTTGGAAGACAGACAGTCGATGGTTGATGGGCAATGCACCGTTTGGCATTTGCCAGAGGCAGCTGAGGATGCTCAAGGCCTCGTAGGGAGTGGGGGCTGTATTGACTCTGGTTTCTCTTCAATACGTATAAGCCTTTCGCCTTTTACTAAAGACTTCCGTGGAGAGGAACACTTATGAGTTCAGAGTATTTTTGGAGAGGCTCTGCTATTTGGCAGAGCCCAGTATGACTGTGTAATATAAAAGCAATCCGGGCTGGTATCTGATAGATAAATCCTATGTCAACGCTCTGTTCAACCTGCTTAGGTTTGCTGCCATTTTTCCTAAAAACCAACAACAACAACAACAACAACAACAACAACAACAACAACAACAACAACAACAACAAATACAAGCCTTTGGATTATGTATATAATGTAGAGCCTGTGCTTGTGACGATTGAGCTGATTGGTCAGTGGGTGGGGCCACTCGTGAGTCAACTTGGAAGACAGACAGTCGATGGTTGATGGGCAATGCACCGTTTGGCTGTTGCCAGAGGCAGCTGAGGATGCTCAAGGCCTCGTAGGGAGTGGGGGCTGTATTGACTCTGTTTTCTCTTCAATACGTATAAGCCTTTCGCCTTTTACTAAAGACTTCCGTGGAGAGGAACACTTATGAGTTCAGAGTATTTTTGGAGAGGCTCTGCTATTTGGCAGAGCCCAGTATGACTGTGTAATATAAAAGCAATCCGGGCTGGTATCTGATAGATAAATCCTATGGCAACGCTCTGTTTAACATGCTAAGGTTTGCTGCCATTTTTCTTAAAAACCAACAACAACCACAAAAAATACAAGCTTTTACATTATGTATATAATGTAGAACCTGTGCTTGTGACGATTGAGCTGATTGGTCAGTGGGTGGGGCCACTCGTGAGTCAACTTGGAAGACAGACAGTCGATGGTTGATGGGCAATGCACCGTTTGGCTGTTGCCAGAGGCAGCTGAGGATGCTCAAGGCCTCGTAGGGAGTGGGGGCTGTATTGACTCTGGTTTCTCTTCAATACGTATAAGCCTTTCGCCTTTTACTAAAGACTTCCGTGGAGAGGAACACTTATGAGTTCAGAGTATTTTTGGAGAGGCTCTGCTATTTGGCAGAGCCCAGTATGACTGTGTAATATAAAACCAATCCGGGCTGGTATCTGATAGATAAATCCTATGGCAACGCTCTGTTTAACATGCTAAGGTTTGCTGCCATTTTTCTTAAAAACCAACAACAACCACAAAAAATACAAGCTTTTACATTATGTATATAATGTAGAGCCTGTGCTTGTGACGATTGAGCTGATTGGTCAGTGGGTGGGGCCACTCGTGAGTCAACTTGGAAGACAGACAGTCGATGGTTGATGGGCAATGCACCGTTTGGCTGTTGCCAGAGGCAGCTGAGGATGCTCAAGGCCTCGTAGGGAGTGGGGGCTGTATTGACTCTGGTTTCTCTTCAATACGTCTAAGCCTTTCGCCTTTTACTAAAGACTTCCGTGGAGAGGAACACTTATGAGTTCAGAGTATTTTTGGAGAGGCTCTGCTATTTGGCAGAGTCCAGTATGACTGTGTAATATAAAAGCAATCCGGGCTGGTATCTGATAGATAAATCCTATGTCAATGCTCTGTTCAACCTTCTTAGGTTTGCTGCCATTTTTCCTAAAAAACAACAACAACAACAACAACAAATACAAGCCTTTGGATTATGTATATAATGTAGAGCCTGTGCTTGTGACGATTAAGCTGATTGGTCAGTGGGTGTGGCCACTCGTGAGTCAACTTGGAAGACAGTCGATGGTTGATGGGCAATGCACCGTTTGGCATTTGCCAGAGGCAGCTGAGGATGCTCAAGGCCTCGTAGGGAGTGGGGGCTGTATTGACTCTGGTTTCTCTTCAATACGTATAAGCCTTTCGCCTTTTACTAAAGACTTCCGTGGAGAGGAACACTTATGAGTTCAGAGTATTTTTGGAGAGGCTCTGCTATTTGGCGGAGCCCAGTATGACTGTCTAACATAAAAGCAATCCGGGCTGGAATCTGATAGATAAATTCTATGTCAACGCTCTGTTCAACATGCTAAGGTTTGCTGCCATTTTTCTTAAAAACCAACAACAACCACAAAAAATACAAGCTTTTACATTATGTATATAATGTAGAGCCTGTGCTTGTGACGATTGAGCTGATTGGTCAGTGGGTGGGGCCACTCGTGAGTCAACTTGGAAGACAGACAGTCGATGGTTGATGGGCAATGCACCGTTTGGCTGTTGCCAGAGGCAGCTGAGGATGCTCAAGGCCTCGTAGGGAGTGGGGGCTGTATTGACTCTGGTTTCTCTTCAATACGTATAAGCCTTTCGCCTTTTACTAAAGACTTCCGTGGAGAGGAACACTTATGAGTTCAGAGTATTTTTGGAGAGGCTCTGCTATTTGGCAGAGTCCAGTATGACTGTGTAATATAAAAGCAATCCGGGCTGGAATCTGATAGATAAATTCTATGTCAACGCTCTGTTCAACATGCTAAGGTTTGCTGCCATTTTTCTTAAAAACCAACAACAACAACAACAACAAATACAAGCCTTTGGATTATGTATATAATGTAGAGCCTGTGCTTGTGACGATTAAGCTGATTGGTCAGTGGGTGTGGCCACTCGTGAGTCAACTTGGAAGACAGTCGATGGTTGATGGGCAATGCACCGTTTGGCATTTGCCAGAGGCAGCTGAGGATGCTCAAGGCCTCGTAGGGAGTGGGGGCTGTATTGACTCTGGTTTCTCTTCAATACGTATAAGCCTTTCGCCTTTTACTAAAGACTTCCGTGGAGAGGAACATTTATGAGTTCAGAGTATTTTTGGAGAGGCTCTGCTATTTGGCAGAGCCCAGTATGACTGTGTAATATAAAAGCAATCCGGGCTGGTATCTGATAGATAAATCCTATGGCAACGCTCTGTTTAACATGCTAAGGTTTGCTGCCATTTTTCTTAAAAACCAACAACAACCACAAAAAATACAAGCTTTTACATTATGTATATAATGTAGAGCCTGTGCTTGTGACGATTGAGCTGATTGGTCAGTGGGTGGGGCCACTCGTGAGTCAACTTGGAAGACAGACAGTCGATGGTTGATGGGCAATGCACCGTTTGGCTGTTGCCAGAGGCAGCTGAGGATGCTCAAGGCCTCGTAGGGAGTCGGGGCTGTATTGACTCTGGTTTCTCTTCAATACGTATAAGCCTTTCGCCTTTTACTAAAGACTTCCGTGGAGAGGAACACTTATGAGTTCAGAGTATTTTTGGAGAGGCTCTGCTATTTGGCAGAGTCCAGTATGACTGTGTAATATAAAAGCAATCCGGGCTGGTATCTGATAGATAAATCCTATGTCAATGCTCTGTTCAACCTTCTTAGGTTTGCTGCCATTTTTCCTAAAAAACAACAACAACAACAACAAATACAAGCTTTTACATTATGTATATAATGTAGAGCCTGTGCTTGTGACGATTGAGCTGATTGGTCAGTGGGCGGGGCCACTCGTGAGTCAACTTGGAAGACAGACAGTCGATGGTTGATGGGCAATGCACCGTTTGGCTGTTGCCAGAGGCAGCTGAGGATGCTCAAGGCCTCGTAGGGAGTCGGGGCTGTATTGACTCTGGTTTCTCTTCAATACGTATAAGCCTTTCGCCTTTTACTAAAGACTTCCGTGGAGAGGAACACTTATGAGTTCAGAGTATTTTTGGAGAGGCTCTGCTATTTGGCAGAGTCCAGTATGACTGTGTAATATAAAAGCAATCCGGGCTGGTATCTGATAGATAAATCCTACAGTATGTCAATGCTCTGTTCAACCTTCTTAGGTTTGCTGCCATTTTTCCTAAAAAACAACAACAACAACAACAACAACAACAACAACAAATACAAGCCTTTGGATTATGTATATAATGTAGAGCCTGTGCTTGTGACGATTAAGCTGATTGGTCAGTGGGTGTGGCCACTTGTGAGTCAACTTGGAAGACAGTCGATGGTTGATGGGCAATGCACCGTTTGGCATTTGCCAGAGGCAGCTGAGGATGCTCAAGGCCTCGTAGGGAGTGGGGGCTGTATTGACTCTGGTTTCTCTTCAATACGTATAAGCCTTTCGCCTTTTACTAAAGACTTCCGTGGAGAGGAACACTTATGAGTTCAGAGTATTTTTGGAGAGGCTCTGCTATTTGGCGGAGCCCAGTATGACTGTCTAACATAAAAGCAATCCGGGCTGGAATCTGATAGATAAATTCTATGTCAACGCTCTGTTCAACATGCTAAGGTTTGCTGCCATTTTTCTTAAAAACCAACAACAACAACAACAAATACAAGCCTTTGGATTATGTATATAATGTAGAGCCTGTGCTTGTGACGATTAAGCTGATTGGTCAGTGGGTGTGGCCACTCGTGAGTCAACTTGGAAGACAGTCGATGGTTGATGGGCAATACACCGTTTGGCATTTGCCAGAGGCAGCTGAGGATGCTCAAGGCCTCGTAGGGAGTGGGGGCTGTATTGACTCTGGTTTCTCTTCAATACGTATAAGCCTTTCGCCTTTTACTAAAGACTTCCGTGGAGAGGAACACTTATGAGTTCAGAGTATTTTTGGAGAGGCTCTGCTATTTGGCGGAGCCCAGTATGACTGTGTAATATAAAAGCAATCCGGGCTGGTATCTGATAGATAAATCCTATGTCAACGCTCTGTTCAACCTGCTTAGGTTTGCTGCCATTTTTCCTAAAAACCAACAACAACAACAACAACAACAACAACAACAACAAATACAAGCCTTTGGATTATGTATATAATGTAGAGCCTGTGCTTGTGACGATTGAGCTGATTGGTCAGTGGGTGGGGCCACTCGTGAGTCAACTTGGAAGACAGACAGTCGATGGTTGATGGGCAATGCACCGTTTGGCTGTTGCCAGAGGCAGCTGAGGATGCTCAAGGCCTCGTAGGGAGTGGGGGCTGTATTGACTCTGGTTTCTCTTCAATACGTATAAGCCTTTCGCCTTTTACTAAAGACTTCCGTGGAGAGGAACACTTATGAGTTCAGAGTATTTTTGGAGAGGCTCTGCTATTTGGCGGAGCCCAGTATGACTGTCTAACATAAAAGCAATCCGGGCTGGAATCTGATAGATAAATTCTATGTCAACGCTCTGTTCAACATGCTAAGGTTTGCTGCCATTTTTCTTAAAAACCAACAACAACAAATACAAGCCTTTGGATTATGTATATAATGTAGAGCCTGTGCTCGTGACGATTGAGCTGATTGGTCAGTGGGTGGGGCCACTCGTGAGTCAACTTGGAAGACAGACAGTCGATGGTTGATGGGCAATGCACCGTTTGGCATTTGCCAGAGGCAGCTGAGGATGCTCAAGGCCTCGTAGGGAGTGGGGGCTGTATTGACTCTGGTTTCTCTTCAATTCGTATAAGCCTTTCGCCTTTTACTAAAGACTTCCGTGGAGAGGAACACTTATGAGTTCAGAGTATTTTTGGAGAGGCTCTGCTATTTGGCAGAGCCCAGTATGACTGTGTAATATAAAAGCAATCCGGGCTGGTATCTGATAGATAAATCCTATGGCAACGCTCTGTTTAACATGCTAAGGTTTGCTGCCATTTTTCTTAAAAACCAACAACAACCACAAAAAATACAAGCTTTTACATTATGTATATAATGTAGAGCCTGTGCTTGTGACGATTGAGCTGATTGGTCAGTGGGTGGGGCCACTCGTGAGTCAACTTGGAAGACAGACAGTCGATGGTTGATGGGCAATGCACCGTTTGGCTGTTGCCAGAGGCAGCTGAGGATGCTCAAGGCCTCGTAGGGAGTGGGGGCTGTATTGACTCTGGTTTCTCTTCAATACGTATAAGCCTTTCGCCTTTTACTAAAGACTTCCGTGGAGAGGAACACTTATGAGTTCAGAGTATTTTTGGAGAGGCTCTGCTATTTGGCAGAGTCCAGTATGACTGTGTAATATAAAAGCAATCCGGGCTGGTATCTGATAGATAAATCCTATGTCAATGCTCTGTTCAACCTTCTTAGGTTTGCTGCCATTTTTCCTAAAAAACAACAACAACAACAACAAATACAAGCCTTTGGATTATGTATATAATGTAGAGCCTGTGCTTGTGACGATTAAGCTGATTGGTCAGTGGGTGTGGCCACTCGTGAGTCAACTTGGAAGACAGTCGATGGTTGATGGGCAATACACCGTTTGGCATTTGCCAGAGGCAGCTGAGGATGCTCAAGGCCTCGTAGGGAGTGGGGGCTGTATTGACTCTGGTTTCTCTTCAATACGTATAAGCCTTTCGCCTTTTACTAAAGACTTCCGTGGAGAGGAACACTTATGAGTTCAGAGTATTTTTGGAGAGGCTCTGCTATTTGGCGGAGCCCAGTATGACTGTGTAATATAAAAGCAATCCGGGCTGGTATCTGATAGATAAATCCTATGTCAACGCTCTGTTCAACCTGCTTAGGTTTGCTGCCATTTTTCCTAAAAACCAACAACAACAACAACAACAACAACCACAAAAAATACAAGCCTTTGGATTATGTATATAATGTAGAGCCTGTGCTTGTGACGATTGAGCTGATTGGTCAGTGGGTGGGGCCACTCGTGAGTCAACTTGGAAGACAGACAGTCGATGGTTGATGGGCAATGCACCGTTTGGCTGTTGCCAGAGGCAGCTGAGGATGCTCAAGGCCTCGTAGGGAGTGGGGGCTGTATTGACTCTGGTTTCTCTTCAATACGTATAAGCCTTTCGCCTTTTACTAAAGACTTCCGTGGAGAGGAACACTTATGAGTTCAGAGTATTTTTGGAGAGGCTCTGCTATTTGGCAGAGTCCAGTATGACTGTGTAATATAAAAGCAATCCGGGCTGGTATCTGATAGATAAATCCTATGTCAATGCTCTGTTCAACCTTCTTAGGTTTGCTGCCATTTTTCCTAAAAAACAACAACAACAACAACAAATACAAGCCTTTGGATTATGTATATAATGTAGAGCCTGTGCTTGTGACGATTAAGCTGATTGGTCAGTGGGTGTGGCCACTCGTGAGTCAACTTGGAAGACAGTCGATGGTTGATGGGCAATACACCGTTTGGCATTTGCCAGAGGCAGCTGAGGATGCTCAAGGCCTCGTAGGGAGTGGGGGCTGTATTGACTCTGGTTTCTCTTCAATACGTATAAGCCTTTCGCCTTTTACTAAAGACTTCCGTGGAGAGGAACACTTATGAGTTCAGAGTATTTTTGGAGAGGCTCTGCTATTTGGCGGAGCCCAGTATGACTGTGTAATATAAAAGCAATCCGGGCTGGTATCTGATAGATAAATCCTATGTCAACGCTCTGTTCAACCTGCTTAGGTTTGCTGCCATTTTTCCTAAAAACCAACAACAACAACAACAACAACAACAACAACAAATACAAGCCTTTGGATTATGTATATAATGTAGAGCCTGTGCTTGTGACGATTGAGCTGATTGGTCAGTGGGTGGGGCCACTCGTGAGTCAACTTGGAAGACAGACAGTCGATGGTTGATGGGCAATGCACCGTTTGGCTGTTGCCAGAGGCAGCTGAGGATGCTCAAGGCCTCGTAGGGAGTGGGGGCTGTATTGACTCTGGTTTCTCTTCAATACGTATAAGCCTTTCGCCTTTTACTAAAGACTTCCGTGGAGAGGAACACTTATGAGTTCAGAGTATTTTTGGAGAGGCTCTGCTATTTGGCAGAGCCCAGTATGACTGTGTAATATAAAAGCAATCCGGGCTGGTATCTGATAGATAAATCCTATGGCAACGCTCTGTTTAACATGCTAAGGTTTGCTGCCATTTTTCTTAAAAACCAACAACCACAAAAAATACAAGCTTTTACATTATGTATATAATGTAGAGCCTGTGCTTGTGACGATTGAGCTGATTGGTCAGTGGGTGGGGCCACTCGTGAGTCAACTTGGAAGACAGACAGTCGATGGTTGATGGGCAATGCACCGTTTGGCTGTTGCCAGAGGCAGCTGAGGATGCTCAAGGCCTCGTAGGGAGTGGGGGCTGTATTGACTCTGGTTTCTCTTCAATACGTATAAGCCTTTCGCCTTTTACTAAAGACTTCCGTGGAGAGGAACACTTATGAGTTCAGAGTATTTTTGGAGAGGCTCTGCTATTTGGCAGAGTCCAGTATGACTGTGTAATATAAAAGCAATCCGGGCTGGTATCTGATAGATAAATCCTATGTCAATGCTCTGTTCAACCTTCTTAGGTCTGCTGCCATTTTTCCTAAAAAAAAACAACAACAACAACAACAAATACAAGCCTTTGGATTATGTATATAATGTAGAGCCTGTGCTTGTGACGATTAAGCTGATTGGTCAGTGGGTGTGGCCACTCGTGAGTCAACTTGGAAGACAGTCGATGGTTGATGGGCAATGCACCGTTTGGCATTTGCCAGAGGCAGCTGAGGATGCTCAAGGCCTCGTAGGGAGTGGGGGCTGTATTGACTCTGGTTTCTCTTCAATACGTATAAGCCTTTCGCCTTTTACTAAAGACTTCCGTGGAGAGGAACACTTATGAGTTCAGAGTATTTTTGGAGAGGCTCTGCTATTTGGCGGAGCCCAGTATGACTGTGTAATATAAAAGCAATCCGGGCTGGAATCTGATAGATAAATTCTATGTCAACGCTCTGTTCAACATGCTAAGGTTTGCTGCCATTTTTCTTAAAAACCAACAACAACAACAACAAATACAAGCCTTTGGATTATGTATATAATGTAGAGCCTGTGCTCGTGACGATTGAGCTGATTGGTCAGTGGGTGGGGCCACTCGTGAGTCAACTTGGAAGACAGACAGTCGATGGTTGATGGGCAATGCACCGTTTGGCATTTGCCAGAGGCAGCTGAGGATGCTCAAGGCCTCGTAGGGAGTGGGGGCTGTATTGACTCTGGTTTCTCTTCAATACGTATAAGCCTTTCGCCTTTTACTAAAGACTTCCGTGGAGAGGAACACTTATGAGTTCAGAGTATTTTTGGAGAGGCTCTGCTATTTGGCAGAGCCCAGTATGACTGTGTAATATAAAAGCAATCCGGGCTGGTATCTGATAGATAAATCCTATGGCAACGCTCTGTTCAACATGCTAAGGTTTGCTGCCATTTTTCTTAAAAACCAACAACAACAACAACAAATACAAGCCTTTGGATTATGTATATAATGTAGAGCCTGTGCTCGTGACGATTGAGCTGATTGGTCAGTGGGTGGGGCCACTCGTGAGTCAACTTGGAAGACAGACAGTCGATGGTTGATGGGCAATACACCGTTTGGCATTTGCCAGAGGCAGCTGAGGATGCTCAAGGCCTCGTAGGGAGTGGGGGCTGTATTGACTCTGGTTTCTCTTCAATACGTATAAGCCTTTCGCCTTTTACTAAAGACTTCCGTGGAGAGGAACACTTATGAGTTCAGAGTATTTTTGGAGAGGCTCTGCTATTTGGCGGAGCCCAGTATGACTGTGTAATATAAAAGCAATCCGGGCTGGTATCTGATAGATAAATCCTATGTCAACGCTCTGTTCAACCTGCTTAGGTTTGCTGCCATTTTTCCTAAAAACCAACAACAACAACAACAACAACAACAACAACAACAACAAATACAAGCCTTTGGATTATGTATATAATGTAGAGCCTGTGCTTGTGACGATTGAGCTGATTGGTCAGTGGGTGGGGCCACTCGTGAGTCAACTTGGAAGACAGACAGTCGATGGTTGATGGGCAATGCACCGTTTGGCTGTTGCCAGAGGCAGCTGAGGATGCTCAAGGCCTCGTAGGGAGTGGGGGCTGTATTGACTCTGGTTTCTCTTCAATACGTATAAGCCTTTCGCCTTTTACTAAAGACTTCCGTGGAGAGGAACACTTATGAGTTCAGAGTATTTTTGGAGAGGCTCTGCTATTTGGCGGAGCCCAGTATGACTGTCTAACATAAAAGCAATCCGGGCTGGAATCTGATAGATAAATTCTATGTCAACGCTCTGTTCAACATGCTAAGGTTTGCTGCCATTTTTCTTAAAAACCAACAACAACAAATACAAGCCTTTGGATTATGTATATAATGTAGAGCCTGTGCTCGTGACGATTGAGCTGATTGGTCAGTGGGTGGGGCCACTCGTGAGTCAACTTGGAAGACAGACAGTCGATGGTTGATGGGCAATGCACCGTTTGGCATTTGCCAGAGGCAGCTGAGGATGCTCAAGGCCTCGTAGGGAGTGGGGGCTGTATTGACTCTGGTTTCTCTTCAATTCGTATAAGCCTTTCGCCTTTTACTAAAGACTTCCGTGGAGAGGAACACTTATGAGTTCAGAGTATTTTTGGAGAGGCTCTGCTATTTGGCAGAGCCCAGTATGACTGTGTAATATAAAAGCAATCCGGGCTGGTATCTGATAGATAAATCCTATGGCAACGCTCTGTTTAACATGCTAAGGTTTGCTGCCATTTTTCTTAAAAACCAACAACAACCACAAAAAATACAAGCTTTTACATTATGTATATAATGTAGAGCCTGTGCTTGTGACGATTGAGCTGATTGGTCAGTGGGTGGGGCCACTCGTGAGTCAACTTGGAAGACAGACAGTCGATGGTTGATGGGCAATGCACCGTTTGGCTGTTGCCAGAGGCAGCTGAGGATGCTCAAGGCCTCGTAGGGAGTGGGGGCTGTATTGACTCTGGTTTCTCTTCAATACGTATAAGCCTTTCGCCTTTTACTAAAGACTTCCGTGGAGAGGAACACTTATGAGTTCAGAGTATTTTTGGAGAGGCTCTGCTATTTGGCAGAGTCCAGTATGACTGTGTAATATAAAAGCAATCCGGGCTGGTATCTGATAGATAAATCCTATGTCAATGCTCTGTTCAACCTTCTTAGGTTTGCTGCCATTTTTCCTAAAAAACAACAACAACAACAACAAATACAAGCCTTTGGATTATGTATATAATGTAGAGCCTGTGCTTGTGACGATTAAGCTGATTGGTCAGTGGGTGTGGCCACTCGTGAGTCAACTTGGAAGACAGTCGATGGTTGATGGGCAATACACCGTTTGGCATTTGCCAGAGGCAGCTGAGGATGCTCAAGGCCTCGTAGGGAGTGGGGGCTGTATTGACTCTGGTTTCTCTTCAATACGTATAAGCCTTTCGCCTTTTACTAAAGACTTCCGTGGAGAGGAACACTTATGAGTTCAGAGTATTTTTGGAGAGGCTCTGCTATTTGGCGGAGCCCAGTATGACTGTGTAATATAAAAGCAATCCGGGCTGGTATCTGATAGATAAATCCTATGTCAACGCTCTGTTCAACCTGCTTAGGTTTGCTGCCATTTTTCCTAAAAACCAACAACAACAACAACAACAACAACAACAACAAATACAAGCCTTTGGATTATGTATATAATGTAGAGCCTGTGCTTGTGACGATTGAGCTGATTGGTCAGTGGGTGGGGCCACTCGTGAGTCAACTTGGAAGACAGACAGTCGATGGTTGATGGGCAATGCACCGTTTGGCTGTTGCCAGAGGCAGCTGAGGATGCTCAAGGCCTCGTAGGGAGTGGGGGCTGTATTGACTCTGGTTTCTCTTCAATACGTATAAGCCTTTCGCCTTTTACTAAAGACTTCCGTGGAGAGGAACACTTATGAGTTCAGAGTATTTTTGGAGAGGCTCTGCTATTTGGCAGAGCCCAGTATGACTGTGTAATATAAAAGCAATCCGGGCTGGTATCTGATAGATAAATCCTATGGCAACGCTCTGTTTAACATGCTAAGGTTTGCTGCCATTTTTCTTAAAAACCAACAACCACAAAAAATACAAGCTTTTACATTATGTATATAATGTAGAGCCTGTGCTTGTGACGATTGAGCTGATTGGTCAGTGGGTGGGGCCACTCGTGAGTCAACTTGGAAGACAGACAGTCGATGGTTGATGGGCAATGCACCGTTTGGCTGTTGCCAGAGGCAGCTGAGGATGCTCAAGGCCTCGTAGGGAGTGGGGGCTGTATTGACTCTGGTTTCTCTTCAATACGTATAAGCCTTTCGCCTTTTACTAAAGACTTCCGTGGAGAGGAACACTTATGAGTTCAGAGTATTTTTGGAGAGGCTCTGCTATTTGGCAGAGTCCAGTATGACTGTGTAATATAAAAGCAATCCGGGCTGGTATCTGATAGATAAATCCTATGTCAATGCTCTGTTCAACCTTCTTAGGTTTGCTGCCATTTTTCCTAAAAAACAACAACAACAACAACAAATACAAGCCTTTGGATTATGTATATAATGTAGAGCCTGTGCTTGTGACGATTAAGCTGATTGGTCAGTGGGTGTGGCCACTCGTGAGTCAACTTGGAAGACAGTCGATGGTTGATGGGCAATACACCGTTTGGCATTTGCCAGAGGCAGCTGAGGATGCTCAAGGCCTCGTAGGGAGTGGGGGCTGTATTGACTCTGGTTTCTCTTCAATACGTATAAGCCTTTCGCCTTTTACTAAAGACTTCCGTGGAGAGGAACACTTATGAGTTCAGAGTATTTTTGGAGAGGCTCTGCTATTTGGCGGAGCCCAGTATGACTGTGTAATATAAAAGCAATCCGGGCTGGTATCTGATAGATAAATCCTATGTCAACGCTCTGTTCAACCTGCTTAGGTTTGCTGCCATTTTTCCTAAAAACCAACAACAACAACAACAACAACCACAACAAATACAAGCCTTTGGATTATGTATATAATGTAGAGCCTGTGCTTGTGACGATTGAGCTGATTGGTCAGTGGGTGGGGCCACTCGTGAGTCAACTTGGAAGACAGACAGTCGATGGTTGATGGGCAATGCACCGTTTGGCTGTTGCCAGAGGCAGCTGAGGATGCTCAAGGCCTCGTAGGGAGTGGGGGCTGTATTGACTCTGGTTTCTCTTCAATACGTATAAGCCTTTCGCCTTTTACTAAAGACTTCCGTGGAGAGGAACACTTATGAGTTCAGAGTATTTTTGGAGAGGCTCTGCTATTTGGCAGAGTCCAGTATGACTGTGTAATATAAAAGCAATCCGGGCTGGTATCTGATAGATAAATCCTATGTCAATGCTCTGTTCAACCTTCTTAGGTTTGCTGCCATTTTTCCTAAAAAACAACAACAACAACAACAAATACAAGCCTTTGGATTATGTATATAATGTAGAGCCTGTGCTTGTGACGATTAAGCTGATTGGTCAGTGGGTGTGGCCACTCGTGAGTCAACTTGGAAGACAGTCGATGGTTGATGGGCAATACACCGTTTGGCATTTGCCAGAGGCAGCTGAGGATGCTCAAGGCCTCGTAGGGAGTGGGGGCTGTATTGACTCTGGTTTCTCTTCAATACGTATAAGCCTTTCGCCTTTTACTAAAGACTTCCGTGGAGAGGAACACTTATGATTTCAGAGTATTTTTGGAGAGGCTCTGCTATTTGGCGGAGCCCAGTATGACTGTGTAATATAAAAGCAATCCGGGCTGGTATCTGATAGATAAATCCTATGTCAACGCTCTGTTCAACCTGCTTAGGTTTGCTGCCATTTTTCCTAAAAACCAACAACAACAACAACAACAACAACAACAAATACAAGCCTTTGGATTATGTATATAATGTAGAGCCTGTGCTTGTGACGATTGAGCTGATTGGTCAGTGGGTGGGGCCACTCGTGAGTCAACTTGGAAGACAGACAGTCGATGGTTGATGGGCAATGCACCGTTTGGCTGTTGCCAGAGGCAGCTGAGGATGCTCAAGGCCTCGTAGGGAGTGGGGGCTGTATTGACTCTGGTTTCTCTTCAATACGTATAAGCCTTTCGCCTTTTACTAAAGACTTCCGTGGAGAGGAACACTTATGAGTTCAGAGTATTTTTGGAGAGGCTCTGCTATTTGGCAGAGCCCAGTATGACTGTGTAATATAAAAGCAATCCGGGCTGGTATCTGATAGATAAATCCTATGGCAACGCTCTGTTTAACATGCTAAGGTTTGCTGCCATTTTTCTTAAAAACCAACAACCACAAAAAATACAAGCTTTTACATTATGTATATAATGTAGAGCCTGTGCTTGTGACGATTGAGCTGATTGGTCAGTGGGTGGGGCCACTCGTGAGTCAACTTGGAAGACAGACAGTCGATGGTTGATGGGCAATGCACCGTTTGGCTGTTGCCAGAGGCAGCTGAGGATGCTCAAGGCCTCGTAGGGAGTGGGGGCTGTATTGACTCTGGTTTCTCTTCAATACGTATAAGCCTTTCGCCTTTTACTAAAGACTTCCGTGGAGAGGAACACTTATGAGTTCAGAGTATTTTTGGAGAGGCTCTGCTATTTGGCAGAGTCCAGTATGACTGTGTAATATAAAAGCAATCCGGGCTGGTATCTGATAGATAAATCCTATGTCAATGCTCTGTTCAACCTTCTTAGGTCTGCTGCCATTTTTCCTAAAAAAAAACAACAACAACAACAACAAATACAAGCCTTTGGATTATGTATATAATGTAGAGCCTGTGCTTGTGACGATTAAGCTGATTGGTCAGTGGGTGTGGCCACTCGTGAGTCAACTTGGAAGACAGTCGATGGTTGATGGGCAATGCACCGTTTGGCATTTGCCAGAGGCAGCTGAGGATGCTCAAGGCCTCGTAGGGAGTGGGGGCTGTATTGACTCTGGTTTCTCTTCAATACGTATAAGCCTTTCGCCTTTTACTAAAGACTTCCGTGGAGAGGAACACTTATGAGTTCAGAGTATTTTTGGAGAGGCTCTGCTATTTGGCGGAGCCCAGTATGACTGTCTAACATAAAAGCAATCCGGGCTGGAATCTGATAGATAAATTCTATGTCAACGCTCTGTTCAACATGCTAAGGTTTGCTGCCATTTTTCTTAAAAACCAACAACAACAACAACAAATACAAGCCTTTGGATTATGTATATAATGTAGAGCCTGTGCTCGTGACGATTGAGCTGATTGGTCAGTGGGTGGGGCCACTCGTGAGTCAACTTGGAAGACAGACAGTCGATGGTTGATGGGCAATGCACCGTTTGGCATTTGCCAGAGGCAGCTGAGGATGCTCAAGGCCTCGTAGGGAGTGGGGGCTGTATTGACTCTGGTTTCTCTTCAATACGTATAAGCCTTTCGCCTTTTACTAAAGACTTCCGTGGAGAGGAACACTTATGAGTTCAGAGTATTTTTGGAGAGGCTCTGCTATTTGGCAGAGCCCAGTATGACTGTGTAATATAAAAGCAATCCGGGCTGGTATCTGATAGATAAATCCTATGGCAACGCTCTGTTCAACATGCTAAGGTTTGCTGCCATTTTTCTTAAAAACCAACAACAACAACAACAAATACAAGCCTTTGGATTATGTATATAATGTAGAGCCTGTGCTCGTGACGATTGAGCTGATTGGTCAGTGGGTGGGGCCACTCGTGAGTCAACTTGGAAGACAGACAGTCGATGGTTGATGGGCAATGCACCGTTTGGCATTTGCCAGAGGCAGCTGAGGATGCTCAAGGCCTCGTAGGGAGTGGGGGCTGTATTGACTCTGGTTTCTCTTCAATACGTATAAGCCTTTCGCCTTTTACTAAAGACTTCCGTGGAGAGGAACACTTATGAGTTCAGAGTATTTTTGGAGAGGCTCTGCTATTTGGCGGAGCCCAGTATGACTGTCTAACATAAAAGCAATCCGGGCTGGAATCTGATAGATAAATTCTATGTCAACGCTCTGTTCAACATGCTAAGGTTTGCTGCCATTTTTCTTAAAAACCAACAACAACAACAACAAATACAAGCCTTTGGATTATGTATATAATGTAGAGCCTGTGCTCGTGACGATTGAGCTGATTGGTCAGTGGGTGGGGCCACTCGTGAGTCAACTTGGAAGACAGACAGTCGATGGTTGATGGGCAATGCACCGTTTGGCATTTGCCAGAGGCAGCTGAGGATGCTCAAGGCCTCGTAGGGAGTGGGGGCTGTATTGACTCTGGTTTCTCTTCAATACGTATAAGCCTTTCGCCTTTTACTAAAGACTTCCGTGGAGAGGAACACTTATGAGTTCAGAGTATTTTTGGAGAGGCTCTGCTATTTGGCAGAGCCCAGTATGACTGTGTAATATAAAAGCAATCCGGGCTGGTATCTGATAGATAAATCCTATGGCAACGCTCTGTTCAACATGCTAAGGTTTGCTGCCATTTTTCTTAAAAACCAACAACAACAACAACAACAACAAATACAAGCCTTTGGATTATGTATATAATGTAGAGCCTGTGCTCGTGACGATTGAGCTGATTGGTCAGTGGGTGGGGCCACTCGTGAGTCAACTTGGAAGACAGACAGTCGATGGTTGATGGGCAATGCACCGTTTGGCATTTGCCAGAGGCAGCTGAGGATGCTCAAGGCCTCGTAGGGAGTGGGGGCTGTATTGACTCTGGTTTCTCTTCAATACGTATAAGCCTTTCGCCTTTTACTAAAGACTTCCGTGGAGAGGAACACTTATGAGTTCAGAGTATTTTTGGAAAGGCTCTGCTATTTGGCAGAGCCCAGTATGACTGTGTAATATAAAAGCAATCCGGGCTGGTATCTGATAGATAAATCCTATGTCAACGCTCTGTTCAACCTGCTTAGGTTTGCTGCCATTTTTCCTAAAAACCAACAACAACAACAACAACAACAACAACAACAACAACAAATACAAGCCTTTGGATTATGTATATAATGTAGAGCCTGTGCTTGTGACGATTGAGCTGATTGGTCAGTGGGTGGGGCCACTCGTGAGTCAACTTGGAAGACAGACAGTCGATGGTTGATGGGCAATGCACCGTTTGGCTGTTGCCAGAGGCAGCTGAGGATGCTCAAGGCCTCGTAGGGAGTGGGGGCTGTATTGACTCTGGTTTCTCTTCAATACGTATAAGCCTTTCGCCTTTTACTAAAGACTTCCGTGGAGAGGAACACTTATGAGTTCAGAGTATTTTTGGAGAGGCTCTGCTATTTGGCAGAGTCCAGTATGACTGTGTAATATAAAAGCAATCCGGGCTGGTATCTGATAGATAAATCCTATGTCAATGCTCTGTTCAACCTTCTTAGGTTTGCTGCCATTTTTCCTAAAAAACAACAACAACAACAACAAATACAAGCCTTTGGATTATGTATATAATGTAGAGCCTGTGCTTGTGACGATTAAGCTGATTGGTCAGTGGGTGTGGCCACTCGTGAGTCAACTTGGAAGACAGTCGATGGTTGATGGGCAATACACCGTTTGGCATTTGCCAGAGGCAGCTGAGGATGCTCAAGGCCTCGTAGGGAGTGGGGGCTGTATTGACTCTGGTTTCTCTTCAATACGTATAAGCCTTTCGCCTTTTACTAAAGACTTCCGTGGAGAGGAACACTTATGAGTTCAGAGTATTTTTGGAGAGGCTCTGCTATTTGGCGGAGCCCAGTATGACTGTGTAATATAAAAGCAATCCGGGCTGGTATCTGATAGATAAATCCTATGTCAACGCTCTGTTCAACCTGCTTCGGTTTGCTGCCATTTTTCCTAAAAACCAACAACAACAACAACAACAACAACAAATACAAGCCTTTGGATTATGTATATAATGTAGAGCCTGTGCTTGTGACGATTGAGCTGATTGGTCAGTGGGTGGGGCCACTCGTGAGTCAACTTGGAAGACAGACAGTCGATGGTTGATGGGCAATGCACCGTTTGGCTGTTGCCAGAGGCAGCTGAGGATGCTCAAGGCCTCGTAGGGAGTGGGGGCTGTATTGACTCTGGTTTCTCTTCAATACGTATAAGCCTTTCGCCTTTTACTAAAGACTTCCGTGGAGAGGAACACTTATGAGTTCAGAGTATTTTTGGAGAGGCTCTGCTATTTGGCAGAGCCCAGTATGACTGTGTAATATAAAAGCAATCCGGGCTGGTATCTGATAGATAAATCCTATGGCAACGCTCTGTTTAACATGCTAAGGTTTGCTGCCATTTTTCTTAAAAACCAACAACAACCACAAAAAATACAAGCTTTTACATTATGTATATAATGTAGAGCCTGTGCTTGTGACGATTGAGCTGATTGGTCAGTGGGTGGGGCCACTCGTGAGTCAACTTGGAAGACAGACAGTCGATGGTTGATGGGCAATGCACCGTTTGGCTGTTGCCAGAGGCAGCTGAGGATGCTCAAGGCCTCGTAGGGAGTGGGGGCTGTATTGACTCTGGTTTCTCTTCAATACGTATAAGCCTTTCGCCTTTTACTAAAGACTTCCGTGGAGAGGAACACTTATGAGTTCAGAGTATTTTTGGAGAGGCTCTGCTATTTGGCAGAGCCCAGTATGACTGTGTAATATAAAAGCAATCCGGGCTGGTATCTGATAGATAAATCCTATGGCAACGCTCTGTTTAACATGCTAAGGTTTGCTGCCATTTTTCTTAAAAACCAACAACAACCACAAAAAAATACAAGCTTTTACATTATGTATATAATGTAGAGCCTGTGCTTGTGACGATTGAGCTGATTGTTCAGTGGGTGGGGCCACTCGTGAGTCAACTTGGAAGACAGACAGTCGATGGTTGATGGGCAATTCACCGTTTGGCTGTTGCCAGAGGCAGCTGAGGATGCTCAAGGCCTCGTAGGGAGTGGGGGCTGTATTGACTCTGGTTTCTCTTCAATACGTATAAGCCTTTCGCCTTTTACTAAAGACTTCCGTGGAGAGGAACACTTATGAGTTCAGAGTATTTTTGGAGAGGCTCTGCTATTTGGCAGAGCCCAGTATGACTGTGTAATATAAAACCAATCCGGGCTGGTATCTGATAGATAAATCCTATGGCAACGCTCTGTTTAACATGCTAAGGTTTGCTGCCATTTTTCTTAAAAAACAACAACAACAACAACAAATACAAGCCTTTGGATTATGTATATAATGTAGAGCCTGTGCTTGTGACGATTAAGCTGATTGGTCAGTGGGTGTGGCCACTCGTGAGTCAACTTGGAAGACAGTCGATGGTTGATGGGCAATGCACCGTTTGGCATTTGCCAGAGGCAGCTGAGGATGCTCAAGGCCTCGTAGGGAGTGGGGGCTGTATTGACTCTGGTTTCTCTTTAATACGTATAAGCCTTTCGCCTTTTACTAAAGACTTCCGTGGAGAGGAACACTTATGAGTTCAGAGTATTTTTGGAGAGGCTCTGCTATTTGGCGGAGCCCAGTATGACTGTCTAACATAAAAGCAATCCGGGCTGGAATCTGATAGATAAATTCTATGTCAACGCTCTGTTCAACATGCTAAGGTTTGCTGCCATTTTTCTTAAAAACCAACAACAACAACAACAAATACAAGCCTTTGGATTATGTATATAATCTAGAGCCTGTGCTCGTGACGATTGAGCTGATTGGTCAGTGGGTGGGGCCACTCGTGAGTCAACTTGGAAGACAGACAGTCGATGGTTGATGGGCAATTCACCGTTTGGCTGTTGCCAGAGGCAGCTGAGGATGCTCAAGGCCTCGTAGGGAGTGGGGGCTGTATTGACTCTGGTTTCTCTTCAATACGTATAAGCCTTTCGCCTTTTACTAAAGACTTCCGTGGAGAGGAACACTTATGAGTTCAGAGTATTTTTGGAGAGGCTCTGCTATTTGGCAGAGCCCAGTATGACTGTGTAATATAAAACCAATCCGGGCTGGTATCTGATAGATAAATCCTATGGCAACGCTCTGTTTAACATGCTAAGGTTTGCTGCCATTTTTCTTAAAAAACAACAACAACAACAACAAATACAAGCCTTTGGATTATGTATATAATGTAGAGCCTGTGCTTGTGACGATTAAGCTGATTGGTCAGTGGGTGTGGCCACTCGTGAGTCAACTTGGAAGACAGTCGATGGTTGATGGGCAATGCACCGTTTGGCATTTGCCAGAGGCAGCTGAGGATGCTCAAGGCCTCGTAGGGAGTGGGGGCTGTATTGACTCTGGTTTCTCTTCAATACGTATAAGCCTTTCGCCTTTTACTAAAGACTTCCGTGGAGAGGAACACTTATGAGTTCAGAGTATTTTTGGAGAGGCTCTGCTATTTGGCGGAGCCCAGTATGACTGTCTAACATAAAAGCAATCCGGGCTGGAATCTGATAGATAAATTCTATGTCAACGCTCTGTTCAACATGCTAAGGTTTGCTGCCATTTTTCTTAAAAACCAACAACAACAACAACAAATACAAGCCTTTGGATTATGTATATAATCTAGAGCCTGTGCTCGTGACGATTGAGCTGATTGGTCAGTGGGTGGGGCCACTCGTGAGTCAACTTGGAAGACAGACAGTCGATGGTTGATGGTCAATGCACCGTTTGGCATTTGCCAGAGGCAGCTGAGGATGCTCAAGGCCTCGTAGGGAGTGGGGGCTGTATTGACTCTGGTTTCTCTTCAATACGTATAAGCCTTTCGCCTTTTACTAAAGACTTCCGTGGAGAGGAACACTTATGAGTTCAGAGTATTTTTGGAGAGGCTCTGCTATTTGGCAGAGCCCAGTATGACTGTGTAATATAAAAGCAATCCGGGCTGGTATCTGATAGATAAATCCTATGGCAACGCTCTGTTCAACATGCTAAGGTTTGCTGCCATTTTTCTTAAAAACCAACAACAACAACAACAAATACAAGCCTTTGGATTATGTATATAATGTAGAGCCTGTGCTCGTGACGATTGAGCTGATTGGTCAGTGGGTGGGGCCACTCGTGAGTCAACTTGGAAGACAGACAGTCGATGGTTGATGGGCAATGCACCGTTTGGCATTTGCCAGAGGCAGCTGAGGATGCTCAAGGCCTCGTAGGGAGTGGGGGCTGTATTGACTCTGGTTTCTCTTCAATACGTATAAGCCTTTCGCCTTTTACTAAAGACTTCCGTGGAGAGGAACACTTATGAGTTCAGAGTATTTTTGGAAAGGCTCTGCTATTTGGCAGAGCCCAGTATGACTGTGTAATATAAAAGCAATCCGGGCTGGTATCTGATAGATAAATCCTATGTCAACGCTCTGTTCAACCTGCTTAGGTTTGCTGCCATTTTTCCTAAAAACCAACAACAACAACAACAACAACAACAACAAATACAAGCCTTTGGATTATGTATATAATGTAGAGCCTGTGCTTGTGACGATTGAGCTGATTGGTCAGTGGGTGGGGCCACTCGTGAGTCAACTTGGAAGACAGACAGTCGATGGTTGATGGGCAATGCACCGTTTGGCTGTTGCCAGAGGCAGCTGAGGATGCTCAAGGCCTCGTAGGGAGTGGGGGCTGTATTGACTCAGGTTTCTCTTCAATACGTATAAGCCTTTCGCCTTTTACTAAAGACTTCCGTGGAGAGGAACACTTATGAGTTCAGAGTATTTTTGGAGAGGCTCTGCTATTTGGCAGAGCCCAGTATGACTGTGTAATATAAAACCAATCCGGGCTGGTATCTGATAGATAAATCCTATGGCAACGCTCTGTTTAACATGCTAAGGTTTGCTGCCATTTTTCTTAAAAAACAACAACAACAACAACAAATACAAGCCTTTGGATTATGTATATAATGTAGAGCCTGTGCTTGTGACGATTAAGCTGATTGGTCAGTGGGTGTGGCCACTCGTGAGTCAACTTGGAAGACAGTCGATGGTTGATGGGCAATGCACCGTTTGGCATTTGCCAGAGGCAGCTGAGGATGCTCAAGGCCTCGTAGGGAGTGGGGGCTGTATTGACTCTGGTTTCTCTTCAATACGTATAAGCCTTTCGCCTTTTACTAAAGACTTCCGTGGAGAGGAACACTTATGAGTTCAGAGTATTTTTGGAGAGGCTCTGCTATTTGGCGGAGCCCAGTATGACTGTCTAACATAAAAGCAATCCGGGCTGGAATCTGATAGATAAATTCTATGTCAACGCTCTGTTCAACATGCTAAGGTTTGCTGCCATTTTTCTTAAAAACCAACAACAACAACAACAAATACAAGCCTTTGGATTATGTATATAATCTAGAGCCTGTGCTCGTGACGATTGAGCTGATTGGTCAGTGGGTGGGGCCACTCGTGAGTCAACTTGGAAGACAGACAGTCGATGGTTGATGGGCAATGCACCGTTTGGCATTTGCCAGAGGCAGCTGAGGATGCTCAAGGCCTCGTAGGGAGTGGGGGCTGTATTGACTCTGGTTTCTCTTCAATACGTATAAGCCTTTCGCCTTTTACTAAAGACTTCCGTGGAGAGGAACACTTATGAGTTCAGAGTATTTTTGGAGAGGCTCTGCTATTTGGCAGAGCCCAGTATGACTGTGTAATATAAAAGCAATCCGGGCTGGTATCTGATAGATAAATCCTATGGCAACGCTCTGTTCAACATGCTAAGGTTTGCTGCCATTTTTCTTAAAAACCAACAACAACAACAACAAATACAAGCCTTTGGATTATGTATATAATGTAGAGCCTGTGCTCGTGACGATTGAGCTGATTGGTCAGTGGGTGGGGCCACTCGTGAGTCAACTTGGAAGACAGACAGTCGATGGTTGATGGGCAATGCACCGTTTGGCATTTGCCAGAGGCAGCTGAGGATGCTCAAGGCCTCGTAGGGAGTGGGGGCTGTATTGACTCTGGTTTCTCTTCAATACGTATAAGCCTTTCGCCTTTTACTAAAGACTTCCGTGGAGAGGAACACTTATGAGTTCAGAGTATTTTTGGAAAGGCTCTGCTATTTGGCAGAGCCCAGTATGACTGTGTAATATAAAAGCAATCCGGGCTGGTATCTGATAGATAAATCCTATGTCAACGCTCTGTTCAACCTGCTTAGGTTTGCTGCCATTTTTCCTAAAAACCAACAACAACAACAACAACAACAACAAATACAAGCCTTTGGATTATGTATATAATGTAGAGCCTGTGCTTGTGACGATTGAGCTGATTGGTCAGTGGGTGGGGCCACTCGTGAGTCAACTTGGAAGACAGACAGTCGATGGTTGATGGGCAATGCACCGTTTGGCTGTTGCCAGAGGCAGCTGAGGATGCTCAAGGCCTCGTAGGGAGTGGGGGCTGTATTGACTCTGGTTTCTCTTCAATACGTATAAGCCTTTCGCCTTTTACTAAAGACTTCCGTGGAGAGGAACACTTATGAGTTCAGAGTATTTTTGGAGAGGCTCTGCTATTTGGCAGAGTCCAGTATGACTGTGTAATATAAAAGCAATCCGGGCTGGTATCTGATAGATAAATCCTATGTCAATGCTCTGTTCAACCTTCTTAGGTTTGCTGCCATTTTTCCTAAAAAACAACAACAACAACAACAAATACAAGCCTTTGGATTATGTATATAATGTAGAGCCTGTGCTTGTGACGATTAAGCTGATTGGTCAGTGGGTGTGGCCACTCGTGAGTCAACTTGGAAGACAGTCGATGGTTGATGGGCAATACACCGTTTGGCATTTGCCAGAGGCAGCTGAGGATGCTCAAGGCCTCGTAGGGAGTGGGGGCTGTATTGACTCTGGTTTCTCTTCAATACGTATAAGCCTTTCGCCTTTTACTAAAGACTTCCTTGGAGAGGAACACTTATGAGTTCAGAGTATTTTTGGAGAGGCTCTGCTATTTGGCGGAGCCCAGTATGACTGTGTAATATAAAAGCAATCCGGGCTGGTATCTGATAGATAAATCCTATGTCAACGCTCTGTTCAACCTGCTTAGGTTTGCTGCCATTTTTCCTAAAAACCAACAACAACAACAACAACAACAACAACAACAAATACAAGCCTTTGGATTATGTATATAATGTAGAGCCTGTGCTTGTGACGATTGAGCTGATTGGTCAGTGGGTGGGGCCACTCGTGAGTCAACTTGGAAGACAGACAGTCGATGGTTGATGGGCAATGCACCGTTTGGCTGTTGCCAGAGGCAGCTGAGGATGCTCAAGGCCTCGTAGGGAGTGGGGGCTGTATTGACTCTGGTTTCTCTTCAATACGTATAAGCCTTTCGCCTTTTACTAAAGACTTCCGTGGAGAGGAACACTTATGAGTTCAGAGTATTTTTGGAGAGGCTCTGCTATTTGGCGGAGCCCAGTATGACTGTGTAATATAAAAGCAATCCGGGCTGGTATCTGATAGATAAATCCTATGGCAACGCTCTGTTCAACATGCTAAGGTTTGCTGCCATTTTTCTTAAAAACCAACAACAACAACAACAAATACAAGCCTTTGGATTATGTATATAATGTAGAGCCTGTGCTCGTGACGATTGAGCTGATTGGTCAGTGGGTGGGGCCACTCGTGAGTCAACTTGGAAGACAGACAGTCGATGGTTGATGGGCAATGCACCGTTTGGCATTTGCCAGAGGCAGCTGAGGATGCTCAAGGCCTCGTAGGGAGTGGGGGCTGTATTGACTCTGGTTTCTCTTCAATACGTATAAGCCTTTCGCCTTTTACTAAAGACTTCCGTGGAGAGGAACACTTATGAGTTCAGAGTATTTTTGGAAAGGCTCTGCTATTTGGCAGAGCCCAGTATGACTGTGTAATATAAAAGCAATCCGGGCTGGTATCTGATAGATAAATCCTATGTCAACGCTCTGTTCAACCTGCTTAGGTTTGCTGCCATTTTTCCTAAAAACCAACAACTACAACAACAACAACAACAACAACAACAACAACAACAACAACAACAACAAATACAAGCCTTTGGATTATGTATATAATGTAGAGCCTGTGCTTGTGACGATTGAGCTGATTGGTCAGTGGGTGGGGCCACTCGTGAGTCAACTTGGAAGACAGACAGTCGATGGTTGATGGGCAATGCACCGTTTGGCTGTTGCCAGAGGCAGCTGAGGATGCTCAAGGCCTCGTAGGGAGTGGGGGCTGTATTGACTCTGGTTTCTCTTCAATACGTATAAGCCTTTCGCCTTTTACTAAAGACTTCCGTGGAGAGGAACACTTATGAGTTCAGAGTATTTTTGGAGAGGCTCTGCTATTTGGCAGAGCCCAGTATGACTGTGTAATATAAAAGCAATCCGGGCTGGTATCTGATAGATAAATCCTATGGCAACGCTCTGTTTAACATGCTAAGGTTTGCTGCCATTTTTCTTAAAAACCAACAACAACCACAAAAAATACAAGCTTTTACATTATGTATATAATGTAGAGCCTGTGCTTGTGACGATTGAGCTGATTGGTCAGTGGGTGGGGCCACTCGTGAGTCAACTTGGAAGACAGACAGTCGATGGTTGATGGGCAATGCACCGTTTGGCTGTTGCCAGAGGCAGCTGAGGATGCTCAAGGCCTCGTAGGGAGTGGGGGCTGTATTGACTCTGGTTTCTCTTCAATACGTATAAGCCTTTCGCCTTTTACTAAAGACTTCCGTGGAGAGGAACACTTATGAGTTCAGAGTATTTTTGGAGAGGCTCTGCTATTTGGCGGAGCCCAGTATGACTGTGTAATATAAAAGCAATCCGGGCTGTTATCTGATAGATAAATCCTATGTCAACGCTCTGTTCAACCTGCTTAGGTTTGCTGCCATTTTTCCTAAAAATCAACAACAACAACAACAACAACAAATACAAGCCTTTGGATTATGTATATAATGTAGAGCCTGTGCTTGTGACGATTGAGCTGATTGGTCAGTGGGTGGGGCCACTCGTGAGTCAACTTGGAAGACAGACAGTCGATGGTTGATGGGCAATGCACCGTTTGGCTGTTGCCAGAGGCAGCTGAGGATGCTCAAGGCCTCGTAGGGAGTGGGGGCTGTATTGACTCTGGTTTCTCTTCAATACGTATAAGCCTTTCGCCTTTTACTAAAGACTTCCGTGGAGAGGAACACTTATGAGTTCAGAGTATTTTTGGAGAGGCTCTGCTATTTGGTAGAGCCCAGTATGACTGTGTAATATAAAACCAATCCGGGCTGGTATCTGATAGATAAATCCTATGGCAACGCTCTGTTTAACATGCTAAGGTTTGCTGCCATTTTTCTTAAAAACCAACAACAACCACAAAAAATACAAGCTTTTACATTATGTATATAATGTAGAGCCTGTGCTTGTGACGATTGAGCTGATTGGTCAGTGGGTGGGGCCACTCGTGAGTCAACTTGGAAGACAGACAGTCGATGGTTGATGGGCAATGCACCGTTTGGCTGTTGCCAGAGGCAGCTGAGGATGCTCAAGGCCTCGTAGGGAGTGGGGGCTGTATTGACTCTGGTTTCTCTTCAATACGTATAAGCCTTTCGCCTTTTACTAAAGACTTCCGTGGAGAGGAACACTTATGAGTTCAGAGTATTTTTGGAGAGGCTCTGCTATTTGGCAGAGTCCAGTATGACTGTGTAATATAAAAGCAATCCGGGCTGGTATCTGATAGATAAATCCTATGTCAATGCTCTGTTCAACCTTCTTAGGTTTGCTGCCATTTTTCCTAAAAAAAACCAACAACAACAAATACAAGCCTTTGGATTATGTATATAATGTAGAGCCTGTGCTTGTGACGATTAAGCTGATTGGTCCGTGGGTGTGGCCACTCGTGAGTCAACTTGGAAGACAGTCGATGGTTGATGGGCAATGCACCGTTTGGCATTTGCCAGAGGCAGCTGAGGATGCTCAAGGCCTCGTAGGGAGTGGGGGCTGTATTGACTCTGGTTTCTCTTCAATACGTATAAGCCTTTCGCCTTTTACTAAAGACTTCCGTGGAGAGGAACACTTATGAGTTCAGAGTATTTTTGGAGAGGCTCTGCTATTTGGCGGAGCCCAGTATGACTGTCTAACATAAAAGCAATCCGGGCTGGAATCTGATAGATAAATTCTATGTCAACGCTCTGTTCAACATGCTAAGGTTTGCTGCCATTTTTCTTAAAAACCAACAACAACAACAACAACAAATACAAGCCTTTGGATTATGTATATAATGTAGAGCCTGTGCTCGTGACGATTGAGCTGATTGGTCAGTGGGTGGGGCCACTCGTGAGTCAACTTGGAAGACAGACAGTCGATGGTTGATGGGCAATGCACCGTTTGGCTGTTGCCAGAGGCAGCTGAGGATGCTCAAGGCCTCGTAGGGAGTGGGGGCTGTATTGACTCTGGTTTCTCTTCAATACGTATAAGCCTTTCGCCTTTTACTAAAGACTTCCGTGGAGAGGAACACTTATGAGTTCAGAGTATTTTTGGAGAGGCTCTGCTATTTGGCAGAGCCCAGTATGACTGTGTAATATAAAAGCAATCCGGGCTGGTATCTGATAGATAAATCCTATGGCAACGCTCTGTTCAACATGCTAAGGTTTGCTGCCATTTTTCTTAAAAACCAACAACAACAACAACAAATACAAGCCTTTGGATTATGTATATAATGTAGAGCCTGTGCTCGTGACGATTGAGCTGATTGGTCAGTGGGTGGGGCCACTCGTGAGTCAACTTGGAAGACAGACAGTCGATGGTTGATGGGCAATGCACCGTTTGGCATTTGCCAGAGGCAGCTGAGGATGCTCAAGGCCTCGTAGGGAGTGGGGGCTGTATTGACTCTGGTTTCTCTTCAATACGTATAAGCCTTTCGCCTTTTACTAAAGACTTCCGTGGAGAGGAACACTTATGAGTTCAGAGTATTTTTGGAAAGGCTCTGCTATTTGGCAGAGCCCAGTATGACTGTGTAATATAAAAGCAATCCGGGCTGGTATCTGATAGATAAATCCTATGTCAACGCTCTGTTCAACCTGCTTAGGTTTGCTGCCATTTTTCCTAAAAACCAACAACAACAACAACAACAACAACAACAACAACAACAACAACAACAACAACAACAAATACAAGCCTTTGGATTATGTATATAATGTAGAGCCTGTGCTTGTGACGATTGAGCTGATTGGTCAGTGGGTGGGGCCACTCGTGAGTCAACTTGGAAGACAGACAGTCGATGGTTGATGGGCAATGCACCGTTTGGCTGTTGCCAGAGGCAGCTGAGGATGCTCAAGGCCTCGTAGGGAGTGGGGGCTGTATTGACTCTGGTTTCTCTTCAATACGTATAAGCCTTTCGCCTTTTACTAAAGACTTCCATGGAGAGGAACACTTATGAGTTCAGAGTATTTTTGGAGAGGCTCTGCTATTTGGCAGAGTCCAGTATGACTGTGTAATATAAAAGCAATCCGGGCTGGTATCTGATAGATAAATCCTATGTCAATGCTCTGTTCAACCTTCTTAGGTTTGCTGCCATTTTTCCTAAAAAAAAACAACAACAACAACAACAAATACAAGCCTTTGGATTATGTATATAATGTAGAGCCTGTGCTTGTGACGATTAAGCTGATTGGTCAGTGGGTGTGGCCACTCGTGAGTCAACTTGGAAGACAGTCGATGGTTGATGGGCAATGCACCGTTTGGCATTTGCCAGAGGCAGCTGAGGATGCTCAAGGCCTCGTAGGGAGTGGGGGCTGTATTGACTCTGGTTTCTCTTCAATACGTATAAGCCTTTCGCCTTTTACTAAAGACTTCCGTGGAGAGGAACACTTATGAGTTCAGAGTATTTTTGGAGAGGCTCTGCTATTTGGCGGAGCCCAGTATGACTGTCTAACATAAAAGCAATCCGGGCTGGAATCTGATAGATAAATTCTATGTCAACGCTCTGTTCAACATGCTAAGGTTTGCTGCCATTTTTCTTAAAAACCAACAACAACAACAACAAATACAAGCCTTTGGATTATGTATATAATGTAGAGCCTGTGCTCGTGACGATTGAGCTGATTGGTCAGTGGGTGGGGCCACTCGTGAGTCAACTTGGAAGACAGACAGTCGATGGTTGATGGGCAATGCACTGTTTGGCATTTGCCAGAGGCAGCTGAGGATGCTCAAGGCCTCGTAGGGAGTGGGGGCTGTATTGACTCTGGTTTCTCTTCAATACGTATAAGCCTTTCGCCTTTTACTAAAGACTTCCGTGGAGAGGAACACTTATGAGTTCAGAGTATTTTTGGAGAGGCTCTGCTATTTGGCAGAGCCCAGTATGACTGTGTAATATAAAAGCAATCCGGGCTGGTATCTGATAGATAAATCCTATGTCAACGCTCTGTTCAACCTGCTTAGGTTTGCTGCCATTTTTCCTAAAAACCAACAACAACAACAACAACAACAACAAATACAAGCCTTTGGATTATGTATATAATGTAGAGCCTGTGCTTGTGACGATTGAGCTGATTGGTCAGTGGGTGGGGCCACTCGTGAGTCAACTTGGAAGACAGACAGTCGATGGTTGATGGGCAATGCACCGTTTGGCATTTGCCAGAGGCAGCTGAGGATGCTCAAGGCCTCGTAGGGAGTGGGGGCTGTATTGACTCTGGTTTCTCTTCAATACGTATAAGCCTTTTGCCTTTTACTAAAGACTTCCGTGGAGAGGAACACTTATGAGTTCAGAGTATTTTTGGAGAGGCTCTGCTATTTGGCGGAGCCCAGTATGACTGTCTAACATAAAAGCAATCCGGGCTGGAATCTGATAGATAAATTCTATGTCAACGCTCTGTTCAACATGCTAAGGTTTGCTGCCATTTTTCTTAAAAACCAACAACAACAACAACAACAACAAATACAAGCCTTTGGATTATGTATATAATGTAGAGCCTGTGCTCGTGACGATTGAGCTGATTGGTCAGTGGGTGGGGCCACTCGTGAGTCAACTTGGAAGACAGACAGTCGATGGTTGATGGGCAATGCACCGTTTGGCTGTTGCCAGAGGCAGCTGAGGATGCTCAAGGCCTCGTAGGGAGTGGGGGCTGTATTGACTCTGGTTTCTCTTCAATACGTATAAGCCTTTCGCCTTTTACTAAAGACTTCCGTGGAGAGGAACACTTATGAGTTCAGAGTATTTTTGGAGAGGCTCTGCTATTTGGCAGAGCCCAGTATGACTGTGTAATATAAAAGCAATCCGGGCTGGTATCTGATAGATAAATCCTATGGCAACGCTCTGTTCAACATGCTAAGGTTTGCTGCCATTTTTCTTAAAAACCAACAACAACAACAACAAATACAAGCCTTTGGATTATGTATATAATGTAGAGCCTGTGCTCGTGACGATTGAGCTGATTGGTCAGTGGGTGGGGCCACTCGTGAGTCAACTTGGAAGACAGACAGTCGATGGTTGATGGGCAATGCACCGTTTGGCATTTGCCAGAGGCAGCTGAGGATGCTCAAGGCCTCGTAGGGAGTGGGGGCTGTATTGACTCTGGTTTCTCTTCAATACGTATAAGCCTTTCGCCTTTTACTAAAGACTTCCGTGGAGAGGAACACTTATGAGTTCAGAGTATTTTTGGAAAGGCTCTGCTATTTGGCAGAGCCCAGTATGACTGTGTAATATAAAAGCAATCCGGGCTGGTATCTGATAGATAAATCCTATGTCAACGCTCTGTTCAACCTGCTTAGGTTTGCTGCCATTTTTCCTAAAAACCAACAACAACAACAACAACAACAACAACAACAACAACAAATACAAGCCTTTGGATTATGTATATAATGTAGAGCCTGTGCTTGTGACGATTGAGCTGATTGGTCAGTGGGTGGGGCCACTCGTGAGTCAACTTGGAAGACAGACAGTCGATGGTTGATGGGCAATGCACCGTTTGGCTGTTGCCAGAGGCAGTTGAGGATGCTCAAGGCCTCGTAGGGAGTGGGGGCTGTATTGACTCTGGTTTCTCTTCAATACTTATAAGCCTTTCGCCTTTTACTAAAGACTTCCATGGAGAGGAACACTTATGAGTTCAGAGTATTTTTGGAGAGGCTCTGCTATTTGGCAGAGTCCAGTATGACTGTGTAATATAAAAGCAATCCGGGCTGGTATCTGATAGATAAATCCTATGTCAATGCTCTGTTCAACCTTCTTAGGTTTGCTGCCATTTTTCCTAAAAAAAAACAACAACAACAACAACAAATACAAGCCTTTGGATTATGTATATAATGTAGAGCCTGTGCTTGTGACGATTAAGCTGATTGGTCAGTGGGTGTGGCCACTCGTGAGTCAACTTGGAAGACAGTCGATGGTTGATGGGCAATGCACCGTTTGGCATTTGCCAGAGGCAGCTGAGGATGCTCAAGGCCTCGTAGGGAGTGGGGGCTGTATTGACTCTGGTTTCTCTTCAATACGTATAAGCCTTTCGCCTTTTACTAAAGACTTCCGTGGAGAGGAACACTTATGAGTTCAGAGTATTTTTGGAGAGGCTCTGCTATTTGGCGGAGCCCAGTATGACTGTCTAACATAAAAGCAATCCGGGCTGGAATCTGATAGATAAATTCTATGTCAACGCTCTGTTCAACATGCTAAGGTTTGCTGCCATTTTTCTTAAAAACCAACAACAACAACAACAAATACAAGCCTTTGGATTATGTATATAATGTAGAGCCTGTGCTCGTGACGATTGAGCTGATTGGTCAGTGGGTGGGGCCACTCGTGAGTCAACTTGGAAGACAGACAGTCGATGGTTGATGGGCAATGCACTGTTTGGCATTTGCCAGAGGCAGCTGAGGATGCTCAAGGCCTCGTAGGGAGTGGGGGCTGTATTGACTCTGGTTTCTCTTCAATACGTATAAGCCTTTCGCCTTTTACTAAAGACTTCCGTGGAGAGGAACACTTATGAGTTCAGAGTATTTTTGGAGAGGCTCTGCTATTTGGCAGAGCCCAGTATGACTGTGTAATATAAAAGCAATCCGGGCTGGTATCTGATAGATAAATCCTATGTCAACGCTCTGTTCAACCTGCTTAGGTTTGCTGCCATTTTTCCTAAAAACCAACAACAACAACAACAACAACAACAACAAATACAAGCCTTTGGATTATGTATATAATGTAGAGCCTGTGCTTGTGACGATTGAGCTGATTGGTCAGTGGGTGGGGCCACTCGTGAGTCAACTTGGAAGACAGACAGTCGATGGTTGATGGGCAATGCACCGTTTGGCTGTTGCCAGAGGCAGCTGAGGATGCTCAAGGCCTCGTAGGGAGTGGGGGCTGTATTGACTCTGGTTTCTCTTCAATACGTATAAGCCTTTCGCCTTTTACTAAAGACTTCCGTGGAGAGGAACACTTATGAGTTCAGAGTATTTTTGGAGAGGCTCTGCTATTTGGCAGAGCCCAGTATGACTGTGTAATATAAAAGCAATCCGGGCTGGTATCTGATAGATAAATCCTATGGCAACGCTCTGTTTAACATGCTAAGGTTTGCTGCCATTTTTCTTAAAAACTAACAACAACCACAAAAAATACAAGCTTTTACATTATGTATATAATGTAGAGCCTGTGCTTGTGACGATTGAGCTGATTGGTCAGTGGGTGGGGCCACTCGTGAGTCAACTTGGAAGACAGACAGTCGATGGTTGATGGGCAATGCACCGTTTGGCTGTTGCCAGAGGCAGCTGAGGATGCTCAAGGCCTCGTAGGGAGTGGGGGCTGTATTGACTCTGGTTTCTCTTCAATACGTATAAGCCTTTCGCCTTTTACTAAAGACTTCCGTGGAGAGGAACACTTATGAGTTCAGAGTATTTTTGGAGAGGCTCTGCTATTTGGCGGAGCCCAGTATGACTGTGTAATATAAAAGCAATCCGGGCTGTTATCTGATAGATAAATCCTATGTCAACGCTCTGTTCAACCTGCTTAGGTTTGCTGCCATTTTTCCTAAAAACCAACAACAACAACAACAACAACAACAACAAATACAAGCCTTTGGATTATGTATATAATGTAGAGCCTGTGCTTGTGACGATTGAGCTGATTGGTCAGTGGGTGGGGCCACTCGTGAGTCAACTTGGAAGACAGACAGTCGATGGTTGATGGGCAATGCACCGTTTGGCTGTTGCCAGAGGCAGCTGAGGATGCTCAAGGCCTCGTAGGGAGTGGGGGCTGTATTGACTCTGGTTTCTCTTCAATACGTATAAGCCTTTCGCCTTTTACTAAAGACTTCCGTGGAGAGGAACACTTATGAGTTCAGAGTATTTTTGGAGAGGCTCTGCTATTTGGCAGAGCCCAGTATGACTGTGTAATGTAAAAGCAATCCGGGCTGGTATCTGATAGATAAATCCTATGGCAACGCTCTGTTTAACATGCTAAGGTTTGCTGCCATTTTTCTTAAAAACCAACAACAACCACAAAAAATACAAGCTTTTACATTATGTATATAATGTAGAGCCTGTGCTTGTGACGATTGAGCTGATTGGTCAGTGGGTGGGGCCACTCGTGAGTCAACTTGGAAGACAGACAGTCGATGGTTGATGGGCAATGCACCGTTTGGCTGTTGCCAGAGGCAGCTGAGGATGCTCAAGGCCTCGTAGGGAGTGGGGGCTGTATTGACTCTGGTTTCTCTTCAATACGTATAAGCCTTTCGCCTTTTACTAAAGACTTCCGTGGAGAGGAACACTTATGAGTTCAGAGTATTTTTGGAGAGGCTCTGCTATTTGGCAGAGCCCAGTATGACTGTGTAATATAAAACCAATCCGGGCTGGTATCTGATAGATAAATCCTATGGCAACGCTCTGTTTAACATGCTAAGGTTTGCTGCCATTTTTCTTAAAAACCAACAACAACCACAAAAAATACAAGCTTTTACATTATGTATATAATGTAGAGCCTGTGCTTGTGACGATTGAGCTGATTGGTCAGTGGGTGGGGCCACTCGTGAGTCAACTTGGAAGACAGACAGTCGATGGTTGATGGGCAATGCACCGTTTGGCTGTTGCCAGAGGCAGCTGAGGATGCTCAAGGCCTCGTAGGGAGTGGGGGCTGTATTGACTCTGGTTTCTCTTCAATACGTATAAGCCTTTCGCCTTTTACTAAAGACTTCCGTGGAGAGGAACACTTATGAGTTCAGAGTATTTTTGGAGAGGCTCTGCTATTTGGCAGAGTCCAGTATGACTGTGTAATATAAAAGCAATCCGGGCTGGTATCTGATAGATAAATCCTATGTCAATGCTCTGTTCAACCTTCTTAGGTTTGCTGCCATTTTTCCTAAAAAAAAAAAACAACAACAACAACAAATACAAGCCTTTGGATTATGTATATAATGTAGAGCCTGTGCTTGTGACGATTAAGCTGATTGGTCAGTGGGTGTGGCCACTCGTGAGTCAACTTGGAAGACAGTCGATGGTTGATGGGCAATGCACCGTTTGGCATTTGCCAGAGGCAGCTGAGGATGCTCAAGGCCTCGTAGGGAGTGGGGGCTGTATTGACTCTGGTTTCTCTTCAATACGTATAAACCTTTCGCCTTTTACTAAAGAATTCCGTGGAGAGGAACACTTATGAGTTCAGAGTATTTTTGGAGAGGCTCTGCTATTTGGCGGAGCCCAGTATGACTGTCTAACATAAAAGCAATCCGGGCTGGAATCTGATAGATAAATTCTATGTCAACGCTCTGTTCAACATGCTAAGGTTTGCTGCCATTTTTCTTAAAAACCAACAACAACAACAACAACAAATACAAGCCTTTGGATTATGTATATAATGTAGAGCCTGTGCTCGTGACGATTGAGCTGATTGGTCAGTGGGTGGGGCCACTCGTGAGTCAACTTGGAAGACAGACAGTCGATGGTTGATGGGCAATGCACCGTTTGGCATTTGCCAGAGGCAGCTGAGGATGCTCAAGGCCTCGTAGGGAGTGGGGGCTGTATTGACTCTGGTTTCTCTTCAATACGTATAAGCCTTTCGCCTTTTACTAAAGACTTCCGTGGAGAGGAACACTTATGAGTTCAGAGTATTTTTGGAGAGGCTCTGCTATTTGGCAGAGCCCAGTATGACTGTGTAATATAAAAGCAATCCGGGCTGGTATCTGATAGATACATCCTATGGCAACGCTCTGTTCAACATGCTAAGGTTTGCTGCCATTTTTCTTAAAAACCAACAACAACAACAAATACAAGCCTTTGGATTATGTATATAATGTAGAGCCTGTGCTCGTGACGATTGAGCTGATTGGTCAGTGGGTGGGGCCACTCGTGAGTCAACTTGGAAGACAGACAGTCGATGGTTGATGGGCAATGCACCGTTTGGCATTTGCCAGAGGCAGCTGAGGATGCTCAAGGCCTCGTAGGGAGTGGGGGCTGTATTGACTCTGGTTTCTCTTCAATACGTATAAGCCTTTCGCCTTTTACTAAAGACTTCCGTGGAGAGGAACACTTATGAGTTCAGAGTATTTTTGGAGAGGCTCTGCTATTTGGCAGAGTCCAGTATGACTGTGTAATATAAAAGCAATCCGGGCTGGTATCTGATAGATAAATCCTATGTCAATGCTCTGTTCAACCTTCTTAGGTTTGCTGCCATTTTTCCTAAAAAACAACAACAACAACAACAACAACAAATACAAGCCTTTGGATTATGTATATAATGTAGAGCCTGTGCTTGTGACGATTAAGCTGATTGGTCAGTGGGTGTGGCCACTCGTGAGTCAACTTGGAAGACAGTCGATGGTTGATGGGCAATGCACCGTTTGGCATTTGCCAGAGGCAGCTGAGGATGCTCAAGGCCTCGTAGGGAGTGGGGGCTGTATTGACTCTGGTTTCTCTTCAATACGTATAAGCCTTTCGCCTTTTACTAAAGACTTCCGTGGAGAGGAACACTTATGAGTTCAGAGTATTTTTGGAGAGGCTCTGCTATTTGGCGGAGCCCAGTATGACTGTCTAACATAAAAGCAATCCGGGCTGGAATCTGATAGATAAATTCTATGTCAACGCTCTGTTCAACATGCTAAGGTTTGCTGCCATTTTTCTTAAAAACCAACAACAACAACAACAACAAATACAAGCCTTTGGATTATGTATATAATGTAGAGCCTGTGCTCGTGACGATTGAGCTGATTGGTCAGTGGGTGGGGCCACTCGTGAGTCAACTTGGAAGACAGACAGTCGATGGTTGATGGGCAATGCACCGTTTGGCATTTGCCAGAGGCAGCTGAGGATGCTCAAGGCCTCGTAGGGAGTGGGGGCTGTATTGACTCTGGTTTCTCTTCAATACGTATAAGCCTTTCGCCTTTTACTAAAGACTTCCGTGGAGAGGAACACTTATGAGTTCAGAGTATTTTTGGAGAGGCTCTGCTATTTGGCAGAGCCCAGTATGACTGTGTAATATAAAAGCAATCCGGGCTGGTATCTGATAGATAAATCCTATGGCAACGCTCTGTTCAACATGCTAAGGTTTGCTGCCATTTTTCTTAAAAACCAACAACAACAACAAATACAAGCCTTTGGATTATGTATATAATGTAGAGCCTGTGCTCGTGACGATTGAGCTGATTGGTCAGTGGGTGGGGCCACTCGTGAGTCAACTTGGAAGACAGACAGTCGATGGTTGATGGGCAATGCACCGTTTGGCATTTGCCAGAGGCAGCTGAGGATGCTCAAGGCCTCGTAGGGAGTGGGGGCTGTATTGACTCTGGTTTCTCTTCAATACGTATAAGCCTTTCGCCTTTTACTAAAGACTTCCGTGGAGAGGAACACTTATGAGTTCAGAGTATTTTTGGAAAGGCTCTGCTATTTGGCAGAGCCCAGTATGACTGTGTAATATAAAAGCAATCCGGGCTGGTATCTGATAGATAAATCCTATGTCAACGCTCTGTTCAACCTGCTTAGGTTTGCTGCCATTTTTCCTAAAAACCAACAACAACAACAACAACAACAACAACAAATACAAGCCTTTGGATTATGTATATAATGTAGAGCCTGTGCTTGTGACGATTGAGCTGATTGGTCAGTGGGTGGGGCCACTCGTGAGTCAACTTGGAAGACAGACAGTCGATGGTTGATGGGCAATGCACCGTTTGGCTGTTGCCAGAGGCAGCTGAGGATGCTCAAGGCCTCGTAGGGAGTGGGGGCTGTATTGACTCTGGTTTCTCTTCAATACGTATAAGCCTTTCGCCTTTTACTAAAGACTTCCGTGGAGAGGAACACTTATGAGTTCAGAGTATTTTTGGAGAGGCTCTGCTATTTGGCAGAGTCCAGTATGACTGTGTAATATAAAAGCAATCCGGGCTGGTATCTGATAGATAAATCCTATGTCAATGCTCTGTTCAACCTTCTTAGGTTTGCTGCCATTTTTCCTAAAAAACAACAACAACAACAACAAATACAAGCCTTTGGATTATGTATATAATGTAGAGCCTGTGCTTGTGACGATTAAGCTGATTGGTCAGTGGGTGTGGCCACTCGTGAGTCAACTTGGAAGACAGTCGATGGTTGATGGGCAATACACCGTTTGGCATTTGCCAGAGGCAGCTGAGGATGCTCAAGGCCTTGTAGGGAGTGGGGGCTGTATTGACTCTGGTTTCTCTTCAATACGTATAAGCCTTTCGCCTTTTACTAAAGACTTCCGTGGAGAGGAACACTTATGAGTTCAGAGTATTTTTGGAGAGGCTCTGCTATTTGGCAGAGCCCAGTATGACTGTGTAATATAAAAGCAATCCGGGCTGGTATCTGATAGATAAATCCTATGGCAACGCTCTGTTTAACATGCTAAGGTTTGCTGCCATTTTTCTTAAAAACCAACAACAACCACAAAAAATACAAGCTTTTACATTATGTATATAATGTAGAGCCTGTGCTTGTGACGATTGAGCTGATTGGTCAGTGGGTGGGGCCACTCGTGAGTCAACTTGGAAGACAGACAGTCGATGGTTGATGGGCAATGCACCGTTTGGCTGTTGCCAGAGGCAGCTGAGGATGCTCAAGGCCTCGTAGGGAGTGGGGGCTGTATTGACTCTGGTTTCTCTTCAATACGTATAAGCCTTTCGCCTTTTACTAAAGACTTCCGTGGAGAGGAACACTTATGAGTTCAGAGTATTTTTGGAGAGGCTCTGCTATTTGGCAGAGCCCAGTATGACTGTGTAATATAAAAGCAATCCGGGCTGGTATCTGATAGATAAATCCTATGGCAACGCTCTGTTTAACATGCTAAGGTTTGCTGCCATTTTTCTTAAAAACCAACAACAACCACAAAAAATACAAGCTTTTACATTATGTATATAATGTAGAGCCTGTGCTTGTGACGATTGAGCTGATTGGTCAGTGGGTGGGGCCACTCGTGAGTCAACTTGGAAGACAGACAGTCGATGGTTGATGGGCAATGCACCGTTTGGCTGTTGCCAGAGGCAGCTGAGGATGCTCAAGGCCTCGTAGGGAGTGGGGGCTGTATTGACTCTGGTTTCTCTTCAATACGTATAAGCCTTTCGCCTTTTACTAAAGACTTCCGTGGAGAGGAACACTTATGAGTTCAGAGTATTTTTGGGGAGGCTCTGCTATTTGGCAGAGCCCAGTATGACTGTGTAATATAAAAGCAATCCGGGCTGGTATCTGATAGATAAATCCTATGGCAACGCTCTGTTTAACATGCTAAGGTTTGCTGCCATTTTTCTTAAAAACCAACAACAACCACAAAAAATACAAGCTTTTACATTATGTATATAATGTAGAGCCTGTGCTTGTGACGATTGAGCTGATTGGTCAGTGGGTGGGGCCACTCGTGAGTCAACTTGGAAGACAGACAGTCGATGGTTGATGGGCAATGCACCGTTTGGCTGTTGCCAGAGGCAGCTGAGGATGCTCAAGGCCTCGTAGGGAGTGGGGGCTGTATTGACTCTGGTTTCTCTTCAATACGTATAAGCCTTTCGCCTTTTACTAAAGACTTCCGTGGAGAGGAACACTTATGAGTTCAGAGTATTTTTGGAGAGGCTCTGCTATTTGGCAGAGCCCAGTATGACTGTGTAATATAAAACCAATCCGGGCTGGTATCTGATAGATAAATCCTATGGCAACGCTCTGTTTAACATGCTAAGGTTTGCTGCCATTTTTCTTAAAAACCAACAACAACCACAAAAAATACAAGCTTTTACATTATGTATATAATGTAGAGCCTGTGCTTGTGACGATTGAGCTGATTGGTCAGTGGGTGGGGCCACTCGTGAGTCAACTTGGAAGACAGACAGTCGATGGTTGATGGGCAATGCACCGTTTGGCTGTTGCCAGAGGCAGCTGAGGATGCTCAAGGCCTCGTAGGGAGTGGGGGCTGTATTGACTCTGGTTTCTCTTCAATACGTATAAGCCTTTCGCCTTTTACTAAAGACTTCCGTGGAGAGGAACACTTAAGAGTTCAGAGTATTTTTGGAGAGGCTCTGCTATTTGGCAGAGTCCAGTATGACTGTGTAATATAAAAGCAATCCGGGCTGGTATCTGATAGATAAATCCTATGTCAATGCTCTGTTCAACCTTCTTAGGTTTGCTGCCATTTTTCCTAAAAAACAACAACAACAACAACAACAAATACAAGCCTTTGGATTATGTATATAATGTAGAGCCTGTGCTTGTGACGATTAAGCTGATTGGTCAGTGGGTGTGGCCACTCGTGAGTCAACTTGGAAGACAGTCGATGGTTGATGGGCAATGCACCGTTTGGCATTTGCCAGAGGCAGCTGAGGATGCTCAAGGCCTCGTAGGGAGTGGGGGCTGTATTGACTCTGGTTTCTCTTCAATACGTATAAGCCTTTCGCCTTTTACTAAAGACTTCCGTGGAGAGGAACTCTTATGAGTTCAGAGTATTTTTGGAGAGGCTCTGCTATTTGGCGGAGCCCAGTATGACTGTCTAACATAAAAGCAATCCGGGCTGGAATCTGATAGATAAATTCTATGTCAACGCTCTGTTCAACATGCTAAGGTTTGCTGCCATTTTTCTTAAAAACCAACAACAACAACAACAAATACAAGCCTTTGGATTATGTATATAATGTAGAGCCTGTGCTCGTGACGATTGAGCTGATTGGTCAGTGGGTGGGGCCACTCGTGAGTCAACTTGGAAGACAGACAGTCGATGGTTGATGGGCAATGCACCGTTTGGCATTTGCCAGAGGCAGCTGAGGATGCTCAAGGCCTCGTAGGGAGTGGGGGCTGTATTGACTCTGGTTTCTCTTCAATACGTATAAGCCTTTCGCCTTTTACTAAAGACTTCCGTGGAGAGGAACACTTATGAGTTCAGAGTATTTTTGGAGAGGCTCTGCTATTTGGCAGAGCCCAGTATGACTGTGTAATATAAAAGCAATCCGGGCTGGTATCTGATAGATAAATCCTATGGCAACGCTCTGTTCAACATGCTAAGGTTTGCTGCCATTTTTCTTAAAAACCAACAACAACAACAACAAATACAAGCCTTTGGATTATGTATATAATGTAGAGCCTGTGCTCGTGACGATTGAGCTGATTGGTCAGTGGGTGGGGCCACTCGTGAGTCAACTTGGAAGACAGACAGTCGATGGTTGATGGGCAATGCACCGTTTGGCATTTGCCAGAGGCAGCTGAGGATGCTCAAGGCCTCGTAGGGAGTGGGGGCTGTATTGACTCTGGTTTCTCTTCAATACGTATAAACCTTTCGCCTTTTACTAAAGACTTCCGTGGAGAGGAACACTTATGAGTTCAGAGTATTTTTGGAAAGGCTCTGCTATTTGGCAGAGCCCAGTATGACTGTGTAATATAAAAGCAATCCGGGCTGGTATCTGATAGATAAATCCTATGTCAACGCTCTGTTCAACCTGCTTAGGTTTGCTGCCATTTTTCCTAAAAACCAACAACAACAACAACAACAACAACAACAACAACAACAACAACAACAACAACAACAACAACAACAACAAATACAAGCCTTTGGATTATGTATATAATGTAGAGCCTGTGCTTGTGACGATTGAGCTGATTGGTCAGTGGGTGGGGCCACTCGTGAGTCAACTTGGAAGACAGACAGTCGATGGTTGATGGGCAATGCACCGTTTGGCTGTTGCCAGAGGCAGCTGAGGATGCTCAAGGCCTCGTAGGGAGTGGGGGCTGTATTGACTCTGGTTTCTCTTCAATACGTATAAGCCTTTCGCCTTTTACTAAAGACTTCCGTGGAGAGGAACACTTATGAGTTCAGAGTATTTTTGGAGAGGCTCTGCTATTTGGCAGAGTCCAGTATGACTGTGTAATATAAAAGCAATCCGGGCTGGTATCTGATAGATAAATCCTATGTCAATGCTCTGTTCAACCTTCTTAGGTTTGCTGCCATTTTTCCTAAAAAAAAACAACAACAACAACAACAAATACAAGCCTTTGGATTATGTATATAATGTAGAGCCTGTGCTTGTGACGATTAAGCTGATTGGTCAGTGGGTGTGGCCACTCGTGAGTCAACTTGGAAGACAGTCGATGGTTGATGGGCAATGCACCGTTTGGCATTTGCCAGAGGCAGCTGAGGATGCTCAAGGCCTCGTAGGGAGTGGGGGCTGTATTGACTCTGGTTTCTCTTCAATACGTATAAGCTTTTCGCCTTTTACTAAAGACTTCCGTGGAGAGGAACACTTATGAGTTCAGAGTATTTTTGGAGAGGCTCTGCTATTTGGCGGAGCCCAGTATGACTGTCTAACATAAAAGCAATCCGGGCTGGAATCTGATAGATAAATTCTATGTCAACGCTCTGTTCAACATGCTAAGGTTTGCTGCCATTTTTCTTAAAAACCAACAACAACAACAACAACAAATACAAGCCTTTGGATTATGTATATAATGTAGAGCCTGTGCTCGTGACGATTGAGCTGATTGGTCAGTGGGTGGGGCCACTCGTGAGTCAACTTGGAAGACAGACAGTCGATGGTTGATGGGCAATGCACCGTTTGGCTGTTGCCAGAGGCAGCTGAGGATGCTCAAGGCCTCGTAGGGAGTGGGGGCTGTATTGACTCTGGTTTCTCTTCAATACGTATAAGCCTTTCGCCTTTTACTAAAGACTTCCGTGGAGAGGAACACTTATGAGTTCAGAGTATTTTTGGAGAGGCTCTGCTATTTGGCAGAGCCCAGTATGACTGTGTAATATAAAAGCAATCCGGGCTGGTATCTGATAGATAAATCCTATGTCAACGCTCTGTTCAACCTGCTTAGGTTTGCAGCCATTTTTCCAAAAAACCAACAACAACAACAACAACAACAACAACAACAAGCCTTTGGATTATGTATATAATGTAGAGCCTGTGCTTGTGACGATTGAGCTGATTGGTCAGTGGGTGGGGCCACTCGTGAGTCAACTTGGAAGACAGACAGTCGATGGTTGATGGGCAATGCACCGTTTGGCTGTTGCCAGAGGCAGCTGAGGATGCTCAAGGCCTCGTAGGGAGTGGGGGCTGTATTGACTCTGGTTTCTCTTCAATACGTATAAGCCTTTCCCCTTTTACTAAAGACTTCCGTGGAGAGGAACACTTATGAGTTCAGAGTATTTTTGGAGAGGCTCTGCTATTTGGCAGAGCCCAGTATGACTGTGTAATATAAAAGCAATCCGGGCTGGTATCTGATAGATAAATCCTATGGCAACGCTCTGTTTAACATGCTAAGGTTTGCTGCCATTTTTCTTAAAAACCAACAACAACCACAAAAAATACAAGCTTTTACATTATGTATATAATGTAGAGCCTGTGCTTGTGACGATTGAGCTGATTGGTCAGTGGGTGGGGCCACTCGTGAGTCAACTTGGAAGACAGACAGTCGATGGTTGATGGGCAATGCACCGTTTGGCTGTTGCCAGAGGCAGCTGAGGATGCTCAAGGCCTCGTAGGGAGTGGGGGCTGTATTGACTCTGGTTTCTCTTCAATACGTATAAGCCTTTCGCCTTTTACTAAAGACTTCCGTGGAGAGGAACACTTATGAGTTCAGAGTATTTTTGGAAAGGCTCTGCTATTTGGCAGAGCCCAGTATGACTGTGTAATATAAAAGCAATCCGGGCTGGTATCTGATAGATAAATCCTATGTCAACGCTCTGTTCAACCTGCTTAGGTTTGCTGCCATTTTTCCTAAAAACCAACAACAACAACAACAACAACAACAACAACAACAACAACAACAACAACAACAACAACAACAAATACAAGCCTTTGGATTATGTATATAATGTAGAGCCTGTGCTTGTGACGATTGAGCTGATTGGTCAGTGGGTGGGGCCACTCGTGAGTCAACTTGGAAGACAGACAGTCGATGGTTGATGGGCAATGCACCGTTTGGCTGTTGCCAGAGGCAGCTGAGGATGCTCAAGGCCTCGTAGGGAGTGGGGGCTGTATTGACTCTGGTTTCTCTTCAATACGTATAAGCCTTTCGCCTTTTACTAAAGACTTCCGTGGAGAGGAACACTTATGAGTTCAGAGTATTTTTGGAGAGGCTCTGCTATTTGGCAGAGTCCAGTATGACTGTGTAATATAAAAGCAATCCGGGCTGGTATCTGATAGATAAATCCTATGTCAATGCTCTGTTCAACCTTCTTAGGTTTGCTGCCATTTTTCCTAAAAAAAAACAACAACAACAACAACAAATACAAGCCTTTGGATTATGTATATAATGTAGAGCCTGTGCTTGTGACGATTAAGCTGATTGGTCAGTGGGTGTGGCCACTCGTGAGTCAACTTGGAAGACAGTCGATGGTTGATGGGCAATGCACCGTTTGGCATTTGCCAGAGGCAGCTGAGGATGCTCAAGGCCTCGTAGGGAGTGGGGGCTGTATTGACTCTGGTTTCTCTTCAATACGTATAAGCCTTTCGCCTTTTACTAAAGACTTCCGTGGAGAGGAACACTTATGAGTTCAGAGTATTTTTGGAGAGGCTCTGCTATTTGGCGGAGCCCAGTATGACTGTCTAACATAAAAGCAATCCGGGCTGGAATCTGATAGATAAATTCTATGTCAACGCTCTGTTCAACATGCTAAGGTTTGCTGCCATTTTTCTTAAAAACCAACAACAACAACAACAACAAATACAAGCCTTTGGATTATGTATATAATGTAGAGCCTGTGCTCGTGACGATTGAGCTGATTGGTCAGTGGGTGGGGCCACTCGTGAGTCAACTTGGAAGACAGACAGTCGATGGTTGATGGGCAATGCACCGTTTGGCTGTTGCCAGAGGCAGCTGAGGATGCTCAAGGCCTCGTAGGGAGTGGGGGCTGTATTGACTCTGGTTTCTCTTCAATACGTATAAGCCTTTCGCCTTTTACTAAAGACTTCCGTGGAGAGGAACACTTATGAGTTCAGAGTATTTTTGGAGAGGCTCTGCTATTTGGCAGAGCCCAGTATGACTGTGTAATATAAAAGCAATCCGGGCTGGTATCTGATAGATAAATCCTATGTCAACGCTCTGTTCAACCTGCTTAGGTTTGCTGCCATTTTTCCTAAAAACCAACAACAACAACAACAACAACAACAACAACAACAACAACAACAACAACACGCCTTTGGATTATGTATATAATGTAGAGCCTGTGCTTGTGACGATTGAGCTGATTGGTCAGTGGGTGGGGCCACTCGTGAGTCAACTTGGAAGACAGACAGTCGATGGTTGATGGGCAATGCACCGTTTGGCTGTTGCCAGAGGCAGCTGAGGATGCTCAAGGCCTCGTAGGGAGTCGGGGCTGTATTGACTCTGGTTTCTCTTCAATACGTATAAGCCTTTCGCCTTTTACTAAAGAATTCCGTGGAGAGGAACACTTATGAGTTCAGAGTATTTTTGGAGAGGCTCTGCTATTTGGCGGAGCCCAGTATGACTGTGTAATATAAAAGCAATCCGGGCTGTTATCTGATAGATAAATCCTATGTCAACGCTCTGTTCAACCTGCTTAGGTTTGCTGCCATTTTTCCTAAAAACCAACAACAACAACAACAACAACAAATACAAGCCTTTGGATTATGTATATAATGTAGAGCCTGTGCTTGTGACGATTGAGCTGATTGGTCAGTGGGTGGGGCCACTCGTGAGTCAACTTGGAAGACAGACAGTCGATGGTTGATGGGCAATGCACCGTTTGGCTGTTGCCAGAGGCAGCTGAGGATGCTCAAGGCCTCGTAGGGAGTGGGGGCTGTATTGACTCTGGTTTCTCTTCAATACGTATAAGCCTTTCGCCTTTTACTAAAGACTTCCGTGGAGAGGAACACTTATGAGTTCAGAGTATTTTTGGAGAGGCTCTGCTATTTGGCAGAGCCCAGTATGACTGTGTAATATAAAACCAATCCGGGCTGGTATCTGATAGATAAATCCTATGGCAACGCTCTGTTTAACATGCTAAGGTTTGCTGCCATTTTTCTTAAAAACCAACAACAACCACAAAAAATACAAGCTTTTACATTATGTATATAATGTAGAGCCTGTGCTTGTGACGATTGAGCTGATTGGTCAGTGGGTGGGGCCACTCGTGAGTCAACTTGGAAGACAGACAGTCGATGGTTGATGGGCAATGCACCGTTTGGCTGTTGCCAGAGGCAGCTGAGGATGCTCAAGGCCTCGTAGGGAGTGGGGGCTGTATTGACTCTGGTTTCTCTTCAATACGTATAAGCCTTTCGCCTTTTACTAAAGACTTCCGTGGAGAGGAACACTTATGAGTTCAGAGTATTTTTGGAGAGGCTCTGCTATTTGGCAGAGTCCAGTATGACTGTGTAATATAAAAGCAATCCGGGCTGGTATCTGATAGATAAATCCTATGTCAATGCTCTGTTCAACCTTCTTAGGTTTGCTGCCATTTTTCCTAAAAAAAAACAACAACAACAAATACAAGCCTTTGGATTATGTATATAATGTAGAGCCTGTGCTTGTGACGATTAAGCTGATTGGTCCGTGGGTGTGGCCACTCGTGAGTCAACTTGGAAGACAGTCGATGGTTGATGGGCAATGCACCGTTTGGCATTTGCCAGAGGCAGCTGAGGATGCTCAAGGCCTCGTAGGGAGTGGGGGCTGTATTGACTCTGGTTTCTCTTCAATACGTATAAGCCTTTCGCCTTTTACTAAAGACTTCCGTGGAGAGGAACACTGATGAGTTCAGAGTATTTTTGGAGAGGCTCTGCTATTTGGCGGAGCCCAGTATGACTGTCTAACATAAAAGCAATCCGGGCTGGAATCTGATAGATAAATTCTATGTCAACGCTCTGTTCAACATGCTAAGGTTTGCTGCCATTTTTCTTAAAAACCAACAACAACAACAACAAATACAAGCCTTTGGATTATGTATATAATGTAGAGCCTGTGCTCGTGACGATTGAGCTGATTGGTCAGTGGGTGGGGCCACTCGTGAGTCAACTTGGAAGACAGACAGTCGATGGTTGATGGGCAATGCACCGTTTGGCATTTGCCAGAGGCAGCTGAGGATGCTCAAGGCCTCGTAGGGAGTGGGGGCTGTATTGACTCTGGTTTCTCTTCAATACGTATAAGCCTTTCGCCTTTTACTAAAGACTTCCGTGGAGAGGAACACTTATGAGTTCAGAGTATTTTTGGAGAGGCTCTGCTATTTGGCAGAGCCCAGTATGACTGTGTAATATAAAAGCAATCCGGGCTGGTATCTGATAGATAAATCCTATGGCAACGCTCTGTTCAACATGCTAAGGTTTGCTGCCATTTTTCTTAAAAACCAACAACAACAACAACAAATACAAGCCTTTGGATTATGTATATAATGTAGAGCCTGTGCTCGTGACGATTGAGCTGATTGGTCAGTGGGTGGGGCCACTCGTGAGTCAACTTGGAAGACAGACAGTCGATGGTTGATGGGCAATGCACCGTTTGGCATTTGCCAGAGGCAGCTGAGGATGCTCAAGGCCTCGTAGGGAGTGGGGGCTGTATTGACTCTGGTTTCTCTTCAATACGTATAAGCCTTTCGCCTTTTACTAAAGACTTCCGTGGAGAGGAACACTTATGAGTTCAGAGTATTTTTGGAAAGGCTCTGCTATTTGGCAGAGCCCAGTATGACTGTGTAATATAAAAGCAATCCGGGCTGGTATCTGATAGATAAATCCTATGTCAACGCTCTGTTCAACCTGCTTAGGTTTGCTGCCATTTTTCCTAAAAACCAACAACAACAACAACAACAACAACAACAACAACAACAACAACAACAACAAATACAAGCCTTTGGATTATGTATATAATGTAGAGCCTGTGCTTGTGACGATTGAGCTGATTGGTCAGTGGGTGGGGCCACTCGTGAGTCAACTTGGAAGACAGACAGTCGATGGTTGATGGGCAATGCACCGTTTGGCTGTTGCCAGAGGCAGCTGAGGATGCTCAAGGCCTCGTAGGGAGTGGGGGCTGTATTGACTCTGGTTTCTCTTCAATACGTATAAGCCTTTCGCCTTTTACTAAAGACTTCCGTGGAGAGGAACACTTATGAGTTCAGAGTATTTTTGGAGAGGCTCTGCTATTTGGCAGAGCCCAGTATGACTGTGTAATATAAAAGCAATCCGGGCTGGTATCTGATAGATAAATCCTATGGCAACGCTCTGTTTAACATGCTAAGGTTTGCTGCCATTTTTCTTAAAAACCAACAACAACCACAAAAAATACAAGCTTTTACATTATGTATATAATGTAGAGCCTGTGCTTGTGACGATTGAGCTGATTGGTCAGTGGGTGGGGCCACTCGTGAGTCAACTTGGAAGACAGACAGTCGATGGTTGATGGGCAATGCACCGTTTGGCTGTTGCCAGAGGCAGCTGAGGATGCTCAAGGCCTCGTAGGGAGTGGGGGCTGTATTGACTCTGGTTTCTCTTCAATACGTATAAGCCTTTCGCCTTTTACTAAAGACTTCCGTGGAGAGGAACACTTATGAGTTCAGAGTATTTTTGGAGAGGCTCTGCTATTTGGCAGAGCCCAGTATGACTGTGTAATATAAAACCAATCCGGGCTGGTATCTGATAGATAAATCCTATGGCAACGCTCTGTTTAACATGCTAAGGTTTGCTGCCATTTTTCTTAAAAACCAACAACAACCACAAAAAATACAAGCTTTTACATTATGTATATAATGTAGAGCCTGTGCTTGTGACGATTGAGCTGATTGGTCAGTGGGTGGGGCCACTCGTGAGTCAACTTGGAAGACAGACAGTCGATGGTTGATGGGCAATGCACCGTTTGGCTGTTGCCAGAGGCAGCTGAGGATGCTCAAGGCCTCGTAGGGAGTGGGGGCTGTATTGACTCTGGTTTCTCTTCAATACGTATAAGCCTTTCGCCTTTTACTAAAGACTTCCGTGGAGAGGAACACTTATGAGTTCAGAGTATTTTTGGAGAGGCTCTGCTATTTGGCGGAGCCCAGTATGACTGTGTAATATAAAAGCAATCCGGGCTGTTATCTGATAGATAAATCCTATGTCAACGCTCTGTTCAACCTGCTAAGGTTTGCTGCCATTTTTCTTAAAAACCAACAACAACAACAACAAATACAAGCCTTTGGATTATGTATATAATGTAGAGCCTGTGCTCGTGACGATTGAGCTGATTGGTCAGTGGGTGGGGCCACTCGTGAGTCAACTTGGAAGACAGACAGTCGATGGTTGATGGGCAATGCACCGTTTGGCATTTGCCAGAGGCAGCTGAGGATGCTCAAGGCCTCGTAGGGAGTGGGGGCTGTATTGACTCTGGTTTCTCTTCAATACGTATAAGCCTTTCGCCTTTTACTAAAGACTTCCGTGGAGAGGAACACTTATGAGTTCAGAGTATTTTTGGAAAGGCTCTGCTATTTGGCAGAGCCCAGTATGACTGTGTAATATAAAAGCAATCCGGGCTGGTATCTGATAGATAAATCCTATGTCAACGCTCTGTTCAACCTGCTTAGGTTTGCTGCCATTTTTCCTAAAAACCAACAACAACAACAACAACAACAACAACAACAACAACAACAACAACAACAACAACAAATACAAGCCTTTGGATTATGTATATAATGTAGAGCCTGTGCTTGTGACGATTGAGCTGATTGGTCAGTGGGTGGGGCCACTCGTGAGTCAACTTGGAAGACAGACAGTCGATGGTTGATGGGCAATGCACCGTTTGGCTGTTGCCAGAGGCAGCTGAGGATGCTCAAGGCCTCGTAGGGAGTGGGGGCTGTATTGACTCTGGTTTCTCTTCAATACGTATAAGCCTTTCGCCTTTTACTAAAGACTTCCATGGAGAGGAACACTTATGAGTTCAGAGTATTTTTGGAGAGGCTCTGCTATTTGGCAGAGTCCAGTATGACTGTGTAATATAAAAGCAATCCGGGCTGGTATCTGATAGATAAATCCTATGTCAATGCTCTGTTCAACCTTCTTAGGTTTGCTGCCATTTTTCCTAAAAAAAAAAAACAACAACAACAACAAATACAAGCCTTTGGATTATGTATATAATGTAGAGCCTGTGCTTGTGACGATTAAGCTGATTGGTCAGTGGGTGTGGCCACTCGTGAGTCAACTTGGAAGACAGTCGATGGTTGATGGGCAATGCACCGTTTGGCATTTGCCAGAGGCAGCTGAGGATGCTCAAGGCCTCGTAGGGAGTGGGGGCTGTATTGACTCTGGTTTCTCTTCAATACGTATAAGCCTTTCGCCTTTTACTAAAGACTTCCGTGGAGAGGAACACTTATGAGTTCAGAGTATTTTTGGAGAGGCTCTGCTATTTGGCAGAGCCCAGTATGACTGTGTAATATAAAAGCAATCCGGGCTGGTATCTGATAGATAAATCCTATGGCAACGCTCTGTTTAACATGCTAAGGTTTGCTGCCATTTTTCTTAAAAACCAACAACAACCACAAAAAATACAAGCTTTTACATTATGTATATAATGTAGAGCCTGTGCTTGTGACGATTGAGCTGATTGGTCAGTGGGTGGGGCCACTCGTGAGTCAACTTGGAAGACAGACAGTCGATGGTTGATGGGCAATGCACCGTTTGGCTGTTGCCAGAGGCAGCTGAGGATGCTCAAGGCCTCGTAGGGAGTGGGGGCTGTATTGACTCTGGTTTCTCTTCAATACGTATAAGCCTTTCGCCTTTTACTAAAGACTTCCGTGGAGAGGAACACTTATGAGTTCAGAGTATTTTTGGAGAGGCTCTGCTATTTGGCAGAGTCCAGTATGACTGTGTAATATAAAAGCAATCCGGGCTGGTATCTGATAGATAAATCCTATGTCAATGCTCTGTTCAACCTTCTTAGGTTTGCTGCCATTTTTCCTAAAAAACAACAACAACAACAACAAATACAAGCCTTTGGATTATGTATATAATGTAGAGCCTGTGCTTGTGACGATTAAGCTGATTGGTCAGTGGGTGTGGCCACTCGTGAGTCAACTTGGAAGACAGTCGATGGTTGATGGGCAATGCACCGTTTGGCATTTGCCAGAGGCAGCTGAGGATGCTCAAGGCCTCGTAGGGAGTGGGGGCTGTATTGACTCTGGTTTCTCTTCAATACGTATAAGCCTTTCGCCTTTTACTAAAGACTTCCGTGGAGAGGAACACTTATGAGTTCAGAGTATTTTTGGAGAGGCTCTGCTATTTGGCGGAGCCCAGTATGACTGTCTAACATAAAAGCAATCCGGGCTGGAATCTGATAGATAAATTCTATGTCAACGCTCTGTTCAACATGCTAAGGTTTGCTGCCATTTTTCTTAAAAACCAACAACAACAACAACAAATACAAGCCTTTGGATTATGTATATAATGTAGAGCCTGTGCTCGTGACGATTGAGCTGATTGGTCAGTGGGTGGGGCCACTCGTGAGTCAACTTGGAAGACAGACAGTCGATGGTTGATGGGCAATGCACCGTTTGGCATTTGCCAGAGGCAGCTGAGGATGCTCAAGGCCTCGTAGGGAGTGGGGGCTGTATTGACTCTGGTTTCTCTTCAATACGTATAAGCCTTTCGCCTTTTACTAAAGACTTCCGTGGAGAGGAACACTTATGAGTTCAGAGTATTTTTGGAGAGGCTCTGCTATTTGGCAGAGCCCAGTATGACTGTGTAATATAAAAGCAATCCGGGCTGGTATCTGATAGATACATCCTATGGCAACGCTCTGTTTAACATGCTAAGGTTTGCTGCCATTTTTCTTAAAAACCAACAACAACCACAAAAAATACAAGCTTTTACATTATGTATATAATGTAGAGCCTGTGCTTGTGACGATTGAGCTGATTGGTCAGTGGGTGGGGCCACTCGTGAGTCAACTTGGAAGACAGACAGTCGATGGTTGATGGGCAATGCACCGTTTGGCTGTTGCCAGAGGCAGCTGAGGATGCTCAAGGCCTCGTAGGGAGTGGGGGCTGTATTGACTCTGGTTTCTCTTCAATACGTATAAGCCTTTCGCCTTTTACTAAAGACTTCCGTGGAGAGGAACACTTATGAGTTCAGAGTATTTTTGGAGAGGCTCTGCTATTTGGCAGAGTCCAGTATGACTGTGTAATATAATAGCAATCCGGGCTGGTATCTGATAGATAAATCCTATGTCAATGCTCTGTTCAACCTTCTTAGGTTTGCTGCCATTTTTCCTAAAAAACAACAACAACAACAACAACAACAAATACAAGCCTTTGGATTATGTATATAATGTAGAGCCTGTGCTTGTGACAATTAAGCTGATTGGTCAGTGGGTGTGGCCACTCGTGAGTCAACTTGGAAGACAGTCGATGGTTGATGGGCAATACACCGTTTGGCATTTGCCAGAGGCAGCTGAGGATGCTCAAGGCCTCGTAGGGAGTGGGGGCTGTATTGACTCTGGTTTCTCTTCAATACGTATAAGCCTTTCGCCTTTTACTAAAGACTTCCGTGGAGAGGAACACTTATGAGTTCAGAGTATTTTTGGAGAGGCTCTGCTATTTGGCGGAGCCCAGTATGACTGTGTAATATAAAAGCAATCCGGGCTGGTATCTGATAGATAAATCCTATGTCAACGCTCTGTTCAACCTGCTTAGGTTTGCTGCCATTTTTCCTAAAAACCAACAACAACAACAACAACAACAACAACAACAACAAATACAAGCCTTTGGATTATGTATATAATGTAGAGCCTGTGCTTGTGACGATTGAGCTGATTGGTCAGTGGGTGGGGCCACTCGTGAGTCAACTTGGAAGACAGACAGTCGATGGTTGATGGGCAATGCACCGTTTGGCTGTTGCCAGAGGCAGCTGAGGATGCTCAAGGCCTCGTAGGGAGTGGGGGCTGTATTGACTCTGGTTTCTCTTCAATACGTATAAGCCTTTCGCCTTTTACTAAAGACTTCCGTGGAGAGGAACACTTATGAGTTCAGAGTATTTTTGGAGAGGCTCTGCTATTTGGCAGAGCCCAGTATGACTGTGTAATATAAAAGCAATCCGGGCTGGTATCTGATAGATAAATCCTATGGCAACGCTCTGTTTAACATGCTAAGGTTTGCTGCCATTTTTCTTAAAAACCAACAACAACCACAAAAAATACAAGCTTTTACATTATGTATATAATGTAGAGCCTGTGCTTGTGACGATTGAGCTGATTGGTCAGTGGGTGGGGCCACTCGTGAGTCAACTTGGAAGACAGACAGTCGATGGTTGATGGGCAATGCACCGTTTGGCTGTTGCCAGAGGCAGCTGAGGATGCTCAAGGCCTCGTAGGGAGTGGGGGCTGTATTGACTCTGGTTTCTCTTCAATACGTATAAGCCTTTCGCCTTTTACTAAAGACTTCCGTGGAGAGGAACACTTATGAGTTCAGAGTATTTTTGGAGAGGCTCTGCTATTTGGCAGAGCCCAGTATGACTGTGTAATATAAAAGCAATCCGGGCTGGTATCTGATAGATAAATCCTATGGCAACGCTCTGTTTAACATGCTAAGGTTTGCTGCCATTTTTCTTAAAAACCAACAACAACCACAAAAAATACAAGCTTTTACATTATGTATATAATGTAGAGCCTGTGCTTGTGACGATTGAGCTGATTGGTCAGTGGGTGGGGCCACTCGTGAGTCAACTTGGAAGACAGACAGTCGATGGTTGATGGGCAATGCACCGTTTGGCTGTTGCCAGAGGCAGCTGAGGATGCTCAAGGCCTCGTAGGGAGTGGGGGCTGTATTGACTCTGGTTTCTCTTCAATACGTATAAGCCTTTCGCCTTTTACTAAAGACTTCCGTGGAGAGGAACACTTATGAGTTCAGAGTATTTTTGGAGAGGCTCTGCTATTTGGCAGAGCCCAGTATGACTGTGTAATATAAAACCAATCCGGGCTGGTATCTGATAGATAAATCCTATGGCAACGCTCTGTTTAACATGCTAAGGTTTGCTGCCATTTTTCTTAAAAACCAACAACAACCACAAAAAATACAAGCTTTTACATTATGTATATAATGTAGAGCCTGTGCTTGTGACGATTGAGCTGATTGGTCAGTGGGTGGGGCCACTCGTGAGTCAACTTGGAAGACAGACAGTCGATGGTTGATGGGCAATGCACCGTTTGGCTGTTGCCAGAGGCAGCTGAGGATGCTCAAGGCCTCGTAGGGAGTGGGGGCTGTATTGACTCTGGTTTCTCTTCAATACGTATAAGCCTTTCGCCTTTTACTAAAGACTTCCGTGGAGAGGAACACTTATGAGTTCAGAGTATTTTTGGAGAGGCTCTGCTATTTGGCAGAGTCCAGTATGACTGTGTAATATAAAAGCAATCCGGGCTGGTATCTGATAGATAAATCCTATGTCAATGCTCTGTTCAACCTTCTTAGGTTTGCTGCCATTTTTCCTAAAAAAAAACAACAACAACAACAACAAATACAAGCCTTTGGATTATGTATATAATGTAGAGCCTGTGCTTGTGACGATTAAGCTGATTGGTCAGTGGGTGTGGCCACTCGTGAGTCAACTTGGAAGACAGTCGATGGTTGATGGGCAATGCACCGTTTGGCATTTGCCAGAGGCAGCTGAGGATGCTCAAGGCCTCGTAGGGAGTGGGGGCTGTATTGACTCTGGTTTCTCTTCAATACGTATAAGCCTTTCGCCTTTTACTAAAGACTTCCGTGGAGAGGAACACTTATGAGTTCAGAGTATTTTTGGAGAGGCTCTGCTATTTGGCGGAGCCCAGTATGACTGTCTAACATAAAAGCAATCCGGGCTGGAATCTGATAGATAAATTCTATGTCAACGCTCTGTTCAACATGCTAAGGTTTGCTGCCATTTTTCTTAAAAACCAACAACAACAACAACAAATACAAGCCTTTGGATTATGTATATAATGTAGAGCCTGTGCTCGTGACGATTGAGCTGATTGGTCAGTGGGTGGGGCCACTCGTGAGTCAACTTGGAAGACAGACAGTCGATGGTTGATGGGCAATGCACCGTTTGGCATTTGCCAGAGGCAGCTGAGGATGCTCAAGGCCTCGTAGGGAGTGGGGTCTGTATTGACTCTGGTTTCTCTTCAATACGTATAAGCCTTTCGCCTTTTACTAAAGACTTCCGTGGAGAGGAACACTTATGAGTTCAGAGTATTTTTGGAGAGGCTCTGCTATTTGGCAGAGCCCAGTATGACTGTGTAATATAAAAGCAATCCGGGCTGGTATCTGATAGATAAATCCTATGGCAACGCTCTGTTCAACATGCTAAGGTTTGCTGCCATTTTTCTTAAAAACCAACAACAACAACAACAAATACAAGCCTTTGGATTATGTATATAATGTAGAGCCTGTGCTTGTGACGATTGAGCTGATTGGTCAGTGGGTGGGGCCACTCGTGAGTCAACTTGGAAGACAGACAGTCGATGGTTGATGGGCAATGCACCGTTTGGCTGTTGCCAGAGGCAGCTGAGGATGCTCAAGGCCTCGTAGGGAGTGGGGGCTGTATTGACTCTGGTTTCTCTTCAATACGTATAAGCCTTTCGCCTTTTACTAAAGACTTCCGTGGAGAGGAACACTTATGAGTTCAGAGTATTTTTGGAGAGGCTCTGCTATTTGGCAGAGTCCAGTATGACTGTGTAATATAAAAGCAATCCGGGCTGGTATCTGATAGATAAATCCTATGTCAATGCTCTGTTCAACCTTCTTAGGTTTGCTGCCATTTTTCCTAAAAAACAACAACAACAACAACAACAAATACAAGCCTTTGGATTATGTATATAATGTAGAGCCTGTGCTTGTGACGATTAAGCTGATTGGTCAGTGGGTGTGGCCACTCGTGAGTCAACTTGGAAGACAGTCGATGGTTGATGGGCAATGCACCGTTTGGCATTTGCCAGAGGCAGCTGAGGATGCTCAAGGCCTCGTAGGGAGTGGGGGCTGTATTGACTCTGGTTTCTCTTCAATACGTATAAGCCTTTCGCCTTTTACTAAAGACTTCCGTGGAGAGGAACACTTATGAGTTCAGAGTATTTTTGGAGAGGCTCTGCTATTTGGCGGAGCCCAGTATGACTGTCTAACATAAAAGCAATCCGGGCTGGAATCTGATAGATAAATTCTATGTCAACGCTCTGTTCAACATGCTAAGGTTTGCTGCCATTTTTCTTAAAAACCAACAACAACAACAACAAATACAAGCCTTTGGATTATGTATATAATGTAGAGCCTGTGCTCGTGACGATTGAGCTGATTGGTCAGTGGGTGGGGCCACTCGTGAGTCAACTTGGAAGACAGACAGTCGATGGTTGATGGGCAATGCACCGTTTGGCATTTGCCAGAGGCAGCTGAGGATGCTCAAGGCCTCGTAGGGAGTGGGGGCTGTATTGACTCTGGTTTCTCTTCAATACGTATAAGCCTTTCGCCTTTTACTAAAGACTTCCGTGGAGAGGAACACTTATGAGTTCAGAGTATTTTTGGAGAGGCTCTGCTATTTGGCAGAGCCCAGTATGACTGTGTAATATAAAAGCAATCCGGGCTGGTATCTGATAGATAAATCCTATGTCAACGCTCTGTTCAACCTGCTTAGGTTTGTTGCCATTTTTCCTAAAAACCAACAACAACAACAACAACAACAACAACAACAACAACAACAACAACAACAACAACAACAACAACAACAACAACAACAAATACAAGCCTTTGGATTATGTATATAATGTAGAGCCTGTGCTTGTGACGATTGAGCTGATTGGTCAGTGGGTGGGGCCACTCGTGAGTCAACTTGGAAGACAGACAGTCGATGGTTGATGGGCAATGCACCGTTTGGCTGTTGCCAGAGGCAGCTGAGGATGCTCAAGGCCTCGTAGGGAGTGGGGGCTGTATTGACTCTGGTTTCTCTTCAATACGTATAAGCCTTTCGCCTTTTACTAAAGACTTCCGTGGAGAGGAACACTTATGAGTTCAGAGTATTTTTGGAGAGGCTCTGCTATTTGGCAGAGCCCAGTATGACTGTGTAATATAAAAGCAATCCGGGCTGGTATCTGATAGATAAATCCTATGGCAACGCTCTGTTTAACATGCTAAGGTTTGCTGCCATTTTTCTTAAAAACCAACAACAACCACAAAAAATACAAGCTTTTACATTATGTATATAATGTAGAGCCTGTGCTTGTGACGATTGAGCTGATTGGTCAGTGGGTGGGGCCACTCGTGAGTCAACTTGGAAGACAGACAGTCGATGGTTGATGGGCAATGCACCGTTTGGCTGTTGCCAGAGGCAGCTGAGGATGCTCAAGGCCTCGTAGGGAGTGGGGGCTGTATTGACTCTGGTTTCTCTTCAATACGTATAAGCCTTTCGCCTTTTACTAAAGACTTCCGTGGAGAGGAACACTTATGAGTTCAGAGTATTTTTGGAGAGGCTCTGCTATTTGGCAGAGCCCAGTATGACTGTGTAATATAAAACCAATCCGGGCTGGTATCTGATAGATAAATCCTATGGCAACGCTCTGTTTAACATGCTAAGGTTTGCTGCCATTTTTCTTAAAAACCAACAACAACCACAAAAAATACAAGCTTTTACATTATGTATATAATGTAGAGCCTGTGCTTGTGACGATTGAGCTGATTGGTCAGTGGGTGGGGCCACTCGTGAGTCAACTTGGAAGACAGACAGTCGATGGTTGATGGGCAATGCACCGTTTGGCTGTTGCCAGAGGCAGCTGAGGATGCTCAAGGCCTCGTAGGGAGTGGGGGCTGTATTGACTCTGGTTTCTCTTCAATACGTATAAGCCTTTCGCCTTTTACTAAAGACTTCCGTGGAGAGGAACACTTATGAGTTCAGAGTATTTTTGGAGAGGCTCTGCTATTTGGCAGAGCCCAGTATGACTGTGTAATATAAAAGCAATCCGGGCTGGTATCTGATAGATAAATCCTATGGCAACGCTCTGTTTAACATGCTAAGGTTTGCTGCCATTTTTCTTAAAAACCAACAACAACCACAAAAAATACAAGCTTTTACATTATGTATATAATGTAGAGCCTGTGCTTGTGACGATTGAGCTGATTGGTCAGTGGGTGGGGCCACTCGTGAGTCAACTTGGAAGACAGACAGTCGATGGTTGATGGGCAATGCACCGTTTGGCTGTTGCCAGAGGCAGCTGAGGATGCTCAAGGCCTCGTAGGGAGTGGGGGCTGTATTGACTCTGGTTTCTCTTCAATACGTATAAGCCTTTCGCCTTTTACTAAAGACTTCCGTGGAGAGGAACACTTATGAGTTCAGAGTATTTTTGGAGAGGCTCTGCTATTTGGCAGAGCCCAGTATGACTGTGTAATATAAAAGCAATCCGGGCTGTTATCTGATAGATAAATCCTATGTCAACGCTCTGTTCAACCTGCTTAGGTTTGCTGCCATTTTTCCTAAAAACCAACAACAACAACAACAACAACAAATACAAGCCTTTGGATTATGTATATAATGTAGAGCCTGTGCTTGTGACGATTGAGCTGATTGGTCAGTGGGTGGGGCCACTCGTGAGTCAACTTGGAAGACAGACAGTCGATGGTTGATGGGCAATGCACCGTTTGGCTGTTGCCAGAGGCAGCTGAGGATGCTCAAGGCCTCGTAGGGAGTGGGGGCTGTATTGACTCTGGTTTCTCTTCAATACGTATAAGCCTTTCGCCTTTTACTAAAGACTTCCGTGGAGAGGAACACTTATGAGTTCAGAGTATTTTTGGAGAGGCTCTGCTATTTGGCAGAGCCCAGTATGACTGTGTAATATAAAAGCAATCCGGGCTGGTATCTGATAGATAAATCCTATGGCAACGCTCTGTTTAACATGCTAAGGTTTGCTGCCATTTTTCTTAAAAACCAACAACAACCACAAAAAATACAAGCTTTTACATTATGTATATAATGTAGAGCCTGTGCTTGTGACGATTGAGCTGATTGGTCAGTGGGTGGGGCCACTCGTGAGTCTACTTGGAAGACAGACAGTCGATGGTTGATGGGCAATGCACCGTTTGGCTGTTGCCAGAGGCAGCTGAGGATGCTCAAGGCCTCGTAGGGAGTGGGGGCTGTATTGACTCTGGTTTCTCTTCAATACGTATAAGCCTTTCGCCTTTTACTAAAGACTTCCGTGGAGAGGAACACTTATGAGTTCAGAGTATTTTTGGAGAGGCTCTGCTATTTGGCAGAGCCCAGTATGACTGTGTAATATAAAACCAATCCGGGCTGGTATCTGATAGATAAATCCTATGGCAACGCTCTGTTTAACATGCTAAGGTTTGCTGCCATTTTTCTTAAAAACCAACAACAACCACAAAAAATACAAGCTTTTACATTATGTATATAATGTAGAGCCTGTGCTTGTGACGATTGAGCTGATTGGTCAGTGGGTGGGGCCACTCGTGAGTCAACTTGGAAGACAGACAGTCGATGGTTGATGGGCAATGCACCGTTTGGCTGTTGCCAGAGGCAGCTGAGGATGCTCAAGGCCTCGTAGGGAGTGGGGGCTGTATTGACTCTGGTTTCTCTTCAATACGTATAAGCCTTTCGCCTTTTACTAAAGACTTCCGTGGAGAGGAACACTTATGAGTTCAGAGTATTTTTGGAGAGGCTCTGCTATTTGGCAGAGTCCAGTATGACTGTGTAATATAAAAGCAATCCGGGCTGGTATCTGATAGATAAATCCTATGTCAATGCTCTGTTCAACCTTCTTAGGTTTGCTGCCATTTTTCCTAAAAAAAAACAACAACAACAACAACAAATACAAGCCTTTGGATTATGTATATAATGTAGAGCCTGTGCTTGTGACGATTAAGCTGATTGGTCAGTGGGTGTGGCCACTCGTGAGTCAACTTGGAAGACAGTCGATGGTTGATGGGCAATGCACCGTTTGGCATTTGCCAGAGGCAGCTGAGGATGCTCAAGGCCTCGTAGGGAGTGGGTGCTGTATTGACTCTGGTTTCTCTTCAATACGTATAAGCCTTTCGCCTTTTACTAAAGACTTCCGTGGAGAGGAACACTTATGAGTTCAGAGTATTTTTGGAGAGGCTCTGCTATTTGGCGGAGCCCAGTATGACTGTCTAACATAAAAGCAATCCGTGCTGGAATCTGATAGATAAATTCTATGTCAACGCTCTGTTCAACATGCTAAGGTTTGCTGCCATTTTTCTTAAAAACCAACAACAACAACAACAACAAATACAAGCCTTTGGATTATGTATATAATGTAGAGCCTGTGCTCGTGACGATTGAGCTGATTGGTCAGTGGGTGGGGCCACTCGTGAGTCAACTTGGAAGACAGACAGTCGATGGTTGATGGGCAATGCACCGTTTGGCATTTGCCAGAGGCAGCTGAGGATGCTCAAGGCCTCGTAGGGAGTGGGGGCTGTATTGACTCTGGTTTCTCTTCAATACGTATAAGCCTTTCGCCTTTTACTAAAGACTTCCGTGGAGAGGAACACTTATGAGTTCAGAGTATTTTTGGAAAGGCTCTGCTATTTGGCAGAGCCCAGTATGACTGTGTAATATAAAAGCAATCCGGGCTGGTATCTGATAGATAAATCCTATGTCAACGCTCTGTTCAACCTGCTTAGGTTTGCTGCCATTTTTCCTAAAAACCAACAACAACAACAACAACAACAACAACAAATACAAGCCTTTGGATTATGTATATAATGTAGAGCCTGTGCTTGTGACGATTGAGCTGATTGGTCAGTGGGTGGGGCCACTCGTGAGTCAACTTGGAAGACAGACAGTCGATGGTTGATGGGCAATGCACCGTTTGGCTGTTGCCAGAGGCAGCTGAGGATGCTCAAGGCCTCGTAGGGAGTGGGGGCTGTATTGACTCTGGTTTCTCTTCAATACGTATAAGCCTTTCGCCTTTTACTAAAGACTTCCGTGGAGAGGAACACTTATGAGTTCAGAGTATTTTTGGAGAGGCTCTGCTATTTGGCAGAGTCCAGTATGACTGTGTAATATAAAAGCAATCCGGGCTGGTATCTGATAGATAAATCCTATGTCAATGCTCTGTTCAACCTTCTTAGGTTTGCTGCCATTTTTCCTAAAAAAAAACAACAACAACAACAACAAATACAAGCCTTTGGATTATGTATATAATGTAGAGCCTGTGCTTGTGACGATTAAGCTGATTGGTCAGTGGGTGTGGCCACTCGTGAGTCAACTTGGAAGACAGTCGATGGTTGATGGGCAATGCACCGTTTGGCATTTGCCAGAGGCAGCTGAGGATGCTCAAGGCCTCGTAGGGAGTGGGGCCTGTATTGACTCTGGTTTCTCTTCAATACGTATAAGCCTTTCGCCTTTTACTAAAGACTTCCGTGGAGAGGAACACTTATGAGTTCAGAGTATTTTTGGAGAGGCTCTGCTATTTGGCGGAGCCCAGTATGACTGTCTAACATAAAAGCAATCCGGGCTGGAATCTGATAGATAAATTCTATGTCAACGCTCTGTTCAACATGCTAAGGTTTGCTGCCATTTTTCTTAAAAACCAACAACAACAACAACAAATACAAGCCTTTGGATTATGTATATAATGTAGAGCCTGTGCTCGTGACGATTGAGCTGATTGGTCAGTGGGTGGGGCCACTCGTGAGTCAACTTGGAAGACAGACAGTCGATGGTTGATGGGCAATGCACCGTTTGGCTGTTGCCAGAGGCAGCTGAGGATGCTCAAGGCCTCGTAGGGAGTGGGGGCTGTATTGACTCTGGTTTCTCTTCAATACGTATAAGCCTTTCGCCTTTTACTAAAGACTTCCGTGGAGAGGAACACTTATGAGTTCAGAGTATTTTTGGAGAGGCTCTGCTATTTGGCAGAGCCCAGTATGACTGTGTAATATAAAAGCAATCCGGGCTGGTATCTGATAGATAAATCCTATGTCAACACTCTGTTCAACCTGCTTAGGTTTGCTGCCATTTTTCCTAAAAACCAACAACAACAACAACAACAACAACAACAACAACAACAACAACAACAACAACAACAACAACAACAACAACAACAAATACAAGCCTTTGGATTATGTATATAATGTAGAGCCTGTGCTTGTGACGATTGAGCTGATTGGTCAGTGGGTGGGGCCACTCGTGAGTCAACTTGGAAGACAGACAGTCGATGGTTGATGGGCAATGCACCGTTTGGCTGTTGCCAGAGGCAGCTGAGGATGCTCAAGGCCTCGTAGGGAGTGGGGGCTGTATTGACTCTGGTTTCTCTTCAATACGTATAAGCCTTTCGCCTTTTACTAAAGACTTCCGTGGAGAGGAACACTTATGAGTTCAGAGTATTTTTGGAGAGGCTCTGCTATTTGGCAGAGCCCAGTATGACTGTGTAATATAAAAGCAATCCGGGCTGGTATCTGATAGATAAATCCTATGGCAACGCTCTGTTTAACATGCTAAGGTTTGCTGCCATTTTTCTTAAAAACCAACAACAACCACAAAAAATACAAGCTTTTACATTATGTATATAATGTAGAGCCTGTGCTTGTGACGATTGAGCTGATTGGTCAGTGGGTGGGGCCACTCGTGAGTCAACTTGGAAGACAGACAGTCGATGGTTGATGGGCAATGCACCGTTTGGCTGTTGCCAGAGGCAGCTGAGGATGCTCAAGGCCTCGTAGGGAGTGGGGGCTGTATTGACTCTGGTTTCTCTTCAATACGTATAAGCCTTTCGCCTTTTACTAAAGACTTCCGTGGAGAGGAACACTTATGAGTTCAGAGTATTTTTGGAGAGGCTCTGCTATTTGGCAGAGCCCAGTATGACTGTGTAATATAAAACCAATCCGGGCTGGTATCTGATAGATAAATCCTATGGCAACGCTCTGTTTAACATGCTAAGGTTTGCTGCCATTTTTCTTAAAAACCAACAACAACCACAAAAAATACAAGCTTTTACATTATGTATATAATGTAGAGCCTGTGCTTGTGACGATTGAGCTGATTGGTCAGTGGGTGGGGCCACTCGTGAGTCAACTTGGAAGACAGACAGTCGATGGTTGATGGGCAATGCACCGTTTGGCTGTTGCCAGAGGCAGCTGAGGATGCTCAAGGCCTCGTAGGGAGTGGGGGCTGTATTGACTCTGGTTTCTCTTCAATACGTATAAGCCTTTCGCCTTTTACTAAAGACTTCCGTGGAGAGGAACACTTATGAGTTCAGAGTATTTTTGGAGAGGCTCTGCTATTTGGCAGAGCCCAGTATGACTGTGTAATATAAAAGCAATCCGGGCTGGTATCTGATAGATAAATCCTATGGCAACGCTCTGTTTAACATGCTAACGTTTGCTGCCATTTTTCTTAAAAACCAACAACAACCACAAAAAATACAAGCTTTTACATTATGTATATAATGTAGAGCCTGTGCTTGTGACGATTGAGCTGATTGGTCAGTGGGTGGGGCCACTCGTGAGTCAACTTGGAAGACAGACAGTCGATGGTTGATGGGCAATGCACCGTTTGGCTGTTGCCAGAGGCAGCTGAGGATGCTCAAGGCCTCGTAGGGAGTGGGGGCTGTATTGACTCTGGTTTCTCTTCAATACGTATAAGCCTTTCGCCTTTTACTAAAGACTTCCGTGGAGAGGAACACTTATGAGTTCAGAGTATTTTTGGAGAGGCTCTGCTATTTGGCAGAGTCCAGTATGACTGTGTAATATAAAAGCAATCCGGGCTGGTATCTGATAGATAAATCCTATGTCAATGCTCTGTTCAACCTTCTTAGGTTTGCTGCCATTTTTCCTAAAAAAAAACAACAACAACAACAACAAATACAAGCCTTTGGATTATGTATATAATGTAGAGCCTGTGCTTGTGACGATTAAGCTGATTGGTCAGTGGGTGTGGCCACTCGTGAGTCAACTTGGAAGACAGTCGATGGTTGATGGGCAATGCACCGTTTGGCATTTGCCAGAGGCAGCTGAGGATGCTCAAGGCCTCGTAGGGAGTGGGGGCTGTATTGACTCTGGTTTCTCTTCAATACGTATAAGCCTTTCGCCTTTTACTAAAGACTTCCGTGGAGAGGAACACTTATGAGTTCAGAGTATTTTTGGAGAGGCTCTGCTATTTGGCGGAGCTCAGTATGACTGTCTAACATAAAAGCAATCCGGGCTGGAATCTGATAGATAAATTCTATGTCAACGCTCTGTTCAACATGCTAAGGTTTGCTGCCATTTTTCTTAAAAACCAACAACAACAACAACAAATACAAGCCTTTGGATTATGTATATAATGTAGAGCCTGTGCTCGTGACGATTGAGCTGATTGGTCAGTGGGTGGGGCCACTCGTGAGTCAACTTGGAAGACAGACAGTCGATGGTTGATGGGCAATGCACCGTTTGGCATTTGCCAGAGGCAGCTGAGGATGCTCAAGGCCTCGTACGGAGTGGGGGCTGTATTGACTCTGGTTTCTCTTCAATACGTATAAGCCTTTCGCCTTTTACTAAAGACTTCCGTGGAGAGGAACACTTATGAGTTCAGAGTATTTTTGGAGAGGCTCTGCTATTTGGCAGAGCCCAGTATGACTGTGTAATATAAAAGCAATCCGGGCTGGTATCTGATAGATAAATCCTATGGCAACGCTCTGTTCAACATGCTAAGGTTTGCTGCCATTTTTCTTAAAAACCAACAACAACAACAACAAATACAAGCCTTTGGATTATGTATATAATGTAGAGCCTGTGCTCGTGACGATTGAGCTGATTGGTCAGTGGGTGGGGCCACTCGTGAGTCAACTTGGAAGACAGACAGTCGATGGTTGATGGGCAATGCACCGTTTGGCATTTGCCAGAGGCAGCTGAGGATGCTCAAGGCCTCGTAGGGAGTGGGGGCTGTATTGACTCTGGTTTCTCTTCAATACGTATAAGCCTTTCGCCTTTTACTAAAGACTTCCGTGGAGAGGAACACTTATGAGTTCAGAGTATTTTTGGAAAGGCTCTGCTATTTGGCAGAGCCCAGTATGACTGTGTAATATAAAAGCAATCCGGGCTGGTATCTGATAGATAAATCCTATGTCAACGCTCTGTTCAACCTGCTTAGGTTTGCTGCCATTTTTCCTAAAAACCAACAACAACAACAACAACAACAACAACAACAACAAATACAAGCCTTTGGATTATGTATATAATGTAGAGCCTGTGCTTGTGACGATTGAGCTGATTGGTCAGTGGGTGGGGCCACTCGTGAGTCAACTTGGAAGACAGACAGTCGATGGTTGATGGGCAATGCACCGTTTGGCTGTTGCCAGAGGCAGCTGAGGATGCTCAAGGCCTCGTAGGGAGTGGGGGCTGTATTGACTCTGGTTTCTCTTCAATACGTATAAGCCTTTCGCCTTTTACTAAAGACTTCCGTGGAGAGGAACACTTATGAGTTCAGAGTATTTTTGGAGAGGCTCTGCTATTTGGCAGAGTCCAGTATGACTGTGTAATATAAAAGCAATCCGGGCTGGTATCTGATAGATAAATCCTATGTCAATGCTCTGTTCAACCTTCTTAGGTTTGCTGCCATTTTTCCTAAAAAACAACAACAACAACAACAACAAATACAAGCCTTTGGATTATGTATATAATGTAGAGCCTGTGCTTGTGACGATTAAGCTGATTGGTCAGTGGGTGTGGCCACTCGTGAGTCAACTTGGAAGACAGTCGATGGTTGATGGGCAATGCACCGTTTGGCATTTGCCAGAGGCAGCTGAGGATGCTCAAGGCCTCGTAGGGAGTGGGGGCTGTATTGACTCTGGTTTCTCTTCAATACGTATAAGCCTTTCGCCTTTTACTAAAGACTTCCGTGGAGAGGAACACTTATGAGTTCAGAGTATTTTTGGAGAGGCTCTGCTATTTGGCGGAGCCCAGTATGACTGTCTAACATAAAAGCAATCCGGGCTGGAATCTGATAGATAAATTCTATGTCAACGCTCTGTTCAACATGCTAAGGTTTGCTGCCATTTTTCTTAAAAACCAACAACAACAACAACAACAAATACAAGCCTTTGGATTATGTATATAATGTAGAGCCTGTGCTCGTGACGATTGAGCTGATTGGTCAGTGGGTGGGGCCACTCGTGAGTCAACTTGGAAGACAGACAGTCGATGGTTGATGGGCAATGCACCGTTTGGCATTTGCCAGAGGCAGCTGAGGATGCTCAAGGCCTCGTAGGGAGTGGGGGCTGTATTGACTCTGGTTGCTCTTCAATACGTATAAGCCTTTCGCCTTTTACTAAAGACTTCCGTGGAGAGGAACACTTATGAGTTCAGAGTATTTTTGGAGAGGCTCTGCTATTTGGCCGAGCCCAGTATGACTGTGTAATATAAAAGCAATCCGGGCTGGTATCTGATAGATAAATCCTATGTCAACGCTCTGTTCAACCTGCTTAGGTTTGCTGCCATTTTTCCTAAAAACCAACAACAACAACAACAACAACAACAACAACAAATACAAGCCTTTGGATTATGTATATAATGTAGAGCCTGTGCTTGTGACGATTGAGCTGATTGGTCAGTGGGTGGGGCCACTCGTGAGTCAACTTGGAAGACAGACAGTCGATGGTTGATGGGCAATGCACCGTTTGGCTGTTGCCAGAGGCAGCTGAGGATGCTCAAGGCCTCGTAGGGAGTGGGGGCTGTATTGACTCTGGTTTCTCTTCAATACGTATAAGCCTTTCGCCTTTTACTAAAGACTTCCGTGGAGAGGAACACTTATGAGTTCAGAGTATTTTTGGAGAGGCTCTGCTATTTGGCAGAGCCCAGTATGACTGTGTAATATAAAAGCAATCCGGGCTGGTATCTGATAGATAAATCCTATGGCAACGCTCTGTTTAACATGCTAAGGTTTGCTGCCATTTTTCTTAAAAACCAACAACAACCACAAAAAATACAAGCTTTTACATTATGTATATAATGTAGAGCCTGTGCTTGTGACTATTGAGCTGATTGGTCAGTGGGTGGGGCCACTCGTGAGTCAACTTGGAAGACAGACAGTCGATGGTTGATGGGCAATGCACAGTTTGGCTGTTGCCAGAGGCAGCTGAGGATGCTCAAGGCCTCGTAGGGAGTGGGGGCTGTATTGACTCTGGTTTCTCTTCAATACGTATAAGCCTTTCGCCTTTTACTAAAGACTTCCGTGGAGAGGAACACTTATGAGTTCAGAGTATTTTTGGAGAGGCTCTGCTATTTGGCAGAGCCCAGTATGACTGTGTAATATAAAACCAATCCGGGCTGGTATCTGATAGATAAATCCTATGGCAACGCTCTGTTTAACATGCTAAGGTTTGCTGCCATTTTTCTTAAAAACCAACAACAACCACAAAAAATACAAGCTTTTACATTATGTATATAATGTAGAGCCTGTGCTTGTGACGATTGAGCTGATTGGTCAGTGGGTGGGGCCACTCGTGAGTCAACTTGGAAGACAGACAGTCGATGGTTGATGGGCAATGCACCGTTTGGCTGTTGCCAGAGGCAGCTGAGGATGCTCAAGGCCTCGTAGGGAGTGGGGGCTGTATTGACTCTGGTTTCTCTTCAATACGTATAAGCCTTTCGCCTTTTACTAAAGACTTCCGTGGAGAGGAACACTTATGAGTTCAGAGTATTTTTGGAGAGGCTCTGCTATTTGGCAGAGTCCAGTATGACTGTGTAATATAAAAGCAATCCGGGCTGGTATCTGATAGATAAATCCTATGTCAATGCTCTGTTCAACCTTCTTAGGTTTGCTGCCATTTTTCCTAAAAAACAACAACAACAACAACAACAACAACAACAACAAATACAAGCCTTTGGATTATGTATATAATGTAGAGCCTGTGCTTGTGACGATTAAGCTGATTGGTCAGTGGGTGTGGCCACTCGTGAGTCAACTTGGAAGACAGTCGATGGTTGATGGGCAATGCACCATTTGGCATTTGCCAGAGGCAGCTGAGGATGCTCAAGGCCTCGTAGGGAGTGGGGGCTGTATTGACTCTGGTTTCTCTTCAATACGTATAAGCCTTTCGCCTTTTACTAAAGACTTCCGTGGAGAGGAACACTTATGAGTTCAGAGTATTTTTGGAGAGGCTCTGCTATTTGGCGGAGCCCAGTATGACTGTCTAACATAAAAGCAATCCGGGCTGGAATCTGATAGATAAATTCTATGTCAACGCTCTGTTCAACATGCTAAGGTTTGCTGCCATTTTTCTTAAAAACCAACAACAACAACAACAAATACAAGCCTTTGGATTATGTATATAATGTAGAGCCTGTGCTCGTGACGATTGAGCTGATTGGTCAGTGGGTGGGGCCACTCGTGAGTCAACTTGGAAGACAGACAGTCGATGGTTGATGGGCAATGCACCGTTTGGCATTTGCCAGAGGCAGCTGAGGATGCTCAAGGCCTCGTAGGGAGTGGGGGCTGTATTGACTCTGGTTTCTCTTCAATACGTATAAGCCTTTCGCCTTTTACTAAAGACTTCCGTGGAGAGGAACACTTATGAGTTCAGAGTATTTTTGGAGAGGCTCTGCTATTTGGCAGAGCCCAGTATGACTGTGTAATATAAAAGCAATCCGGGCTGGTATCTGATAGATAAATCCTATGTCAACGCTCTGTTCAACCTGCTTAGGTTTGCTGCCATTTTTCCTAAAAACCAACAACAACAACAACAACAACAACAACAACAACAAATACAAGCCTTTGGATTATGTATATAATGTAGAGCCTGTGCTTGTGACGATTGAGCTGATTGGTCAGTGGGTGGGGCCACTCGTGAGTCAACTTGGAAGACAGACAGTCGATGGTTGATGGGCAATGCACCGTTTGGCTGTTGCCAGAGGCAGCTGAGGATGCTCAAGGCCTCGTAGGGAGTGGGGGCTGTATTGACTCTGGTTTCTCTTCAATAAGTATAAGCCTTTCGCCTTTTACTAAAGACTTCCGTGGAGAGGAACACTTATGAGTTCAGAGTATTTTTGGAGAGGCTCTGCTATTTGGCAGAGCCCAGTATGACTGTGTAATATAAAAGCAATCCGGGCTGGTATCTGATAGATAAATCCTATGGCAACGCTCTGTTTAACATGCTAAGGTTTGCTGCCATTTTTCTTAAAAACCAACAACAACCACAAAAAATACAAGCTTTTACATTATGTATATAATGTAGAGCCTGTGCTTGTGACGATTGAGCTGATTGGTCAGTGGGTGGGGCCACTCGTGAGTCAACTTGGAAGACAGACAGTCGATGGTTGATGGGCAATGCACCGTTTGGCTGTTGCCAGAGGCAGCTGAGGATGCTCAAGGCCTCGTAGGGAGTGGGGGCTGTATTGACTCTGGTTTCTCTTCAATACGTATAAGCCTTTCGCCTTTTACTAAAGACTTCCGTGGAGAGGAACACTTATGAGTTCAGAGTATTTTTGGAGAGGCTCTGCTATTTGGCAGAGCCCAGTATGACTGTGTAATATAAAACCAATCCGGGCTGGTATCTGATAGATAAATCCTATGGCAACGCTCTGTTTAACATGCTAAGGTTTGCTGCCATTTTTCTTAAAAACCAACAACAACCACAAAAAATACAAGCTTTTACATTATGTATATAATGTAGAGCCTGTGCTTGTGACGATTGAGCTGATTGGTCAGTGGGTGGGGCCACTCGTGAGTCAACTTGGAAGACAGACAGTCGATGGTTGATGGGCAATGCACCATTTGGCTGTTGCCAGAGGCAGCTGAGGATGCTCAAGGCCTCGTAGGGAGTGGGGGCTGTATTGACTCTGGTTTCTCTTCAATACGTATAAGCCTTTCGCCTTTTACTAAAGACTTCCGTGGAGAGTAACACTTATGAGTTCAGAGTATTTTTGGAGAGGCTCTGCTATTTGGCAGAGTCCAGTATGACTGTGTAATATAAAAGCAATCCGGGCTGGTATCTGATAGATAAATCCTATGTCAATGCTCTGTTCAACCTTCTTAGGTTTGCTGCCATTTTTCCTAAAAAACAACAACAACAACAACAACAATAACAAATACAAGCCTTTGGATTATGTATATAATGTAGAGCCTGTGCTTGTGACGATTAAGCTGATTGGTCAGTGGGTGTGGCCACTCGTGAGTCAACTTGGAAGACAGTCGATGGTTGATGGGCAATGCACCGTTTGGCATTTGCCAGAGGCAGCTGAGGATGCTCAAGGCCTCGTAGGGAGTGGGGGCTGTATTGACTCTGGTTTCTCTTCAATACGTATAAGCCTTTCGCCTTTTACTAAAGACTTCCGTGGAGAGGAACACTTATGAGTTCAGAGTATTTTTGGAGAGGCTCTGCTATTTGGCGGAGCCCAGTATGACTGTCTAACATAAAAGCAATCCGGACTGGAATCTGATAGATAAATTCTATGTCAACGCTCTGTTCAACATGCTAAGGTTTGCTGCCATTTTTCTTAAAAACCAACAACAACAACAACAAATACAAGCCTTTGGATTATGTATATAATGTAGAGCCTGTGCTCGTGACGATTGAGCTGATTGGTCAGTGGGTGGGGCCACTCGTGAGTCAACTTGGAAGACAGACAGTCGATGGTTGATGGGCAATGCACCGTTTGGCATTTGCCAGAGGCAGCTGAGGATGCTCAAGGCCTCGTAGGGAGTGGGGGCTGTATTGACTCTGGTTTCTCTTCAATACGTATAAGCCTTTCGCCTTTTACTAAAGACTTCCGTGGAGAGGAACACTTATGAGTTCAGAGTATTTTTGGAAAGGCTCTGCTATTTGGCAGAGCCCAGTATGACTGTGTAATATAAAAGCAATCCGGGCTGGTATCTGATAGATAAATCCTATGTCAACGCTCTGTTCAACCTGCTTAGGTTTGCTGCCATTTTTCCTAAAAACCAACAACAACAACAACAACAACAAATACAAGCCTTTGGATTATGTATATAATGTAGAGCCTGTGCTTGTGACGATTGAGCTGATTGGTCAGTGGGTGGGGCCACTCGTGAGTCAACTTGGAAGACAGACAGTCGATGGTTGATGGGCAATGCACCGTTTGGCTGTTGCCAGAGGCAGCTGAGGATGCTCAAGGCCTCGTAGGGAGTGGGGACTGTATTGACTCTGGTTTCTCTTCAATACGTATAAGCCTTTCGCCTTTTACTAAAGACTTCCGTGGAGAGGAACACTTATGAGTTCAGAGTATTTTTGGAGAGGCTCTGCTATTTGGCAGAGTCCAGTATGACTGTGTAATATAAAAGCAATCCGGGCTGGTATCTGATAGATAAATCCTATGTCAATGCTCTGTTCAACCTTCTTAGGTTTGCTGCCATTTTTCCTAAAAAAAAACAACAACAACAACAAATACAAGCCTTTGGATTATGTATATAATGTAGAGCCTGTGCTTGTGACGATTAAGCTGATTGGTCAGTGGGTGTGGCCACTCGTGAGTCAACTTGGAAGACAGTCGATGGTTGATGGGCAATGCACCGTTTGGCATTTGCCAGAGGCAGCTGAGGATGCTCAAGGCCTCGTAGGGAGTGGGGGCTGTATTGACTCTGGTTTCTCTTCAATACGTATAAGCCTTTCGCCTTTTACTAAAGACTTCCGTGGAGAGGAACACTTATGAGTTCAGAGTATTTTTGGAGAGGCTCTGCTATTTGGCGGAGCCCAGTATGACTGTCTAACATAAAAGCAATCCGGGCTGGAATCTGATAGATAAATTCTATGTCAACGCTCTGTTCAACATGCTAAGGTTTGCTGCCATTTTTCTTAAAAACCAACAACAACAACAACAACAAATACAAGCCTTTGGATTATGTATATAATGTAGAGCCTGTGCTCGTGACGATTGAGCTGATTGGTCAGTGGGTGGGGCCACTCGTGAGTCAACTTGGAAGACAGACAGTCGATGGTTGATGGGCAATGCACCGTTTGGCTGTTGCCAGAGGCAGCTGAGGATGCTCAAGGCCTCGTAGGGAGTGGGGGCTGTATTGACTCTGGTTTCTCTTCAATACGTATAAGCCTTTCGCCTTTTACTAAAGACTTCCGTGGAGAGGAACACTTATGAGTTCAGAGTATTTTTGGAGAGGCTCTGCTATTTGGCAGAGCCCAGTATGACTGTGTAATATAAAAGCAATCCGGGCTGGTATCTGATAGATAAAACCTATGTCAACACTCTGTTCAACCTGCTTAGGTTTGCTGCCATTTTTCCTAAAAACCAACAACAACAACAACAACAACAACAACAACAACAACAAATACAAGCCTTTGGATTATGTATATAATGTAGAGCCTGTGCTTGTGACGATTGAGCTGATTGGTCAGTGGGTGGGGCCACTCGTGAGTCAACTTGGAAGACAGACAGTCGATGGTTGATGGGCAATGCACCGTTTGGCTGTTGCCAGAGGCAGCTGAGGATGCTCAAGGCCTCGTAGGGAGTGGGGGCTGTATTGACTCTGGTTTCTCTTCAATACGTATAAGCCTTTCGCCTTTTACTAAAGACTTCCGTGGAGAGGAACACTTATGAGTTCAGAGTATTTTTGGAGAGGCTCTGCTATTTGGCAGAGCCCAGTATGACTGTGTAATATAAAAGCAATCCGGGCTGGTATCTGATAGATAAATCCTATGGCAACGCTCTGTTTAACATGCTAAGGTTTGCTGCCATTTTTCTTAAAAACCAACAACAACCACAAAAAATACAAGCTTTTACATTATGTATATAATGTAGAGCCTGTGCTTGTGACGATTGAGCTGATTGGTCAGTGGGTGGGGCCACTCGTGAGTCAACTTGGAAGACAGTCAGTCGATGGTTGATGGGCAATGCACCGTTTGGCTGTTGCCAGAGGCAGCTGAGGATGCTCAAGGCCTCGTAGGGAGTGGGGGCTGTATTGACTCTGGTTTCTCTTCAATACGTATAAGCCTTTCGCCTTTTACTAAAGACTTCCGTGGAGAGGAACACTTATGAGTTCAGAGTATTTTTGGAGAGGCTCTGCTATTTGGCAGAGCCCAGTATGACTGTGTAATATAAAACCAATCCGGGCTGGTATCTGATAGATAAATCCTATGGCAACGCTCTGTTTAACATGCTAAGGTTTGCTGACATTTTTCTTAAAAACCAACAACAACCACAAAAAATACAAGCTTTTACATTATGTATATAATGTAGAGCCTGTGCTTGTGACGATTGAGCTGATTGGTCAGTGGGTGGGGCCACTCGTGAGTCAACTTGGAAGACAGACAGTCGATGGTTGATGGGCAATGCACCGTTTGGCTGTTGCCAGAGGCAGCTGAGGATGCTCAAGGCCTCGTAGGGAGTGGGGGCTGTATTGACTCTGGTTTCTCTTCAATACGTATAAGCCTTTCGCCTTTTACTAAAGACTTCCGTGGAGAGGAACACTTATGAGTTCAGAGTATTTTTGGAGAGGCTCTGCTATTTGGCAGAGTCCAGTATGACTGTGTAATATAAAAGCAATCCGGGCTGGTATCTGATAGATAAATCCTATGTCAATGCTCTGTTCAACCTTCTTAGGTTTGCTGCCATTTTTCCTAAAAAACAACAACAACAACAACAACAACAACAACAAATACAAGCCTTTGGATTATGTATATAATGTAGAGCCTGTGCTTGTGACGATTAAGCTGATTGGTCAGTGGGTGTGGCCACTCGTGAGTCAACTTGGAAGACAGTCGATGGTTGATGGGCAATGCACCATTTGGCATTTGCCAGAGGCAGCTGAGGATGCTCAAGGCCTCGTAGGGAGTGGGGGCTGTATTGACTCTGGTTTCTCTTCAATACGTATAAGCCTTTCGCCTTTTACTAAAGACTTCCGTGGAGAGGAACACTTATGAGTTCAGAGTATTTTTGGAGAGGCTCTGCTATTTGGCGGAGCCCAGTATGACTGTCTAACATAAAAGCAATCCGGGCTGGAATCTGATAGATAAATTCTATGTCAACGCTCTGTTCAACATGCTAAGGTTTGCTGCCATTTTTCTTAAAAACCAACAACAACAACAACAAATACAAGCCTTTGGATTATGTATATAATGTAGAGCCTGTGCTCGTGACGATTAAGCTGATTGGTCAGTGGGTGGGGCCACTCGTGAGTCAACTTGGAAGACAGACAGTCGATGGTTGATGGGCAATGCACCGTTTGGCATTTGCCAGAGGCAGCTGAGGATGCTCAAGGCCTCGTAGGGAGTGGGGGCTGTATTGACTCTGGTTTCTCTTCAATACGTATAAGCCTTTCGCCTTTTACTAAAGACTTCCGTGGAGAGGAACACTTATGTGTTCAGAGTATTTTTGGAGAGGCTCTGCTATTTGGCAGAGCCCAGTATGACTGTGTAATATAAAAGCAATCCGGGCTGGTATCTGATAGATAAATCCTATGTCAACGCTCTGTTCAACCTGCTTAGGTTTGCTGCCATTTTTCCTAAAAACCAACAACAACAACAACAACAACAACAACAACAACAACAACAACAAATACAAGCCTTTGGATTATGTATATAATGTAGAGCCTGTGCTTGTGACGATTGAGCTGATTGGTCAGTGGGTGGGGCCACTCGTGAGTCAACTTGGAAGACAGACAGTCGATGGTTGATGGGCAATGCACCGTTTGGCTGTTGCCAGAGGCAGCTGAGGATGCTCAAGGCCTCGTAGGGAGTGGAGGCTGTATTGACTCTGGTTTCTCTTCAATACGTATAAGCCTTTCGCCTTTTACTAAAGACTTCCGTGGAGAGGAACACTTATGAGTTCAGAGTATTTTTGGAGAGGCTCTGCTATTTGGCAGAGCCCAGTATGACTGTGTAATATAAAAGCAATCCGGGCTGGTATCTGATAGATAAATCCTATGGCAACGCTCTGTTTAACATGCTAAGGTTTGCTGCCATTTTTCTTAAAAACCAACAACAACCACAAAAAATACAAGCTTTTACATTATGTATATAATGTAGAGCCTGTGCTTGTGACGATTGAGCTGATTGGTCAGTGGGTGGGGCCACTCGTGAGTCAACTTGGAAGACAGACAGTCGATGGTTGATGGGCAATGCACCGTTTGGCTGTTGCCAGAGGCAGCTGAGGATGCTCAAGGCCTCGTAGGGAGTGGGGGCTGTATTGACTCTGGTTTCTCTTCAATACGTATAAGCCTTTCGCCTTTTACTAAAGACTTCCGTGGAGAGGAACACTTATGAGTTCAGAGTATTTTTGGAGAGGCTCTGCTATTTGGCAGAGCCCAGTATGACTGTGTAATATAAAACCAATCCGGGCTGGTATCTGATAGATAAATCCTATGGCAACGCTCTGTTTAACATGCTAAGGTTTGCTGCCATTTTTCTTAAAAACCAACAACAACCACAAAAAATACAAGCTTTTACATTATGTATATAATGTAGAGCCTGTGCTTGTGACGATTGAGCTGATTGGTCAGTGGGTGGGGCCACTCGTGAGTCAACTTGGAAGACAGACAGTCGATGGTTGATGGGCAATGCACCGTTTGGCTGTTGCCAGAGGCAGCTGAGGATGCTCAAGGCCTCGTAGGGAGTGGGGGCTGTATTGACTCTGGTTTCTCTTCAATACGTATAAGCCTTTCGCCTTTTACTAAAGACTTCCGTGGAGAGGAACACTTATGAGTTCAGAGTATTTTTGGAGAGGCTCTGCTATTTGGCAGAGTCCAGTATGACTGTGTAATATAAAAGCAATCCGGGCTGGTATCTGATAGATACATCCTATGTCAATGCTCTGTTCAACCTTCTTAGGTTTGCTGCCATTTTTCCTAAAAAACAACAACAACAACAACAACAACAACAAATACAAGCCTTTGGATTATGTATATAATGTAGAGCCTGTGCTTGTGACGATTAAGCTGATTGGTCAGTGGGTGTGGCCACTCGTGAGTCAACTTGGAAGACAGTCGATGGTTGATGGGCAATGCACCATTTGGCATTTGCCAGAGGCAGCTGAGGATGCTCAAGGCCTCGTAGGGAGTGGGGGCTGTATTGACTCTGGTTTCTCTTCAATACGTATAAGCCTTTCGCCTTTTACTAAAGACTTCCGTGGAGAGGAACACTTATGAGTTCAGAGTATTTTTGGAGAGGCTCTGCTATTTGGCGGAGCCCAGTATGACTGTCTAACATAAAAGCAATCCGGGCTGGAATCTGATAGATAAATTCTATGTCAACGCTCTGTTCAACATGCTAAGGTTTGCTGCCATTTTTCTTAAAAACCAACAACAACAACAACAACAAATACAAGCCTTTGGATTATGTATATAATGTAGAGCCTGTGCTCGTGACGATTGAGCTGATTGGTCAGTGGGTGGGGCCACTCGTGAGTCAACTTGGAAGACAGACAGTCGATGGTTGATGGGCAATGCACCGTTTGGCATTTGCCAGAGGCAGCTGAGGATGCTCAAGGCCTCGTAGGGAGTGGGGGCTGTATTGACTCTGGTTTCTCTTCAATATGTATAAGCCTTTCGCCTTTTACTAAAGACTTCCGTGGAGAGGAACACTTATGAGTTCAGAATATTTTTGGAGAGGCTCTGCTATTTGGCAGAGCCCAGTATGACTGTGTAATATAAAAGCAATCCGGGCTGGTATCTGATAGATAAATCCTATGTCAACGCTCTGTTCAACCTGCTTAGGTTTGCTGCCATTTTTCCTAAAAACCAACAACAACAACAACAACAACAACAACAACAACAACAACAACAAATACAAGCCTTTGGATTATGTATATAATGTAGAGCCTGTGCTTGTGACGATTGAGCTGATTGGTCAGTGGGTGGGGCCACTCGTGAGTCAACTTGGAAGACAGACAGTCGATGGTTGATGGGCAATGCACCGTTTGGCTGTTGCCAGAGGCAGCTGAGGATGCTCAATGCCTCGTAGGGAGTGGGGGCTGTATTGACTCTGGTTTCTCTTCAATACGTATAAGCCTTTCGCCTTTTACTAAAGACTTCCGTGGAGAGGAACACTTATGAGTTCAGAGTATTTTTGGAGAGGCTCTGCTATTTGGCAGAGCCCAGTATGACTGTGTAATATAAAAGCAATCCGGGCTGGTATCTGATAGATAAATCCTATGGCAACGCTCTGTTTAACATGCTAAGGTTTGCTGCCATTTTTCTTAAAAACCAACAACAACCACAAAAAATACAAGCTTTTACATTATGTATATAATGTAGAGCCTGTGCTTGTGACGATTGAGCTGATTGGTCAGTGGGTGGGGCCACTCGTGAGTCAACTTGGAAGACAGACAGTCGATGGTTGATGGGCAATGCACCGTTTGGCTGTTGCCAGAGGCAGCTGAGGATGCTCAAGGCCTCGTAGGGAGTGGGGGCTGTATTGACTCTGGTTTCTCTTCAATACGTATAAGCCTTTCGCCTTTTACTAAAGACTTCCGTGGAGAGGAACACTTATGAGTTCAGAGTATTTTTGGAGAGGCTCTGCTATTTGGCAGAGCCCAGTATGACTGTGTAATATAAAACCAATCCGGGCTGGTATCTGATAGATAAATCCTATGGCAACGCTCTGTTTAACATGCTAAGGTTTGCTGCCATTTTTCTTAAAAACCAACAACAACCACAAAAAATACAAGCTTTTACATTATGTATATAATGTAGAGCCTGTGCTTGTGACGATTGAGCTGATTGGTCAGTGGGTGGGGCCACTCGTGAGTCAACTTGGAAGACAGACAGTCGATGGTTGATGGGCAATGCACCGTTTGGCTGTTGCCAGAGGCAGCTGAGGATGCTCAAGGCCTTGTAGGGAGTGGGGGCTGTATTGACTCTGGTTTCTCTTCAATACGTATAAGCCTTTCGCCTTTTACTAAAGACTTCCGTGGAGAGGAACACTTATGAGTTCAGAGTATTTTTGGAGAGGCTCTGCTATTTGGCAGAGTCCAGTATGACTGTGTAATATAAAAGCAATCCGGGCTGGTATCTGATAGATAAATCCTATGTCAATGCTCTGTTCAACCTTCTTAGGTTTGCTGCCATTTTTCCTAAAAAACAACAACAACAACAACAATAACAAATACAAGCCTTTGGATTATGTATATAATGTAGAGCCTGTGCTTGTGACGATTAAGCTGATTGGTCAGTGGGTGTGGCCACTCGTGAGTCAACTTGGAAGACAGTCGATGGTTGATGGGCAATGCACCGTTTGGCATTTGCCAGAGGCAGCTGAGGATGCTCAAGGCCTCGTAGGGAGTGGGGGCTGTATTGACTCTGGTTTCTCTTCAATACGTATAAGCCTTTCGCCTTTTACTAAAGACTTCCGTGGAGAGGAACACTTATGAGTTCAGAGTATTTTTGGAGAGGCTCTGCTATTTGGCGGAGCCCAGTATGACTGTCTAACATAAAAGCAATCCGGGCTGGAATCTGATAGATAAATTCTATGTCAATGCTCTGTTCAACATGCTAAGGTTTGCTGCCATTTTTCTTAAAAACCAACAACAACAACAACAAATACAAGCCTTTGGATTATGTATATAATGTAGAGCCTGTGCTCGTGACGATTGAGCTGATTGGTCAGTGGGTGGGGCCACTCGTGAGTCAACTTGGAAGACAGACAGTCGATGGTTGATGGGCAATGCACCGTTTGGCATTTGCCAGAGGCAGCTGAGGATGCTCAAGGCCTCGTAGGGAGTGGGGGCTGTATTGACTCTGGTTTCTCTTCAATACGTATAAGCCTTTCGCCTTTTACTAAAGACTTCCGTGGAGAGGAACACTTATGAGTTCAGAGTATTTTTGGAAAGGCTCTGCTATTTGGCAGAGCCCAGTATGACTGTGTAATATAAAAGCAATCCGGGCTGGTATCTGATAGATAAATCCTATGTCAACGCTCTGTTCAACCTGCTTAGGTTTGCTGCCATTTTTCCTAAAAACCAACAACAACAACAACAACAACAACAACAACAACAACAACAACAAATACAAGCCTTTGGATTATGTATATAATGTAGAGCCTGTGCTTGTGACGATTGAGCTGATTGGTCAGTGGGTGGGGCCACTCGTGAGTCAACTTGGAAGACAGACAGTCGATGGTTGATGGGCAATGCACCGTTTGGCTGTTGCCAGAGGCAGCTGAGGATGCTCAAGGCCTCGTAGGGAGTGGGGGCTGTATTGACTCTGGTTTCTCTTCAATACGTATAAGCCTTTCGCCTTTTACTAAAGACTTCCGTGGAGAGGAACACTTATGAGTTCAGAGTATTTTTGGAGAGGCTCTGCTATTTGGCAGAGTCCAGTATGACTGTGTAATATAAAAGCAATCCGGGCTGGTATCTGATAGATAAATCCTATGTCAATGCTCTGTTCAACCTTCTTAGGTTTGCTGCCATTTTTCCTAAAAAAAAAACAACAACAACAACAACAACAACAAATACAAGCCTTTGGATTATGTATATAATGTAGAGCCTGTGCTTGTGACGATTAAGCTGATTGGTCAGTGGGTGTGGCCACTCGTGAGTCAACTTGGAAGACAGTCGATGGTTGATGGGCAATGCACCGTTTGGCATTTGCCAGAGGCAGCTGAGGATGCTCAAGGCCTCGTAGGTAGTGGGGGCTGTATTGACTCTGGTTTCTCTTCAATACGTATAAGCCTTTCGCCTTTTACTAAAGACTTCCGTGGAGAGGAACACTTATGAGTTCAGAGTATTTTTGGAGAGGCTCTGCTATTTGGCGGAGCCCAGTATGACTGTCTAACATAAAAGCAATCCGGGCTGGAATCTGATAGATAAATTCTATGTCAACGCTCTGTTCAACATGCTAAGGTTTGCTGCCATTTTTCTTAAAAACCAACAACAACAACAACAAATACAAGCCTTTGGATTATGTATATAATGTAGAGCCTGTGCTCGTGACGATTGAGCTGATTGGTCAGTGGGTGGGGCCACTCGTGAGTCAACTTGGAAGACAGACAGTCGATGGTTGATGGGCAATGCACCGTTTGGCTGTTGCCAGAGGCAGCTGAGGATGCTCAAGGCCTCGTAGGGAGTGGGGGCTGTATTGACTCTGGTTTCTCTTCAATACGTATAAGCCTTTCGCCTTTTACTAAAGACTTCCGTGGAGAGGAACACTTATGAGTTCAGAGTATTTTTGGAGAGGCTCTGCTATTTGGCAGAGCCCAGTATGACTGTGTAATATAAAAGCAATCCGGGCTGGTATCTGATAGATAAATCCTATGTCAACACTCTGTTCAACCTGCTTAGGTTTGCTGCCATTTTTCCTAAAAACCAACAACAACAACAACAACAACAACAACAACAACAACAACAACAACAACAACAAATACAAGCCTTTGGATTATGTATATAATGTAGAGCCTGTGCTTGTGACGATTGAGCTGATTGGTCAGTGGGTGGGGCCACTCGTGAGTCAACTTGGAAGACAGACAGTCGATGGTTGATGGGCAATGCACCGTTTGGCTGTTGCCAGAGGCAGCTGAGGATGCTCAAGGCCTCGTAGGGAGTGGGGGCTGTATTGACTCTGGTTTCTCTTCAATACGTATAAGCCTTTCGCCTTTTACTAAAGACTTCCGTGGAGAGGAACACTTATGAGTTCAGAGTATTTTTGGAGAGGCTCTGCTATTTGGCAGAGCCCAGTATGACTGTGTAATATAAAAGCAATCCGGGCTGGTATCTGATAGATAAATCCTATGGCAACGCTCTGTTTAACATGCTAAGGTTTGCTGCCATTTTTCTTAAAAACCAACAACAACCACAAAAAATACAAGCTTTTACATTATGTATATAATGTAGAGCCTGTGCTTGTGACGATTGAGCTGATTGGTCAGTGGGTGGGGCCACTCGTGAGTCAACTTGGAAGACAGACAGTCGATGGTTGATGGGCAATGCACCGTTTGGCTGTTGCCAGAGGCAGCTGAGGATGCTCAAGGCCTCGTAGGGAGTGGGGGCTGTATTGACTCTGGTTTCTCTTCAATACGTATAAGCCTTTCGCCTTTTACTAAAGACTTCCGTGGAGAGGAACACTTATGAGTTCAGAGTATTTTTGGAGAGGCTCTGCTATTTGGCAGAGCCCAGTATGACTGTGTAATATAAAACCAATCCGGGCTGGTATCTGATAGATAAATCCTATGGCAACGCTCTGTTTAACATGCTAAGGTTTGCTGCCATTTTTCTTAAAAACCAACAACAACCACAAAAAATACAAGCTTTTACATTATGTATATAATGTAGAGCCTGTGCTTGTGACGATTGAGCTGATTGGTCAGTGGGTGGGGCCACTCGTGAGTCAACTTGGAAGACAGACAGTCGATGGTTGATGGGCAATGCACCGTTTGGCTGTTGCCAGAGGCAGCTGAGGATGCTCAAGGCCTCGTAGGGAGTGGGGGCTGTATTGACTCTGGTTTCTCTTCAATACGTATAAGCCTTTCGCCTTTTACTAAAGACTTCCGTGGAGAGGAACACTTATGAGTTCAGAGTATTTTTGGAGAGGCTCTGCTATTTGGCAGAGTCCAGTATGACTGTGTAATATAAAAGCAATCCGGGCTGGTATCTGATAGATAAATCCTATGTCAATGCTCTGTTCAACCTTCTTAGGTTTGCTGCCATTTTTCCTAAAAAACAACAACAACAACAACAACAACAAATACAAGCCTTTGGATTATGTATATAATGTAGAGCCTGTGCTTGTGACGATTAAGCTGATTGGTCAGTGGGTGTGGCCACTCATGAGTCAACTTGGAAGACAGTCGATGGTTGATGGGCAATGCACCATTTGGCATTTGCCAGAGGCAGCTGAGGATGCTCAAGGCCTCGTAGGGAGTGGGGGCTGTATTGACTCTGGTTTCTCTTCAATACGTATAAGCCTTTCGCCTTTTACTAAAGACTTCCGTGGAGAGGAACACTTATGAGTTCAGAGTATTTTTGGAGAGGCTCTGCTATTTGGCGGAGCCCAGTATGACTGTCTAACATAAAAGCAATCCGGGCTGGAATCTGATAGATAAATTCTATGTCAACGCTCTGTTCAACATGCTAAGGTTTGCTGCCATTTTTCTTAAAAACCAACAACAACAACAACAAATACAAGCCTTTGGATTATGTATATAATGTAGAGCCTGTGCTCGTGACGATTGAGCTGATTGGTCAGTGGGTGGGGCCACTCGTGAGTCAACTTGGAAGACAGACAGTCGATGGTTGATGGGCAATGCACCGTTTGGCATTTGCCAGAGGCAGCTGAGGATGCTCAAGGCCTCGTAGGGAGTGGGGGCTGTATTGACTCTGGTTTCTCTTCAATACGTATAAGCCTTTCGCCTTTTACTAAAGACTTCCGTGGAGAGGAACACTTATGAGTTCAGAGTATGTTTGGAGAGGCTCTGCTATTTGGCAGAGCCCAGTATGACTGTGTAATATAAAAGCAATCCGGGCTGGTATCTGATAGATAAATCCTATGTCAACGCTCTGTTCAACCTGCTTAGGTTTGCTGCCATTTTTCCTAAAAACCAACAACAACAACAACAACAACAACAACAACAACAACAACAACAACAACAACAACAACAACAACAACAACAAATACCAGCCTTTGGATTATGTATATAATGTAGAGCCTGTGCTTGTGACGATTGAGCTGATTGGTCAGTGGGTGTGGCCACTCGTGAGTCAACTTGGAAGACAGACAGTCGATGGTTGATGGGCAATGCACCGTTTGGCTGTTGCCAGAGGCAGCTGAGGATGCTCAAGGCCTCGTAGGGAGTGGGGGCTGTATTGACTCTGGTTTCTCTTCAATACGTATAAGCCTTTCGCCTTTTACTAAAGACTTCCGTGGAGAGGAACACTTATGAGTTCAGAGTATTTTTGGAGAGGCTCTGCTATTTGGCAGAGCCCAGTATGACTGTGTAATATAAAAGCAATCCGGGCTGGTATCTGATAGATAAATCCTATGGCAACGCTCTGTTTAACATGCTAAGGTTTGCTGCCATTTTTCTTAAAAACCAACAACAACCACAAAAAATACAAGCTTTTACATTATGTATATAATGTAGAGCCTGTGCTTGTGACGATTGAGCTGATTGGTCAGTGGGTGGGGCCACTCGTGAGTCAACTTGGAAGACAGACAGTCGATGGTTGATGGGCAATGCACCGTTTGGCTGTTGCCAGAGGCAGCTGAGGATGCTCAAGGCCTCGTAGGGAGTGGGGGCTGTATTGACTCTGGTTTCTCTTCAATACGTATAAGCCTTTCGCCTTTTACTAAAGACTTCCGTGGAGAGGAACACTTATGAGTTCAGAGTATTTTTGGAGAGGCTCTGCTATTTGGCAGAGTCCAGTATGACTGTGTAATATAAAAGCAATCCGGGCTGGTATCTGATAGATAAATGCTATGTCAATGCTCTGTTCAACCTTCTTAGGTTTGCTGCCATTTTTCCTAAAAAACAACAACAACAACAACAACAACAAATACAAGCCTTTGGATTATGTATATAATGTAGAGCCTGTGCTTGTGACGATTAAGCTGATTGGTCAGTGGGTGTGGCCACTCGTGAGTCAACTTGGAAGACAGTCGATGGTTGATGGGCAATGCACCATTTGGCATTTGCCAGAGGCAGCTGAGGATGCTCAAGGCCTCGTAGGGAGTGGGGGCTGTATTGACTCTGGTTTCTCTTCAATACGTATAAGCCTTTCGCCTTTTACTAAAGACTTCCGTGGGGAGGAACACTTATGAGTTCAGAGTATTTTTGGAGAGGCTCTGCTATTTGGCGGAGCCCAGTATGACTGTCTAACATAAAAGCAATCCGGGCTGGAATCTGATAGATAAATTCTATGTCAACGCTCTGTTCAACATGCTAAGGTTTGCTGCCATTTTTCTTAAAAACCAACAACAACAACAACAAATACAAGCCTTTGGATTATGTATATAATGTAGAGCCTGTGCTCGTGACGATTGAGCTGATTGGTCAGTGGGTGGGGCCACTCGTGAGTCAACTTGGAAGACAGACAGTCGATGGTTGATGGGCAATGCACCGTTTGGCATTTGCCAGAGGCAGCTGAGGATGCTCAAGGCCTCGTAGGGAGTGGGGGCTGTATTGACTCTGGTTTCTCTTCAATACGTATAAGCCTTTCGCCTTTTACTAAAGACTTCCGTGGAGAGGAACACTTATGAGTTCAGAGTATTTTTGGAGAGGCTCTGCTATTTGGCAGAGCCCAGTATGACTGTGTAATATAAAAGCAATCCGGGCTGGTATCTGATAGATAAATCCTATGTCAACGCTCTGTTCAACCTGCTTAGGTTTGCTGCCATTTTTCCTAAAAACCAACAACAACAACAACAACAACAACAACAACAACAACAACAACAAATACCAGCCTTTGGATTATGTATATAATGTAGAGCCTGTGCTTGTGACGATTGAGCTGATTGGTCAGTGGGTGGGGCCACTCGTGAGTCAACTTGGAAGACAGACAGTCGATGGTTGATGGGCAATGCACCGTTTGGCTGTTGCCAGAGGCAGCTGAGGATGCTCAAGGCCTCGTAGGGAGTGGGGGCTGTATTGACTCTGGTTTCTCTTCAATACGTATAAGCCTTTCGCCTTTTACTAAAGACTTCCGTGGAGAGGAACACTTATGAGTTCAGAGTATTTTTGGAGAGGCTCTGCTATTTGGCAGAGCCCAGTATGACTGTGTAATATAAAAGCAATCCGGGCTGGTATCTGATAGATAAATCCTATGGCAACGCTCTGTTTAACATGCTAAGGTTTGCTGCCATTTTTCTTAAAAACCAACAACAACCACAAAAAATACAAGCTTTTACATTATGTATATAATGTAGAGCCTGTGCTTGTGACGATTGAGCTGATTGGTCAGTGGGTGGGGCCACTCGTGAGTCAACTTGGAAGACAGACAGTCGATGGTTGATGGGCAATGCACCGTTTGGCTGTTGCCAGAGGCAGCTGAGGATGCTCAAGGCCTCGTAGGGAGTGGGGGCTGTATTGACTCTGGTTTCTCTTCAATACGTATAAGCCTTTCGCCTTTTACTAAAGACTTCCGTGGAGAGGAACACTTATGAGTTCAGAGTATTTTTGGAGAGGCTCTGCTATTTGGCAGAGTCCAGTATGACTGTGTAATATAAAAGCAATCCGGGCTGGTATCTGATAGATAAATGCTATGTCAATGCTCTGTTCAACCTTCTTAGGTTTGCTGCCATTTTTCCTAAAAAACAACAACAACAACAACAAATACAAGCCTTTGGATTATGTATATAATGTAGAGCCTGTGCTTGTGACGATTAAGCTGATTGGTCAGTGGGTGTGGCCACTCGTGAGTCAACTTGGAAGACAGTCGATGGTTGATGGGCAATGCACCGTTTGGCATTTGCCAGAGGCAGCTGAGGATGCTCAAGGCCTCGTAGGGAGTGGGGGCTGTATTGACTCTGGTTTCTCTTCAATACGTATAAGCCTTTCGCCTTTTACTAAAGACTTCCGTGGAGAGGAACACTTATGAGTTCAGAGTATTTTTGGAGAGGCTCTGCTATTTGGCGGAGCCCAGTATGACTGTGTAATATAAAAGCAATCCGGGCTGGTATCTGATAGATAAATCCTATGTCAACGCTCTGTTCAACCTGCTTAGGTTTGCTGCCATTTTTCCTAAAAACCAACAACAACAACAACAACAACAACAACAACAACAACAACAAATACAAGCCTTTGGATTATGTATATAATGTAGAGCCTGTGCTTGTGACGATTGAGCTGATTGGTCAGTGGGTGGGGCCACTCGTGAGTCAACTTGGAAGACAGACAGTCGATGGTTGATGGGCAATGCACCGTTTGGCTGTTGCCAGAGGCAGCTGAGGATGCTCAAGGCCTCGTAGGGAGTGGGGGCTGTATTGACTCTGGTTTCTCTTCAATACGTATAAGCCTTTCGCCTTTTACTAAAGACTTCCGTGGAGAGGAACACTTATGAGTTCAGAGAATTTTTGGAGAGGCTCTGGTATTTGGCAGAGCCCAGTATGACTGTGTAATATAAAAGCAATCCGGGCTGGTATCTGATAGATAAATCCTATGGCAACGCTCTGTTTAACATGCTAAGGTTTGCTGCCATTTTTCTTAAAAACCAACAACAACCACAAAAAATACAAGCTTTTACATTATGTATATAATGTAGAGCCTGTGCTTGTGACGATTGAGCTGATTGGTCAGTGGGTGGGGCCACTCGTGAGTCAACTTGGAAGACAGTCGATGGTTGATGGGCAATGCACCGTTTGGCTGTTGCCAGAGGCAGCTGAGGATGCTCAAGGCCTCGTAGGGAGTGGGGGCTGTATTGACTCTGGTTTCTCTTCAATACGTATAAGCCTTTCGCCTTTTACTAAAGACTTCCGTGGAGAGGAACACTTATGAGTTCAGAGTATTTTTGGAGAGGCTCTGCTATTTGGCAGAGCCCAGTATGACTGTGTAATATAAAAGCAATCCGGGCTGGTATCTGATAGATAAATCCTATGGCAACGCTCTGTTTAACATGCTAAGGTTTGCTGCCATTTTTCTTAAAAACCAACAACAACCACAAAAAATACAAGCTTTTACATTATGTATATAATGTAGAGCCTGTGCTTGTGACGATTGAGCTGATTGGTCAGTGGGTGGGGCCACTCGTGAGTCAACTTGGAAGACAGACAGTCGATGGTTGATGGGCAATGCACCGTTTGGCTGTTGCCAGAGGCAGCTGAGGATGCTCAAGGCCTCGTAGGGAGTGGGGGCTGTATTGACTCTGGTTTCTCTTCAATACGTATAAGCCTTTCGCCTTTTACTAAAGACTTCCGTGGAGAGGAACACTTATGAGTTCAGAGTATTTTTGGAGAGGCTCTGCTATTTGGCAGAGCCCAGTATGACTGTGTAATATAAAACCAATCCGGGCTGGTATCTGATAGATAAATCCTATGGCAACGCTCTGTTTAACATGCTAAGGTTTGCTGCCATTTTTCTTAAAAACCAACAACAACCACAAAAAATACAAGCTTTTACATTATGTATATAATGTAGAGCCTGTGCTTGTGACGATTGAGCTGATTGGTCAGTGGGTGGGGCCACTCGTGAGTCAACTTGGAAGACAGACAGTCGATGGTTGATGGGCAATGCACCGTTTGGCTGTTGCCAGAGGCAGCTGAGGATGCTCAAGGCCTCGTAGGGAGTGGGGGCTGTATTGACTCTGGTTTCTCTTCAATACGTATAAGCCTTTCGCCTTTTACTAAAGACTTCCGTGGAGAGGAACACTTATGAGTTCAGAGTATTTTTGGAGAGGCTCTGCTATTTGGCAGAGTCCAGTATGACTGTGTAATATAAAAGCAATCCGGGCTGGTATCTGATAGATAAATCCTATGTCAATGCTCTGTTCAACCTTCTTAGGTTTGCTGCCATTTTTCCTAAAAAACAACAACAACAACAACAACAACAAATACAAGCCTTTGGATTATGTATATAATGTAGAGCCTGTGCTTGTGACGATTAAGCTTATTGGTCAGTGGGTGTGGCCACTCGTGAGTCAACTTGGAAGACAGTCGATGGTTGATGGGCAATGCACCGTTTGGCATTTGCCAGAGGCAGCTGAGGATGCTCAAGGCCTCGTAGGGAGTGGGGGCTGTATTGACTCTGGTTTCTCTTCAATACGTATAAGCCTTTCGCCTTTTACTAAAGACTTCCGTGGAGAGGAACACTTATGAGTTCAGAGTATTTTTGGAGAGGCTCTGCTATTTGGCGGAGCCCAGTATGACTGTCTAACATAAAAGCAATCCGGGCTGGAATCTGATAGATAAATTCTATGTCAACGCTCTGTTCAACATGCTAAGGTTTGCTGCCATTTTTCTTAAAAACCAACAACAACAACAACAACAAATACAAGCCTTTGGATTATGTATATAATGTAGAGCCTGTGCTCGTGACGATTGAGCTGATTGGTCAGTGGGTGGGGCCACTCGTGAGTCAACTTGGAAGACAGACAGTCGATGGTTGATGGGCAATGCACCGTTTGGCATTTGCCAGAGGCAGCTGAGGATGCTCAAGGCCTCGTAGGGAGTGGGGGCTGTATTGACTCTGGTTTCTCTTCAATACGTATAAGCCTTTCGCCTTTTACTAAAGACTTCCGTGGAGAGGAACACTTATGAGTTCAGAGTATTTTTGGAGAGGCTCTGCTATTTGGCAGAGCCCAGTATGACTGTGTAATATAAAAGCAATCCGGGCTGGTATCTGATAGATAAATCCTATGGCAACGCTCTGTTTAACATGCTAAGGTTTGCTGCCATTTTTCTTAAAAACCAACAACAACCACAAAAAATACAAGCTTTTACATTATGTATATAATGTAGAGCCTGTGCTTGTGACGATTGAGCTGATTGGTCAGTGGGTGGGGCCACTCGTGAGTCAACTTGGAAGACAGACAGTCGATGGTTGATGGGCAATGCACCGTTTGGCTGTTGCCAGAGGCAGCTGAGGATGCTCAAGGCCTCGTAGGGAGTGGGGGCTGTATTGACTCTGGTTTCTCTTCAATACGTATAAGCCTTTCGCCTTTTACTAAAGACTTCCGTGGAGAGGAACACTTATGAGTTCAGAGTATTTTTGGAGAGGCTCTGCTATTTGGCAGAGTCCAGTATGACTCTGTAATATAAAAGCAATCCGGGCTGGTATCTGATAGATAAATCCTATGTCAATGCTCTGTTCAACCTTCTTAGGTTTGCTGCCATTTTTCCTAAAAAACAACAACAACAACAACAAATACAAGCCTTTGGATTATGTATATAATGTAGAGCCTGTGCTTGTGACGATTAAGCTGATTGGTCAGTGGGTGTGGCCACTCGTGAGTCAACTTGGAAGACAGTCGATGGTTGATGGGCAATGCACCGTTTGGCATTTGCCAGAGGCAGCTGAGGATGCTCAAGGCCTCGTAGGGAGTGGGGGCTGTATTGACTCTGGTTTCTCTTCAATACGTATAAGCCTTTCGCCTTTTACTAAAGACTTCCGTGGAGAGTAACACTTATGAGTTCAGAGTATTTTTGGAGAGGCTCTGCTATTTGGCGGAGCCCAGTATGACTGTGTAATATAAAAGCAATCCGGGCTGGTATCTGATAGATAAATCCTATGTCAACGCTCTGTTCAACCTGCTTAGGTTTGCTGCCATTTTTCCTAAAAACCAACAACAACAACAACAACAAATACAAGCCTTTGGATTATGTATATAATGTAGAGCCTGTGCTTGTGACGATTGAGCTGATTGGTCAGTGGGTGGGGCCACTCGTGAGTCAACTTGGAAGACAGACAGTCGATGGTTGATGGGCAATGCACCGTTTGGCTGTTGCCAGAGGCAGCTGAGGATGCTCAAGGCCTCGTAGGGAGTGGGGGCTGTATTGACTCTGGTTTCTCTTCAATACGTATAAGCCTTTCGCCTTTTACTAAAGACTTCCGTGGAGAGGAACACTTATGAGTTCAGAGTATTTTTGGAGAGGCTCTGCTATTTGGCAGAGCCCAGTATGACTGTGTAATATAAAACCAATCCGGGCTGGTATCTGATAGATAAATCCTATGGCAACGCTCTGTTTAACATGCTAAGGTTTGCTGCCATTTTTCTTAAAAACCAACAACAACCACAAAAAATACAAGCTTTTACATTATGTATATAATGTAGAGCCTGTGCTTGTGACGATTGACCTGATTGGTCAGTGGGTGGGGCCACTCGTGAGTCAACTTGGAAGACAGACAGTCGATGGTTGATGGGCAATGCACCGTTTGGCTGTTGCCAGAGGCAGCTGAGGATGCTCAAGGCCTCGTAGGGAGTGGGGGCTGTATTGACTCTGGTTTCTCTTCAATACGTATAAGCCTTTCGCCTTTTACTAAAGACTTCCGTGGAGAGGAACACTTATGAGTTCAGAGTATTTTTGGAGAGGCTCTGCTATTTGGCAGAGTCCAGTATGACTGTGTAATATAAAAGCAATCCGGGCTGGTATCTGATAGATAAATCCTATGTCAATGCTCTGTTCAACCTTCTTAGGTTTGCTGCCATTTTTCCTAAAAAAAAACAACAACAACAACAACAAATACAAGCCTTTGGATTATGTATATAATGTAGAGCCTGTGCTCGTGACGATTGAGCTGATTGGTCAGTGGGTGGGGCCACTCGTGAGTCAACTTGGAAGACAGACAGTCGATGGTTGATGGGCAATGCACCGTTTGGCATTTGCCAGAGGCAGCTGAGGATGCTCAAGGCCTCGTAGGGAGTGGGGGCTGTATTGACTCTGGTTTCTCTTCAATACGTATAAGCCTTTCGCCTTTTACTAAAGACTTCCGTGGAGAGGAACACTTATGAGTTCAGAGTATTTTTGGAGAGGCTCTGCTATTTGGCAGAGCCCAGTATGACTGTGTAATATAAAAGCAATCCGGGCTGGTATCTGATAGATAAATCCTATGGCAACGCTCTGTTCAACATGCTAAGGTTTGCTGCCATTTTTCTTAAAAACCAACAACAACAACAACAAATACAAGCCTTTGGATTATGTATATAATGTAGAGCCTGTGCTCGTGACGATTGAGCTGATTGGTCAGTGGGTGGGGCCACTCGTGAGTCAACTTGGAAGACAGACAGTCGATGGTTGATGGGCAATGCACCGTTTGGCATTTGCCAGAGGCAGCTGAGGATGCTCAAGGCCTCGTAGGGAGTGGGGGCTGTATTGACTCTGGTTTCTCTTCAATACGTATAAGCCTTTCGCCTTTTACTAAAGACTTCCGTGGAGAGGAACACTTATGAGTTCAGAGTATTTTTGGAGAGGCTCTGCTATTTGGCAGAGCCCAGTATGACTGTGTAATATAAAACCAATCCGGGCTGGTATCTGATAGATAAATCCTATGGCAACGCTCTGTTTAACATGCTAAGGTTTGCTGCCATTTTTCTTAAAAACCAACAACAACCACAAAAAATACAAGCTTTTACATTATGTATATAATGTAGAGCCTGTGCTTGTGACGATTGAGCTGATTGGTCAGTGGGTGGGGCCACTCGTGAGTCAACTTGGAAGACAGACAGTCGATGGTTGATGGGCAATGCACCGTTTGGCTGTTGCCAGAGGCAGCTGAGGATGCTCAAGGCCTCGTAGGGAGTGGGGGCTGTATTGACTCTGGTTTCTCTTCAATACGTATAAGCCTTTCGCCTTTTACTAAAGACTTCCGTGGAGAGGAACACTTATGAGTTCAGAGTATTTTTGGAGAGGCTCTGCTATTTAGCAGAGCCCAGTATGACTGTGTAATATAAAAGCAATCCGGGCTGGTATCTGATAGATAAATCCTATGTCAACGCTCTGTTCAACCTGCTTAGGTTTGCTGCCATTTTTCCTAAAAACCAACAACAACAACAACAACAACAACAACAACAACAACAACAACAACAACAACAACAACAACAACAACAACAACAAATACAAGCCTTTGGATTATGTATATAATGTAGAGCCTGTGCTTGTGACGATTGAGCTGATTGGTCAGTGGGTGGGGCCACTCGTGAGTCAACTTGGAAGACAGACAGTCGATGGTTGATGGGCAATGCACCGTTTGGCTGTTGCCAGAGGCAGCTGAGGATGCTCAAGGCCTCGTAGGGAGTGGGGGCTGTATTGACTCTGGTTTCTCTTCAATACGTATAAGCCTTTCGCCTTTTACTAAAGACTTCCGTGGAGAGGAACACTTATGAGTTCAGAGTATTTTTGGAGAGGCTCTGCTATTTGGCAGAGTCCAGTATGACTGTGTAATATAAAAGCAATCCGGGCTGGTATCTGATAGATAAATCCTAGGTCAATGCTCTGTTCAACCTTCTTAGGTTTGCTGCCATTTTTCCTAAAAAACAACAACAACAACAACAACAAATACAAGCCTTTGGATTATGTATATAATGTAGAGCCTGTGCTTGTGACGATTAAGCTGATTGGTCAGTGGGTGTGGCCACTCGTGAGTCAACTTGGAAGACAGTCGATGGTTGATGGGCAATGCACCGTTTGGCATTTGCCAGAGGCAGCTGAGGATGCTCAAGGCCTCGTAGGGAGTGGGGGCTGTATTGACTCTGGTTTCTCTTCAATACGTATAAGCCTTTCGCCTTTTACTAAAGACTTCCGTGGAGAGGAACACTTATGAGTTCAGAGTATTTTTGGAGAGGCTCTGCTATTTGGCAGAGCCCAGTATGACTGTGTAATATAAAAGCAATCCGGGCTGGTATCTGATAGATAAATCCTATGTCAACGCTCTGTTCAACCTGCTTAGGTTTGCTGCCATTTTTCCTAAAAACCAACAACAACAACAACAACAACAACAACAACAACAAATACAAGCCTTTGGATTATGTATATAATGTAGAGCCTGTGCTTGTGACGATTGAGCTGATTGGTCAGTGGGTGGGGCCACTCGTGAGTCAACTTGGAAGACAGACAGTCGATGGTTGATGGGCAATGCACCGTTTGGCTGTTGCCAGAGGCAGCTGAGGATGCTCAAGGCCTCGTAGGGAGTGGGGGCTGTATTGACTCTGGTTTCTCTTCAATACGTATAAGCCTTTCGCCTTTTACTAAAGACTTCCGTGGAGAGGAACACTTATGAGTTCAGAGTATTTTTGGAGAGGCTCTGCTATTTGGCAGAGCCCAGTATGACTGTGTAATATAAAAGCAATCCGGGCTGGTATCTGATAGATAAATCCTATGGCAACGCTCTGTTTAACATGCTAAGGTTTGCTGCCATTTTTCTTAAAAACCAACAACAACCACAAAAAATACAAGCTTTTACATTATGTATATAATGTAGAGCCTGTGCTTGTGACGATTGAGCTGATTGGTCAGTGGGTGGGGCCACTCGTGAGTCAACTTGGAAGACAGACAGTCGATGGTTGATGGGCAATGCACCGTTTGGCTGTTGCCAGAGGCAGCTGAGGATGCTCAAGGCCTCGTAGGGAGTGGGGGCTGTATTGACTCTGGTTTCTCTTCAATACGTATAAGCCTTTCGCCTTTTACTAAAGACTTCCGTGGAGAGGAACACTTATGAGTTCAGAGTATTTTTGGAGAGGCTCTGCTATTTGGCAGAGCCCAGTATGACTGTGTAATATAAAACCAATCCGGGCTGGTATCTGATAGATAAATCCTATGGCAACGCTCTGTTTAACATGCTAAGGTTTGCTGCCATTTTTCTTAAAAACCAACAACAACCACAAAAAATACAAGCTTTTACATTATGTATATAATGTAGAGCCTGTGCTTGTGACGATTGAGCTGATTGGTCAGTGGGTGGGGCCACTCGTGAGTCAACTTGGAAGACAGACAGTCGATGGTTGATGGGCAATGCACCGTTTGGCTGTTGCCAGAGGCAGCTGAGGATGCTCAAGGCCTCGTAGGGAGTGGGGGCTGTATTGACTCTGGTTTCTCTTCAATACGTATAAGCCTTTCGCCTTTTACTAAAGACTTCCGTGGAGAGGAACACTTATGAGTTCAGAGTATTTTTGGAGAGGCTCTGCTATTTGGCAGAGTCCAGTATGACTGTGTAATATAAAAGCAATCCGGGCTGGTATCTGATAGATAAATCCTATGTCAATGCTCTGTTCAACCTTCTTAGGTTTGCTGCCATTTTTCCTAAAAAACAACAACAACAACAACAACAACAACAAATACAAGCCTTTGGATTATGTATATAATGTAGAGCCTGTGCTTGTGACGATTAAGCTGATTGGTCAGTGGGTGTGGCCACTCGTGAGTCAACTTGGAAGACAGTCGATGGTTGATGGGCAATGCACCGTTTGGCATTTGCCAGAGGCAGCTGAGGATGCTCAAGGCCTCGTAGGGAGTGGGGGCTGTATTGACTCTGGTTTCTCTTCAATACGTATAAGCCTTTCGCCTTTTACTAAAGACTTCCGTGGAGAGGAACACTTATGAGTTCAGAGTATTTTTGGAGAGGCTCTGCTATTTGGCAGAGCCCAGTATGACTGTGTAATATAAAAGCAATCCGGGCTGGTATCTGATAGATAAATCCTATGGCAACGCTCTGTTTAACATGCTAAGGTTTGCTGCCATTTTTCTTAAAAACCAACAACAACCACAAAAAATACAAGCTTTTACATTATGTATATAATGTAGAGCCTGTGCTTGTGACGATTGAGCTGATTGGTCAGTGGGTGGGGCCACTCGTGAGTCAACTTGGAAGACAGACAGTCGATGGTTGATGGGCAATGCACCGTTTGGCTGTTGCCAGAGGCAGCTGAGGATGCTCAAGGCCTCGTAGGGAGTGGGGGCTGTATTGACTCTGGTTTCTCTTCAATACGTATAAGCCTTTCGCCTTTTACTAAAGACTTCCGTGGAGAGGAACACTTATGAGTTCAGAGTATTTTTGGAGAGGCTCTGCTATTTGGCAGAGCCCAGTATGACTGTGTAATATAAAACCAATCCGGGCTGGTATCTGATAGATAAATCCTATGGCAACGCTCTGTTTAACATGCTAAGGTTTGCTGCCATTTTTCATAAAAACCAACAACAACCACAAAAAATACAAGCTTTTACATTATGTATATAATGTAGAGCCTGTGCTTGTGACGATTGAGCTGATTGGTCAGTGGGTGGGGCCACTCGTGAGTCAACTTGGAAGACAGACAGTCGATGGTTGATGGGCAATGCACCGTTTGGCTGTTGCCAGAGGCAGCTGAGGATGCTCAAGGCCTCGTAGGGAGTGGGGGCTGTATTGACTCTGGTTTCTCTTCAATACGTATAAGCCTTTCGCCTTTTACTAAAGACTTCCGTGGAGAGGAACACTTATGAGTTCAGAGTATTTTTGGAGAGGCTCTGCTATTTGGCAGAGTCCAGTATGACTGTGTAATATAAAAGCAATCCGGGCTGGTATCTGATAGATAAATCCTATGTCAATGCTCTGTTCAACCTTCTTAGGTTTGCTGCCATTTTTCCTAAAAAACAACAACAACAACGACAATAACAAATACAAGCCTTTGGATTATGTATATAATGTAGAGCCTGTGCTTGTGACGATTAAGCTGATTGGTCAGTGGGTGTGGCCACTCGTGAGTCAACTTGGAAGACAGTCGATGGTTGATGGGCAATGCACCGTTTGGCATTTGCCAGAGGCAGCTGAGGATGCTCAAGGCCTCGTAGGGAGTGGGGGCTGTATTGACTCTGGTTTCTCTTCAATACGTATAAGCCTTTCGCCTTTTACTAAAGACTTCCGTGGAGAGGAACACTTATGAGTTCAGAGTATTTTTGGAGAGGCTCTGCTATTTGGCGGAGCCCAGTATGACTGTCTAACATAAAAGCAATCCGGGCTGGAATCTGATAGATAAATTCTATGTCAACGCTCTGTTCAACATGCTAAGGTTTGCTGCCATTTTTCTTAAAAACCAACAACAACAACAACAACAAATACAAGCCTTTGGATTATGTATATAATGTAGAGCCTGTGCTCGTGACGATTGAGCTGATTGGTCAGTGGGTGGGGCCACTCGTGAGTCAACTTGGAAGACAGACAGTCGATGGTTGATGGGCAATGCACCGTTTGGCATTTGCCAGAGGCAGCTGAGGATGCTCAAGGCCTCGTAGGGAGTGGGGGCTGTATTGACTCTGGTTTCTCTTCAATACGTATAAGCCTTTCGCCTTTTACTAAAGACTTCCGTGGAGAGGAACACTTATGAGTTCAGAGTATTTTTGGAGAGGCTCTGCTATTTGGCAGAGCCCAGTATGACTGTGTAATATAAAAGCAATCCGGGCTGGTATCTGATAGATAAATCCTATGGCAACGCTCTGTTTAACATGCTAAGGTTTGCTGCCATTTTTCTTAAAAACCAACAACAACCACAAAAAATACAAGCTTTTACATTATGTATATAATGTAGAGCCTGTGCTTGTGACGATTAAGCTGATTGGTCAGTGGGTGTGGCCACTCGTGAGTCAACTTGGAAGACAGTCGATGGTTGATGGGCAATGCACCGTTTGGCATTTGCCAGAGGCAGCTGAGGATGCTCAAGGCCTCGTAGGGAGTGGGGGCTGTATTGACTCTGGTTTCTCTTCAATACGTATAAGCCTTTCGCCTTTTACTAAAGACTTCCGTGGAGAGGAACACTTATGAGTTCAGAGTATTTTTGGAGAGGCTCTGCTATTTGGCGGAGCCCAGTATGACTGTCTAACATAAAAGCAATCCGGGCTGGAATCTGATAGATAAATTCTATGTCAACGCTCTGTTCAACATGCTAAGGTTTGCTGCCATTTTTCTTAAAAACCAACAACAACAACAACAAATACAAGCCTTTGGATTATGTATATAATGTAGAGCCTGTGCTCGTGACGATTGAGCTGATTGGTCAGTGGGTGGGGCCACTCGTGAGTCAACTTGGAAGACAGACAGTCGATGGTTGATGGGCAATGCACCGTTTGGCATTTGCCAGAGGCAGCTGAGGATGCTCAAGGCCTCGTAGGGAGTGGGGGCTGTATTGACTCTGGTTTCTCTTCAATACGTATAAGCCTTTCGCCTTTTACTAAAGACTTCCGTGGAGAGGAACACTTATGAGTTCAGAGTATTTTTGGAGAGGCTCTGCTATTTGGCAGAGCCCAGTATGACTGTGTAATATAAAAGCAATCCGGGCTGGTATCTGATAGATAAATCCTATGGCAACGCTCTGTTTAACATGCTAAGGTTTGCTGCCATTTTTCTTAAAAACCAACAACAACCACAAAAAATACAAGCTTTTACATTATGTATATAATGTAGAGCCTGTGCTTGTGACGATTGAGCTGATTGGTCAGTGGGTGGGGCCACTCGTGAGTCAACTTGGAAGACAGACAGTCGATGGTTGATGGGCAATGCACCGTTTGGCTGTTGCCAGAGGCAGCTGAGGATGCTCAAGGCCTCGTAGGGAGTGGGGGCTGTATTGACTCTGGTTTCTCTTCAATACGTATAAGCCTTTCGCCTTTTACTAAAGACTTCCGTGGAGAGGAACACTTATGAGTTCAGAGTATTTTTGGAGAGGCTCTGCTATTTAGCAGAGTCCAGTATGACTGTGTAATATAAAAGCAATCCGGGCTGGTATCTGATAGATAAATCCTATGTCAATGCTCTGTTCAACCTTCTTAGGTTTGCTGCCATTTTTCCTAAAAAACAACAACAACAACAACAACAACAACAACAAATACAAGCCTTTGGATTATGTATATAATGTAGAGCCTGTGCTTGTGACGATTAAGCTGATTGGTCAGTGGGTGTGGCCACTCGTGAGTCAACTTGGAAGACAGTCGATGGTTGATGGGCAATGCACCGTTTGGCATTTGCCAGAGGCAGCTGAGGATGCTCAAGGCCTCGTAGGGAGTGGGGGCTGTATTGACTCTGGTTTCTCTTCAATACGTATAAGCCTTTCGCCTTTTACTAAAGACTTCCGTGGAGAGGAACACTTATGAGTTCAGAGTATTTTTGGAGAGGCTCTGCTATTTGGCGGAGCCCAGTATGACTGTGTAATATAAAAGCAATCCGGGCTGGTATCTGATAGATAAATCCTATGTCAACGCTCTGTTCAACCTGCTTAGGTTTGCTGCCATTTTTCCTAAAAACCAACAACAACAACAACAACAACAACAACAACAAATACAAGCCTTTGGATTATGTATATAATGTAGAGCCTGTGCTTGTGACGATTGAGCTGATTGGTCAGTGGGTGGGGCCACTCGTGAGTCAACTTGGAAGACAGACAGTCGATGGTTGATGGGCAATGCACCGTTTGGCTGTTGCCAGAGGCAGCTGAGGATGCTCAAGGCCTCGTAGGGAGTGGGTGCTGTATTGACTCTGGTTTCTCTTCAATACGTATAAGCCTTTCGCCTTTTACTAAAGACTTCCGTGGAGAGGAACACTTATGAGTTCAGAGTATTTTTGGAGAGGCTCTGCTATTTGGCAGAGCCCAGTATGACTGTGTAATATAAAAGCAATCCGGGCTGGTATCTGATAGATAAATCCTATGGCAACGCTCTGTTTAACATGCTAAGGTTTGCTGCCATTTTTCTTAAAAACCAACAACAACCACAAAAAATACAAGCTTTTACATTATGTATATAATGTAGAGCCTGTGCTTGTGACGATTGAGCTGATTGGTCAGTGGGTGGGGCCACTCGTGAGTCAACTTGGAAGACAGACAGTCGATGGTTGATGGGCAATGCACCGTTTGGCTGTTGCCAGAGGCAGCTGAGGATGCTCAAGGCCTCGTAGGGAGTGGGGGCTGTATTGACTCTGGTTTCTCTTCAATACGTATAAGCCTTTCGCCTTTTACTAAAGACTTCCGTGGAGAGGAACACTTATGAGTTCAGAGTATTTTTGGAGAGGCTCTGCTATTTGGCAGAGCCCAGTATGACTGTGTAATATAAAACCAATCCGGGCTGGTATCTGATAGATAAATCCTATGGCAACGCTCTGTTTAACATGCTAAGGTTTGCTGCCATTTTTCTTAAAAACCAACAACAACCACAAAAAATACAAGCTTTTACATTATGTATATAATGTAGAGCCTGTGCTTGTGACGATTGAGCTGATTGGTCAGTGGGTGGGGCCACTCGTGAGTCAACTTGGAAGACAGACAGTCGATGGTTGATGGGCAATGCACCGTTTGGCTGTTGCCAGAGGCAGCTGAGGATGCTCAAGGCCTCGTAGGGAGTGGGGGCTGTATTGACTCTGGTTTCTCTTCAATACGTATAAGCCTTTCGCCTTTTACTAAAGACTTCCGTGGAGAGGAACACTTATGAGTTCAGAGTATTTTTGGAGAGGCTCTGCTATTTGGCAGAGTCCAGTATGACTGTGTAATATAAAAGCAATCCGGGCTGGTATCTGATAGATAAATCCTATGTCAATGCTCTGTTCAACCTTCTTAGGTTTGCTGCCATTTTTCCTAAAAAACAACAACAACAACAACAACAACAAATACAAGCCTTTGGATTATGTATATAATGTAGAGCCTGTGCTTGTGACGATTAAGCTGATTGGTCAGTGGGTGTGGCCACTCGTGAGTCAACTTGGAAGACAGTCGATGGTTGATGGGCAATGCACCGTTTGGCATTTGCCAGAGGCAGCTGAGGATGCTCAAGGCCTCGTAGGGAGTGGGGGCTGTATTGACTCTGGTTTCTCTTCAATACGTATAAGCCTTTCGCCTTTTACTAAAGACTTCCGTGGAGAGGAACACTTATGAGTTCAGAGTATTTTTGGAGAGGCTCTGCTATTTGGCGGAGCCCAGTATGACTGTCTAACATAAAAGCAATCCGGGCTGGAATCTGATAGATAAATCCTATGGCAACGCTCTGTTTAACATGCTAAGGTTTGCTGCCATTTTTCTTAAAAACCAACAACAACCACAAAAAATACAAGCTTTTACATTATGTATATAATGTAGAGCCTGTGCTTGTGACGATTGAGCTGATTGGTCAGTGGGTGGGGCCACTCGTGAGTCAACTTGGAAGACAGACAGTCGATGGTTGATGGGCAATGCACCGTTTGGCTGTTGCCAGAGGCAGCTGAGGATGCTCAAGGCCTCGTAGGGAGTGGGGGCTGTATTGACTCTGGTTTCTCTTCAATACGTATAAGCCTTTCGCCTTTTACTAAAGACTTCCGTGGAGAGGAACACTTATGAGTTCAGAGTATTTTTGGAGAGGCTCTGCTATTTGGCAGAGTCCAGTATGACTGTGTAATATAAAAGCAATCCGGGCTGGTATCTGGTAGATAAATCCTATGTCAATGCTCTGTTCAACCTTCTTAGGTTTGCTGCCATTTTTCCTAAAAAACAACAACAACAACAACAACAACAAATACAAGCCTTTGGATTATGTATATAATGTAGAGCCTGTGCTTGTGACGATTAAGCTGATTGGTCAGTGGGTGTGGCCACTCGTGAGTCAACTTGGAAGACAGTCGATGGTTGATGGGCAATGCACCGTTTGGCATTTGCCAGAGGCAGCTGAGGATGCTCAAGGCCTCGTAGGGAGTGGGGGCTGTATTGACTCTGGTTTCTCTTCAATACGTATAAGCCTTTCGCCTTTTACTAAAGACTTCCGTGGAGAGGAACACTTATGAGTTCAGAGTATTTTTGGAGAGGCTCTGCTATTTGGCGGAGCCCAGTATGACTGTCTAACATAAAAGCAATCCGGGCTGGAATCTGATAGATAAATTCTATGTCAACGCTCTGTTCAACATGCTAAGGTTTGCTGCCATTTTTCTTAAAAACCAACAACAACAACAACAACAAATACAAGCCTTTGGATTATGTATATAATGTAGAGCCTGTGCTCGTGACGATTGAGCTGATTGGTCAGTGGGTGGGGCCACTCGTGAGTCAACTTGGAAGACAGACAGTCGATGGTTGATGGGCAATGCACCGTTTGGCATTTGCCAGAGGCAGCTGAGGATGCTCAAGGCCTCGTAGGGAGTGGGGGCTGTATTGACTCTGGTTTCTCTTCAATACGTATAAGCCTTTCGCCTTTTACTAAAGACTTCCGTGGAGAGGAACACTTATGAGTTCAGAGTATTTTTGGAGAGGCTCTGCTATTTGGCAGAGCCCAGTATGACTGTGTAATATAAAAGCAATCCGGGCTGGTATCTGATAGATAAATCCTATGGCAACGCTCTGTTCAACATGCTAAGGTTTGCTGCCATTTTTCTTAAAAACCAACAACAACAACAACAAATACAAGCCTTTGGATTATGTATATAATGTAGAGCCTGTGCTCGTGACGATTGAGCTGATTGGTCAGTGGGTGGGGCCACTCGTGAGTCAACTTGGAAGACAGACAGTCGATGGTTGATGGGCAATGCACCGTTTGGCATTTGCCAGAGGCAGCTGAGGATGCTCAAGGCCTCGTAGGGAGTGGGGGCTGTATTGACTCTGGTTTCTCTTCAATACGTATAAGCCTTTCGCCTTTTACTAAAGACTTCCGTGGAGAGGAACACTTATGAGTTCAGAGTATTTTTGGAAAGGCTCTGCTATTTGGCAGAGCCCAGTATGACTGTGTAATATAAAAGCAATCCGGGCTGGTATCTGATAGATAAATCCTATGTCAACGCTCTGTTCAACCTGCTTAGGTTTGCTGCCATTTTTCCTAAAAACCAACAACAACAACAACAACAACAACAACAACAAATACAAGCCTTTGGATTATGTATATAATGTAGAGCCTGTGCTTGTGACGATTGAGCTGATTGGTCAGTGGGTGGGGCCACTCGTGAGTCAACTTGGAAGACAGACAGTCGATGGTTGATGGGCAATGCACCGTTTGGCTGTTGCCAGAGGCAGCTGAGGATGCTCAAGGCCTCGTAGGGAGTGGGGGCTGTATTGACTCTGGTTTCTCTTCAATACGTATAAGCCTTTCGCCTTTTACTAAAGACTTCCGTGGAGAGGAACACTTATGAGTTCAGAGTATTTTTGGAGAGGCTCTGCTATTTGGCAGAGTCCAGTATGACTGTGTAATATAAAAGCAATCCGGGCTGGTATCTGATAGATACATCCTAGGTCAATGCTCTGTTCAACCTTCTTAGGTTTGCTGCCATTTTTCCTAAAAAAAAACAACAACAACAACAACAAATACAAGCCTTTGGATTATGTATATAATGTAGAGCCTGTGCTTGTGACGATTAAGCTGATTGGTCAGTGGGTGTGGCCACTCGTGAGTCAACTTGGAAGACAGTCGATGGTTGATGGGCAATGCACCGTTTGGCATTTGCCAGAGGCAGCTGAGGATGCTCAAGGCCTCGTAGGGAGTGGGGGCTGTATTGACTCTGGTTTCTCTTCAATACGTATAAGCCTTTCGCCTTTTACTAAAGACTTCCGTGGAGAGGAACACTTATGAGTTCAGAGTATTTTTGGAGAGGCTCTGCTATTTGGCGGAGCCCAGTATGACTGTCTAACATAAAAGCAATCCGGGCTGGAATCTGATAGATAAATTCTATGTCAACGCTCTGTTCAACATGCTAAGGTTTGCTGCCATTTTTCTTAAAAACCAACAACAACAACAACAAATACAAGCCTTTGGATTATGTATATAATGTAGAGCCTGTGCTCGTGACGATTGAGCTGATTGGTCAGTGGGTGGGGCCACTCGTGAGTCAACTTGGAAGACAGACAGTCGATGGTTGATGGGCAATGCACCGTTTGGCATTTGCCAGAGGCAGCTGAGGATGCTCAAGGCCTCGTAGGGAGTGGGGGCTGTATTGACTCTGGTTTCTCTTCAATACGTATAAGCCTTTCGCCTTTTACTAAAGACTTCCGTGGAGAGGAACACTTATGAGTTCAGAGTATTTTTGGAGAGGCTCTGCTATTTGGCAGAGTCCAGTATGACTGTGTAATATAAAAGCAATCCGGGCTGGTATCTGATAGATAAATCCTATGTCAACGCTCTGTTCAACCTGCTTAGGTTTGCTGCCATTTTTCCTAAAAACCAACAACAACAACAACAACAACAACAACAAATACAAGCCTTTGGATTATGTATATAATGTAGAGCCTGTGCTTGTGACGATTGAGCTGATTGGTCAGTGGGTGGGGCCACTCGTGAGTCAACTTGGAAGACAGACAGTCGATGGTTGATGGGCAATGCACCGTTTGGCTGTTGCCAGAGGCAGCTGAGGATGCTCAAGGCCTCGTAGGGAGTGGGGGCTGTATTGACTCTGGTTTCTCTTCAATACGTATAAGCCTTTCGCCTTTTACTAAAGACTTCCGTGGAGAGGAACACTTATGAGTTCAGAGTATTTTTGGAGAGGCTCTGCTATTTGGCAGAGTCCAGTATGACTGTGTAATATAAAAGCAATCCGGGCTGGTATCTGATAGATAAATCCTATGTCAATGCTCTGTTCAACCTTCTTAGGTTTGCTGCCATTTTTCCTAAAAAACAACAACAACAACAACAACAACAACAACAAATACAAGCCTTTGGATTATGTATATAATGTAGAGCCTGTGCTTGTGACGATTAAGCTGATTGGTCAGTGGGTGTGGCCACTCGTGAGTCAACTTGGAAGACAGTCGATGGTTGATGGGCAATGCACCGTTTGGCATTTGCCAGAGGCAGCTGAGGATGCTCAAGGCCTCGTAGGGAGTGGGGGCTGTATTGACTCTGGTTTCTCTTCAATACGTATAAGCCTTTCGCCTTTTACTAAAGACTTCCGTGGAGAGGAACACTTATGAGTTCAGAGTATTTTTGGAGAGGCTCTGCTATTTGGCGGAGCCCAGTATGTCTGTCTAACATAAAAGCAATCCGGGCTGGAATCTGATAGATAAATTCTATGTCAACGCTCTGTTCAACATGCTAAGGTTTGCTGCCATTTTTCTTAAAAACCAACAACAACAACAACAAATACAAGCCTTTGGATTATGTATATAATGTAGAGCCTGTGCTCGTGACGATTGAGCTGATTGGTCAGTGGGTGGGGCCACTCGTGAGTCAACTTGGAAGACAGACAGTCGATGGTTGATGGGCAATGCACCGTTTGGCATTTGCCAGAGGCAGCTGAGGATGCTCAAGGCCTCGTAGGGAGTGGGGGCTGTATTGACTCTGGTTTCTCTTCAATACGTATAAGCCTTTCGCCTTTTACTAAAGACTTCCGTGGAGAGGAACACTTATGAGTTCAGAGTATTTTTGGAGAGGCTCTGCTATTTGGCGGAGCCCAGTATGTCTGTCTAACATAAAAGCAATCCGGGCTGGAATCTGATAGATAAATTCTATGTCAACGCTCTGTTCAACATGCTAAGGTTTGCTGCCATTTTTCTTAAAAACCAACAACAACAACAACAAATACAAGCCTTTGGATTATGTATATAATGTAGAGCCTGTGCTCGTGACGATTGAGCTGATTGGTCAGTGGGTGGGGCCACTCGTGAGTCAACTTGGAAGACAGACAGTCGATGGTTGATGGGCAATGCACCGTTTGGCATTTGCCAGAGGCAGCTGAGGATGCTGAAGGCCTCGTAGGGAGTGGGGGCTGTATTGACTCTGGTTTCTCTTCAATACGTATAAGCCTTTCGCCTTTTACTAAAGACTTCCGTGGAGAGGAACACTTATGAGTTCAGAGTATTTTTGGAGAGGCTCTGCTATTTGGCAGAGCCCAGTATGACTGTGTAATATAAAAGCAATCCGGGCTGGTATCTGATAGATAAATCCTATGGCAACGCTCTGTTCAACATGCTAAGGTTTGCTGCCATTTTTCTTAAAAACCAACAACAACAACAACAAATACAAGCCTTTGGATTATGTATATAATGTAGAGCCTGTGCTCGTGACGATTGAGCTGATTGGTCAGTGGGTGGGGCCACTCGTGAGTCAACTTGGAAGACAGACAGTCGATGGTTGATGGGCAATGCACCGTTTGGCATTTGCCAGAGGCAGCTGAGGATGCTCAAGGCCTCGTAGGGAGTGGGGGCTGTATTGACTCTGGTTTCTCTTCAATACGTATAAGCCTTTCGCCTTTTACTAAAAACTTCCGTGGAGAGGAACACTTATGAGTTCAGAGTATTTTTGGAAAGGCTCTGCTATTTGGCAGAGCCCAGTATGACTGTGTAATATAAAAGCAATCCGGGCTGGTATCTGATAGATAAATCCTATGTCAACGCTCTGTTCAACCTGCTTAGGTTTGCTGCCATTTTTCCTAAAAACCAACAACAACAACAACAACAACAACAACAACAACAACAACAACAACAACAAATACAAGCCTTTGGATTATGTATATAATGTAGAGCCTGTGCTTGTGACGATTGAGCTGATTGGTCAGTGGGTGGGGCCACTCGTGAGTCAACTTGGAAGACAGACAGTCGATGGTTGATGGGCAATGCACCGTTTGGCATTTGCCAGAGGCAGCTGAGGATGCTCAAGGCCTCGTAGGGAGTGGGGGCTGTATTGACTCTGGTTTCTCTTCAATACGTATAAGCCTTTCGCCTTTTACTAAAGACTTCCGTGGAGAGGAACACTTATGAGTTCAGAGTATTTTTGGAGAGGCTCTGCTATTTGGCAGAGTCCAGTATGACTGTGTAATATAAAAGCAATCCGGGCTGGTATCTGATAGATAAATCCTAGGTCAATGCTCTGTTCAACCTTCTTAGGTTTGCTGCCATTTTTCCTAAAAAAAAACAACAACAACAACAACAAATACAAGCCTTTGGATTATGTATATAATGTAGAGCCTGTGCTTGTGACGATTAAGCTGATTGGTCAGTGGGTGGGGCCACTCGTGAGTCAACTTGGAAGACAGACAGTCGATGGTTGATGGGCAATGCACCGTTTGGCATTTGCCAGAGGCAGCTGAGGATGCTCAAGGCCTCGTAGGGAGTGGGGGCTGTATTGACTCTGGTTTCTCTTCAATACGTATAAGCCTTTCGCCTTTTACTAAAGACTTCCGTGGAGAGGAACACTTATGAGTTCAGAGTATTTTTGGAGAGGCTCTGCTATTTGGCAGAGTCCAGTATGACTGTGTAATATAAAAGCAATCCGGGCTGGTATCTGATAGATAAATCCTATGTCAACGCTCTGTTCAACCTGCTTAGGTTTGCTGCCATTTTTCCTAAAAACCAACAACAACAACAACAACAACAACAACAACAACAACAACAACAACATCAAATACAAGCCTTTGGATTATGTATATAATGTAGAGCCTGTGCTTGTGACGATTGAGCTGATTGGTCAGTGGGTGGGGCCACTCGTGAGTCAACTTGGAAGACAGACAGTCGATGGTTGATGGGCAATGCACCGTTTGGCTGTTGCCAGAGGCAGCTGAGGATGCTCAAGGCCTCGTAGGGAGTGGGGGCTGTATTGACTCTGGTTTCTCTTCAATACGTATAAGCCTTTCGCCTTTTACTAAAGACTTCCGTGGAGAGGAACACTTATGAGTTCAGAGTATTTTTGGAGAGGCTCTGCTATTTGGCAGAGCCCAGTATGACTGTGTAATATAAAAGCAATCCGGGCTGGTATCTGATAGATAAATCCTATGGCAACGCTCTGTTTAACATGCTAAGGTTTGCTGCCATTTTTCTTAAAAACCAACAACAACCACAAAAAATACAAGCTTTTACATTATGTATATAATGTAGAGCATGTGCTTATGACGATTGAGCTGATTGGTCAGTGGGTGGGGCCACTCGTGAGTCAACTTGGAAGACAGACAGTCGATGGTTGATGGGCAATGCACCGTTTGGCTGTTGCCAGAGGCAGCTGAGGATGCTCAAGGCCTCGTAGGGAGTGGGGGCTGTATTGACTCTGGTTTCTCTTCAATACGTATAAGCCTTTCGCCTTTTACTAAAGACTTCCGTGGAGAGGAACACTTATGAGTTCAGAGTATTTTTGGAGAGGCTCTGCTATTTGGCAGAGCCCAGTATGACTGTGTAATATAAAACCAATCCGGGCTGGTATCTGATAGATAAATCCTATGGCAACGCTCTGTTTAACATGCTAAGGTTTGCTGCCATTTTTCTTAAAAACCAACAACAACCACAAAAAATACAAGCTTTTACATTATGTATATAATGTAGAGCCTGTGCTTGTGACGATTGAGCTGATTGGTCAGTGGGTGGGGCCACTCGTGAGTCAACTTGGAAGACAGACAGTCGATGGTTGATGGGCAATGCACCGTTTGGCTGTTGCCAGAGGCAGCTGAGGATGCTCAAGGCCTCGTAGGGAGTGGGGGCTGTATTGACTCTGGTTTCTCTTCAATACGTATAAGCCTTTCGCCTTTTACTAAAGACTTCCGTGGAGAGGAACACTTATGAGTTCAGAGTATTTTTGGAGAGGCTCTGCTATTTGGCAGAGTCCAGTATGACTGTGTAATATAAAAGCAATCCGGGCTGGTATCTGATAGATAAATCCTATGTCAATGCTCTGTTCAACCTTCTTAGGTCTGCTGCCATTTTTCCTAAAAAACAACAACAACGACAACAACAAATACAAGCCTTTGGATTATGTATATAATGTAGAGCCTGTGCTTGTGACGATTAAGCTGATTGGTCAGTGGGTGTGGCCACTCGTGAGTCAACTTGGAAGACAGTCGATGGTTGATGGGCAATGCACCGTTTGGCATTTGCCAGAGGCAGCTGAGGATGCTCAAGGCCTCGTAGGGAGTGGGGGCTGTATTGACTCTGGTTTCTCTTCAATACGTATAAGCCTTTCGCCTTTTACTAAAGACTTCCGTGGAGAGGAACACTTATGAGTTCAGAGTATTTTTGGAGAGGCTCTGCTATTTGGCGGAGCCCAGTATGACTGTCTAACATAAAAGCAATCCGGGCTGGAATCTGATAGATAAATTCTATGTCAACGCTCTGTTCAACATGCTAAGGTTTGCTGCCATTTTTCTTAAAAACCAACAACAACAACAACAACAACAACAACAAATACAAGCCTTTGGATTATGTATATAATGTAGAGCCTGTGCTCGTGACGATTGAGCTGATTGGTCAGTGGGTGGGGCCACTCGTGAGTCAACTTGGAAGACAGACAGTCGATGGTTGATGGGCAATGCACCGTTTGGCATTTGCCAGAGGCAGCTGAGGATGCTCAAGGCCTCGTAGGGAGTGGGGGCTGTATTGACTCTGGTTTCTCTTCAATACGTATAAGCCTTTCGCCTTTTACTAAAGACTTCCGTGGAGAGGAACACTTATGAGTTCAGAGTATTTTTGGAGAGGCTCTGCTATTTGGCAGAGCCCAGTATGACTGTGTAATATAAAAGCAATCCGGGCTGGTATCTGATAGATAAATCCTATGGCAACGCTCTGTTTAACATGCTAAGGTTTGCTGCCATTTTTCTTAAAAACCAACAACAACCACAAAAAATACAAGCTTTTACATTATGTATATAATGTAGAGCCTGTGCTTGTGACGATTGAGCTGATTGGTCAGTGGGTGGGGCCACTCGTGAGTCAACTTGGAAGACAGACAGTCGATGGTTGATGGGCAATGCACCGTTTGGCATTTGCCAGAGGCAGCTGAGGATGCTCAAGGCCTCGTAGGGAGTGGGGGCTGTATTGACTCTGGTTTCTCTTCAATACGTATAAGCCTTTCGCCTTTTACTAAAGACTTCCGTGGAGAGGAACACTTATGAGTTCAGAGTATTTTTGGAGAGGCTCTGCTATTTGGCAGAGTCCAGTATGACTGTGTAATATAAAAGCAATTCGGGCTGGTATCTGATAGATAAATCCTATGTCAATGCTCAGTTCAACCTTCTTAGGTTTGCTGCCATTTTTCCTAAAAAACAACAACAACAACAACAACAAATACAAGCCTTTGGATTATGTATATAATGTAGAGCCTGTGCTTGTGACGATTAAGCTGATTGGTCAGTGGGTGTGGCCACTCGTGAGTCAACTTGGAAGACAGTCGATGGTTGATGGGCAATGCACCGTTTGGCATTTGCCAGAGGCAGCTGAGGATGCTCAAGGCCTCGTAGGGAGTGGGGGCTGTATTGACTGTGGTTTCTCTTCAATACGTATAAGCCTTTCGCCTTTTACTAAAGACTTCCGTGGAGAGGAACACTTATGAGTTCAGAGTATTTTTGGAGAGGCTCTGCTATTTGGCGGAGCCCAGTATGACTGTGTAATATAAAAGCAATCCGGGCTGGTATCTGATAGATACATCCTATGTCAACGCTCTGTTCAACCTGCTTAGGTTTGCTGCCATTTTTCCTAAAAACCAACAACAACAACAACAACAACAACAACAACAACAACAAGAAATACAAGCCTTTGGATTATGTATATAATGTAGAGCCTGTGCTTGTGACGATTGAGCTGATTGGTCAGTGGGTGGGGCCACTCGTGAGTCAACTTGGAAGACAGACAGTCGATGGTTGATGGGCAATGCACCGTTTGGCTGTTGCCAGAGGCAGCTGAAGATGCTCAAGGCCTCGTAGGGAGTGGGGGCTGTATTGACTCTGGTTTCTCTTCAATACGTATAAGCCTTTCGCCTTTTACTAAAGACTTCCGTGGAGAGGAACACTTATGAGTTCAGAGTATTTTTGGAGAGGCTCTGCTATTTGGCAGAGCCCAGTATGACTGTGTAATATAAAAGCAATCCGGGCTGGTATCTGATAGATAAATCCTATGGCAACGCTCTGTTTAACATGCTAAGGTTTGCTGCCATTTTTCTTAAAAACCAACAACAACCACAAAAAATACAAGCTTTTACATTATGTATATAATGTAGAGCCTGTGCTTGTGACGATTGAGCTGATTGGTCAGTGGGTGGGGCCACTCGTGAGTCAACTTGGAAGACAGACAGTCGATGGTTGATGGGCAATGCACCGTTTGGCTGTTGCCAGAGGCAGCTGAGGATGCTCAAGGCCTCGTAGGGAGTGGGGGCTGTATTGACTCTGGTTTCTCTTCAATACGTATAAGCCTTTCGCCTTTTACTAATGACTTCCGTGGAGAGGAACACTTATGAGTTCAGAGTATTTTTGGAGAGGCTCTGCTATTTGGCAGAGCCCAGTATGACTGTGTAATATAAAACCGATCCGGGCTGGTATCTGATAGATAAATCCTATGGCAACGCTCTGTTTAACATGCTAAGGTTTGCTGCCATTTTTCCTAAAAAACAACAACAACAACAACAACAACAAATACAAGCCTTTGGATTATGTATATAATGTAGAGCCTGTGCTTGTGACGATTAAGCTGATTGGTCAGTGGGTGTGGCCACTCGTGAGTCAACTTGGAAGACAGTCGATGGTTGATGGGCAATGCACCGTTTGGCATTTGCCAGAGGCAGCTGAGGATGCTCAAGGCCTCGTAGGGAGTGGGGGCTGTATTGACTCTGGTTTCTCTTCAATACGTATAAGCCTTTCGCCTTTTACTAAAGACTTCCGTGGAGAGGAACACTTATGAGTTCAGAGTATTTTTGGAGAGGCTCTGCTATTTGGCGGAGCCCAGTATGACTGTGTAATATAAAAGCAATCCGGGCTGGTATCTGATAGATAAATCCTATGTCAACGCTCTGTTCAACCTGCTTAGGTTTGCTGCCATTTTTCCTAAAAACCAACAACAACAACAACAACAACAACAACAACAACAACAACAACAACAACAACAACAACAACAACAAATACAAGCCTTTGGATTATGTATATAATGTAGAGCCTGTGCTTGTGACGATTGAGCTGATTGGTCAGTGGGTGGGGCCACTCGTGAGTCAACTTGGAAGACAGACAGTCGATGGTTGATGGGCAATGCACCGTTTGGCTGTTGCCAGAGGCAGCTGAGGATGCTCAAGGCCTCGTAGGGAGTGGGGGCTGTATTGACTCTGGTTTCTCTTCAATACGTATAAGCCTTTCGCCTTTTACTAAAGACTTCCGTGGAGAGGAACACTTATGAGTTCAGAGTATTTTTGGAGAGGCTCTGCTATTTGGCAGAGCCCAGTATGACTGTGTAATATAAAAGCAATCCGGGCTGGTATCTGATAGATAAATCCTATGGCAACGCTCTGTTTAACATGCTAAGGTTTGCTGCCATTTTTCTTAAAAACCAACAACAACCACAAAAAATACAAGCTTTTACATTATGTATATAATGTAGAGCCTGTGCTTGTGACGATTGAGCTGATTGGTCAGTGGGTGGGGCCACTCGTGAGTCAACTTGGAAGACAGACAGTCGATGGTTGATGGGCAATGCACCGTTTGGCTGTTGCCAGAGGCAGCTGAGGATGCTCAAGGCCTCGTAGGGAGTGGGGGCTGTATTGACTCTGGTTTCTCTTCAATACGTATAAGCCTTTCGCCTTTTACTAAAGACTTCCGTGGAGAGGAACACTTATGAGTTCAGAGTATTTTTGGAGAGGCTCTGCTATTTGGCAGAGCCCAGTATGACTGTGTAATATAAAACCAATCCGGGCTGGTATCTGATAGATAAATCCTATGGCAACGCTCTGTTTAACATGCTAAGGTTTGCTGCCATTTTTCTTAAAAACCAACAACAACCACAAAAAATACAAGCTTTTACATTATGTATATAATGTAGAGCCTGTGCTTGTGACGATTGAGCTGATTGGTCAGTGGGTGGGGCCACTCGTGAGTCAACTTGGAAGACAGACAGTCGATGGTTGATGGGCAATGCACCGTTTGGCTGTTGCCAGAGGCAGCTGAGGATGCTCAAGGCCTCGTAGGGAGTGGGGGCTGTATTGACTCTGGTTTCTCTTCAATACGTATAAGCCTTTCGCCTTTTACTAAAGACTTCCGTGGAGAGGAACACTTATGAGTTCAGAGTATTTTTGGAGAGGCTCTGCTATTTGGCAGAGTCCAGTATGACTGTGTAATATAAAAGCAATCCGGGCTGGTATCTGATAGATAAATCCTATGTCAATGCTCTGTTCAACCTTCTTAGGTTTGCTGCCATTTTTCCTAAAAAACAACAACAACAACAACAACAACAGCAAATACAAGCCTTTGGATTATGTATATAATGTAGAGCCTGTGCTTGTGACGATTAAGCTGATTGGTCAGTGGGTGTGGCCACTCGTGAGTCAACTTGGAAGACAGTCGATGGTTGATGGGCAATGCACCGTTTGGCATTTGCCAGAGGCAGCTGAGGATGCTCAAGGCCTCGTAGGGAGTGGGGGCTGTATTGACTCTGGTTTCTCTTCAATACGTATAAGCCTTTCGCCTTTTACTAAAGACTTCCGTGGAGAGGAACACTTATGAGTTCAGAGTATTTTTGGAGAGGCTCTGCTATTTGGCAGAGCCCAGTATGACTGTGTAATATAAAAGCAATCCGGGCTGGTATCTGATAGATAAATCCTATGTCAATGCTCTGTTCAACCTGCTTAGGTTTGCTGCCATTTTTCCTAAAAACCAACAACAACAACAACAACAAATACAAGCCTTTGGATTATGTATATAATGTAGAGCCTGTGCTTGTGACGATTGAGCTGATTGGTCAGTGGGTGGGGCCACTCGTGAGTCAACTTGGAAGACAGACAGTCGATGGTTGATGGGCAATGCACCGTTTGGCTGTTGCCAGAGGCAGCTGAGGATGCTCAAGGCCTCGTAGGGAGTGGGGGCTGTATTGACTCTGGTTTCTCTTCAATACGTATAAGCCTTTCGCCTTTTACTAAAGACTTCCGTGGAGAGGAACACTTATGAGTTCAGAGTATTTTTGGAGAGGCTCTGCTATTTGGCAGAGCCCAGTATGACTGTGTAATATAAAAGCAATCCGGGCTGGTATCTGATAGATAAATCCTATGGCAACGCTCTGTTTAACATGCTAAGGTTTGCTGCCATTTTTCTTAAAAACCAACAACAACCACAAAAAATACAAGCTTTTACATTATGTATATAATGTAGAGCCTGTGCTTGTGACGATTGAGCTGATTGGTCAGTGGGTGGGGCCACTCGTGAGTCAACTTGGAAGACAGACTGTCGATGGTTGATGGGCAATGCACCGTTTGGCTGTTGCCAGAGGCAGCTGAGGATGCTCAAGGCCTCGTAGGGAGTGGGGGCTGTATTGACTCTGGTTTCTCTTCAATACGTATAAGCCTTTCGCCTTTTACTAAAGACTTCCGTGGAGAGGAACACTTATGAGTTCAGAGTATTTTTGGAGAGGCTCTGCTATTTGGCAGAGCCCAGTATGACTGTGTAATATAAAACCAATCCGGGCTGTTATCTGATAGATAAATCCTATGGCAACGCTCTGTTTAACATGCTAAGGTTTGCTGCCATTTTTCTTAAAAACCAACAACAACCACAAAAAATACAAGCTTTTACATTATGTATATAATGTAGAGCCTGTGCTTGTGACGATTGAGCTGATTGGTCAGTGGGTGGGGCCACTCGTGACTCAACTTGGAAGACAGACAGTCGATGGTTGATGGGCAATGCACCGTTTGGCTGTTGCCAGAGGCAGCTGAGGATGCTCAAGGCCTCGTAGGGAGTGGGGGCTGTATTGACTCTGGTTTCTCTTCAATACGTATAAGCCTTTCGCCTTTTACTAAAGACTTCCGTGGAGAGGAACACTTATGAGTTCAGAGTATTTTTGGAGAGGCTCTGCTATTTGGCAGAGTCCAGTATGACTGTGTAATATAAAAGCAATCCGGGCTGGTATCTGATAGATAAATCCTATGTCAATGCTCTGTTCAACCTTCTTAGGTTTGCTGCCATTTTTCCTAAAAAACAACAACAACAACAACAACAACAACAACAACAACAACAAATACAAGCCTTTGGATTATGTATATAATGTAGAGCCTGTGCTTGTGACGATTAAGCTGATTGGTCAGTGGGTGTGGCCACTCGTGAGTCAACTTGGAAGACAGTCGATGGTTGATGGGCAATGCACCGTTTGGCATTTGCCAGAGGCAGCTGAGGATGCTCAAGGCCTCGTAGGGAGTGGGGGCTGTATTGACTCTGGTTTCTCTTCAATACGTATAAGCCTTTCGCCTTTTACTAAAGACTTCCGTGGAGAGGAACACTTATGAGTTCAGAGTATTTTTGGAGAGGCTCTGCTATTTGGCGGAGCCCAGTATGACTGTGTAATATAAAAGCAATCCGGGCTGGTATCTGATAGATAAATCCTATGTCAACGCTCTGTTCAACCTGCTTAGGTTTGCTGCCATTTTTCCTAAAAAAAAACAACAACAACAACAACAAATACAAGCCTTTGGATTATGTATATAATGTAGAGCCTGTGCTTGTGACGATTAAGCTGATTGGTCAGTGGGTGTGGCCACTCGTGAGTCAACTTGGAAGACAGTCGATGGTTGATGGGCAATGCACCGTTTGGCATTTGCCAGAGGCAGCTGAGGATGCTCAAGGCCTCGTAGGGAGTGGGGGCTGTATTGACTCTGGTTTCTCTTCAATACGTATAAGCCTTTCGCCTTTTACTAAAGACTTCCGTGGAGAGGAACACTTATGAGTTCAGAGTATTTTTGGAGAGGCTCTGCTATTTGGCGGAGCCCAGTATGACTGTCTAACATAAAAGCAATCCGGGCTGGAATCTGATAGATAAATTCTATGTCAACGCTCTGTTCAACATGCTAAGGTTTGCTGCCATTTTTCTTAAAAACCAACAACAACAACAACAAATACAAGCCTTTGGATTATGTATATAATGTAGAGCCTGTGCTCGTGACGATTGAGCTGATTGGTCAGTGGGTGGGGCCACTCGTGAGTCAACTTGGAAGACAGACAGTCGATGGTTGATGGGCAATGCACCGTTTGGCATTTGCCAGAGGCAGCTGAGGATGCTCAAGGCCTCGTAGGGAGTGGGGGCTGTATTGACTCTGGTTTCTCTTCAATACGTATAAGCCTTTCGCCTTTTACTAAAGACTTCCGTGGAGAGGAACACTTATGAGTTCAGAGTATTTTTGGAGAGGCTCTGCTATTTGGCAGAGCCCAGTATGACTGTGTAATATAAAAGCAATCCGGGCTGGTATCTGATAGATAAATCCTATGTCAACGCTCTGTTCAACCTGCTTAGGTTTGCTGCCATTTTTCCTAAAAACCAACAACAACAACAACAACAACAACAACAAATACAAGCCTTTGGATTATGTATATAATGTAGAGCCTGTGCTTGTGACGATTGAGCTGATTGGTCAGTGGGTGGGGCCACTCGTGAGTCAACTTGGAAGACAGACAGTCGATGGTTGATGGGCAATGCACCGTTTGGCTGTTGCCAGAGGCAGCTGAGGATGCTCAAGGCCTCGTAGGGAGTGGGGGCTGTATTGACTCTGGTTTCTCTTCAATACGTATAAGCCTTTCGCCTTTTACTAAAGACTTCCGTGGAGAGGAACACTTATGAGTTCAGAGTATTTTTGGAGAGGCTCTGCTATTTGGCAGAGCCCAGTATGACTGTGTAATATAAAAGCAATCCGGGCTGGTATCTGATAGATAAATCCTATGGCAACGCTCTGTTTAACATGCTAAGGTTTGCTGCCATTTTTCTTAAAAACCAACAACAACCACAAAAAATACAAGCTTTTACATTATGTATATAATGTAGAGCCTGTGCTTGTGACGATTGAGCTGATTGGTCAGTGGGTGGGGCCACTCGTGAGTCAACTTGGAAGACAGACTGTCGATGGTTGATGGGCAATGCACCGTTTGGCTGTTGCCAGAGGCAGCTGAGGATGCTCAAGGCCTCGTAGGGAGTGGGGGCTGTATTGACTCTGGTTTCTCTTCAATACGTATAAGCCTTTCGCCTTTTACTAAAGACTTCCGTGGAGAGGAACACTTATGAGTTCAGAGTATTTTTGGAGAGGCTCTGCTATTTGGCAGAGCCCAGTATGACTGTGTAATATAAAACCAATCCGGGCTGGTATCTGATAGATAAATCCTATGGCAACGCTCTGTTTAACATGCTAAGGTTTGCTGCCATTTTTCTTAAAAACCAACAACAACCACAAAAAATACAAGCTTTTACATTATGTATATAATGTAGAGCCTGTGCTTGTGACGATTGAGCTGATTGGTCAGTGGGTGGGGCCACTCGTGACTCAACTTGGAAGACAGACAGTCGATGGTTGATGGGCAATGCACCGTTTGGCTGTTGCCAGAGGCAGCTGAGGATGCTCAAGGCCTCGTAGGGAGTGGGGGCTGTATTGACTCTGGTTTCTCTTCAATACGTATAAGCCTTTCGCCTTTTACTAAAGACTTCCGTGGAGAGGAACACTTATGAGTTCAGAGTATTTTTGGAGAGGCTCTGCTATTTGGCAGAGTCCAGTATGACTGTGTAATATAAAAGCAATCCGGGCTGGTATCTGATAGATAAATCCTATGTCGATGCTCTGTTCAACCTTCTTAGGTTTGCTGCCATTTTTCCTAAAAAACAACAACAACAACAACAACAACAACAACAACAACAAATACAAGCCTTTGGATTATGTATATAATGTAGAGCCTGTGCTTGTGACGATTAAGCTGATTGGTCAGTGGGTGTGGCCACTCGTGAGTCAACTTGGAAGACAGTCGATGGTTGATGGGCAATGCACCGTTTGGCATTTGCCAGAGGCAGCTGAGGATGCTCAAGGCCTCGTAGGGAGTGGGGGCTGTATTGACTCTGGTTTCTCTTCAATACGTATAAGCCTTTCGCCTTTTACTAAAGACTTCCGTGGAGAGGAACACTTATGAGTTCAGAGTATTTTTGGAGAGGCTCTGCTATTTGGCGGAGCCCAGTATGACTGTGTAATATAAAAGCAATCCGGGCTGGTATCTGATAGATAAATCCTATGTCAACGCTCTGTTCAACCTGCTTAGGTTTGCTGCCATTTTTCCTAAAAAAAAACAACAACAACAACAACAACAAATACAAGCCTTTGGATTATGTATATAATGTAGAGCCTGTGCTTGTGACGATTAAGCTGATTGGTCAGTGGGTGTGGCCACTCGTGAGTCAACTTGGAAGACAGTCGATGGTTGATGGGCAATGCACCGTTTGGCATTTGCCAGAGGCAGCTGAGGATGCTCAAGGCCTCGTAGGGAGTGGGGGCTGTATTGACTCTGGTTTCTCTTCAATACGTATAAGCCTTTCGCCTTTTACTAAAGACTTCCGTGGAGAGGAACACTTATGAGTTCAGAGTATTTTTGGAGAGGCTCTGCTATTTGGCGGAGCCCAGTATGACTGTCTAACATAAAAGCAATCCGGGCTGGAATCTGATAGATAAATTCTATGTCAACGCTCTGTTCAACATGCTAAGGTTTGCTGCCATTTTTCTTAAAAACCAACAACAACAACAACAAATACAAGCCTTTGGATTATGTATATAATGTAGAGCCTGTGCTCGTGACGATTGAGCTGATTGGTCAGTGGGTGGGGCCACTCGTGAGTCAACTTGGAAGACAGACAGTCGATGGTTGATGGGCAATGCACCGTTTGGCATTTGCCAGAGGCAGCTGAGGATGCTCAAGGCCTCGTAGGGAGTGGGGGCTGTATTGACTCTGGTTTCTCTTCAATACGTATAAGCCTTTCGCCTTTTACTAAAGACTTCCGTGGAGAGGAACACTTATGAGTTCAGAGTATTTTTGGAGAGGCTCTGCTATTTGGCAGAGCCCAGTATGACTGTGTAATATAAAAGCAATCCGGGCTGGTATCTGATAGATAAATCCTATGTCAACGCTCTGTTCAACCTGCTTAGGTTTGCTGCCATTTTTCCTAAAAACCAACAACAACAACAACAACAACAACAACAACAACAACAACAACAACAACAACAACAACAAATACAAGCCTTTGGATTATGTATATAATGTAGAGCCTGTGCTTGTGACGATTGAGCTGATTGGTCAGTGGGTGGGGCCACTCGTGAGTCAACTTGGAAGACAGACAGTCGATGGTTGATGGGCAATGCACCGTTTGGCTGTTGCCAGAGGCAGCTGAGGATGCTCAAGGCCTCGTAGGGAGTGGGGGCTGTATTGACTCTGGTTTCTCTTCAATACGTATAAGCCTTTCGCCTTTTACTAAAGACTTCCGTGGAGAGGAACACTTATGAGTTCAGAGTATTTTTGGAGAGGCTCTGCTATTTGGCAGAGCCCAGTATGACTGTGTAATATAAAACCAATCCGGGCTGGTATCTGATAGATAAATCCTATGGCAACGCTCTGTTTAACATGCTATGGTTTGCTGCCATTTTTCTTAAAAACCAACAACAACCACAAAAAATACAAGCTTTTACATTATGTATATAATGTAGAGCCTGTGCTTGTGACGATTGAGCTGATTGGTCAGTGGGTGGGGCCACTCGTGAGTCAACTTGGAAGACAGACAGTCGATGGTTGATGGGCAATGCACCGTTTGGCTGTTGCCAGAGGCAGCTGAGGATGCTCAAGGCCTCGTAGGGAGTGGGGGCTGTATTGACTCTGGTTTCTCTTCAATACGTATAAGCCTTTCGCCTTTTACTAAAGACTTCCGTGGAGAGGAACACTTATGAGTTCAGAGTATTTTTGGAGAGGCTCTGCTATTTGGCAGAGTCCAGTATGACTGTGTAATATAAAAGCAATCCGGGCTGGTATCTGATAGATAAATCCTATGTCAATGCTCTGTTCAACCTTCTTAGGTTTGCTGCCATTTTTCCTAAAAAACAACAACAACAACAACAACAACAACAAATACAAGCCTTTGGATTATGTATATAATGTAGAGCCTGTGCTTGTGACGATTAAGCTGATTGGTCAGTGGGTGTGGCCACTCGTGAGTCAACTTGGAAGACAGTCGATGGTTGATGGGCAATGCACCGTTTGGCATTTGCCAGAGGCAGCTGAGGATGCTCAAGGCCTCGTAGGGAGTGGGGGCTGTATTGACTCTGGTTTCTCTTCAATACGTATAAGCCTTTCGCCTTTTACTAAAGACTTCCGTGGAGAGGAACACTTATGAGTTCAGAGTATTTTTGGAGAGGCTCTGCTATTTGGCGGAGCCCAGTATGACTGTGTAATATAAAAGCAATCCGGGCTGGTATCTGATAGATAAATCCTATGTCAACGCTCTGTTCAACCTGCTTAGGTTTGCTGCCATTTTTCCTAAAAAACAACAACAACAACAACAACAACAACAACAACAAATACAAGCCTTTGGATTATGTATATAATGTAGAGCCTGTGCTTGTGACGATTAAGCTGATTGGTCAGTGGGTGTGGCCACTCGTGAGTCAACTTGGAAGACAGTCGATGGTTGATGGGCAATGCACCGTTTGGCATTTGCCAGAGGCAGCTGAGGATGCTCAAGGCCTCGTAGGGAGTGGGGGCTGTATTGACTCTGGTTTCTCTTCAATACGTATAAGCCTTTCGCCTTTTACTAAAGACTTCCGTGGAGAGGAACACTTATGAGTTCAGAGTATTTTTGGAGAGGCTCTGCTATTTGGCGGAGCCCAGTATGACTGTCTAACATAAAAGCAATCCGCGCTGGAATCTGATAGATAAATTCTATGTCAACGCTCTGTTCAACATGCTAAGGTTTGCTGGCATTTTTCTTAAAAACCAACAACAACAACAACAAATACAAGCCTTTGGATTATGTATATAATGTAGAGCCTGTGCTCGTGACGATTGAGCTGATTGGTCAGTGGGTGGGGCCACTCGTGAGTCAACTTGGAAGACAGACAGTCGATGGTTGATGGGCAATGCACCGTTTGGCATTTGCCAGAGGCAGCTGAGGATGCTCAAGGCCTCGTAGGGAGTGGGGGCTGTATTGACTCTGGTTTCTCTTCAATACGTATAAGCCTTTCGCCTTTTACTAAAGACTTCCGTGGAGAGGAACACTTATGAGTTCACAGTATTTTTGGAGAGGCTGCCCAGTATGACTGTGTAATATAAAAGCAATCCGGGCTGGTATCTGATAGATAAATCCTATGTCAACGCTCTGTTAAACCTGCTTAGGTTTGCTGCCATTATTCCTAAAAACCAACAACAACAACAACAACAACAACAACAACAACAACAACAACAACAACAACAACAACAACAACAACAACAACAACAACAACAACAAATACAAGCCTTTGGATTATGTATATAATGTAGAGCCTGTGCTTGTGACGATTGAGCTGATTGGTCAGTGGGTGGGGCCACTCGTGAGTCAACTTGGAAGACAGACAGTCGATGGTTGATGGGCAATGCACCGTTTGGCTGTTGCCAGAGGCAGCTGAGGATGCTCAAGGCCTCGTAGGGAGTGGGGGCTGTATTGACTCTGGTTTCTCTTCAATACGTATAAGCCTTTCGCCTTTTACTAAAGACTTCCGTGGAGAGGAACACTTATGAGTTCAGAGTATTTTTGGAGAGGCTCTGCTATTTGGCGGAGCCCAGTATGACTGTCTAACATAAAAGCAATCCGGGCTGGAATCTGATAGATAAATTCTATGTCAACGCTCTGTTCAACATGCTAAGGTTTGCTGCCATTTTTCTTAAAAACCAACAACAACAACAACAAATACAAGCCTTTGGATTATGTATATAATGTAGAGCCTGTGCTCGTGACGATTGAGCTGATTGGTCAGTGGGTGGGGCCACTCGTGAGTCAACTTGGAAGACAGACAGTCGATGGTTGATGGGCAATGCACCGTTTGGCATTTGCCAGAGGCAGCTGAGGATGCTCAAGGCCTCGTAGGGAGTGGGGGCTGTATTGACTCTGGTTTCTCTTCAATACGTATAAGCCTTTCGCCTTTTACTAAAGACTTCCGTGGAGAGGAACACTTATGAGTTCAGAGTATTTTTGGAGAGGCTCTGCTATTTGGCAGAGCCCAGTATGACTGTGTAATATAAAAGCAATCCGGGCTGGTATCTGATAGATAAATCCTATGTCAACGCTCTGTTCAACCTGCTTAGGTTTGCTGCCATTTTTCCTAAAAACCAACAACAACAACAACAACAACAACAACAACAACAACAACAACAACAACAACAAATACAAGCCTTTGGATTATGTATATAATGTAGAGCCTGTGCTTGTGACGATTGAGCTGATTGGTCAGTGGGTGGGGCCACTCGTGAGTCAACTTGGAAGACAGACAGTCGATGGTTGATGGGCAATGCACCGTTTGGCTGTTGCCAGAGGCAGCTGAGGATGCTCAAGGCCTCGTAGGGAGTGGGGGCTGTATTGACTCTGGTTTCTCTTCAATACGTATAAGCCTTTCGCCTTTTACTAAAGACTTCCGTGGAGAGGAACACTTATGAGTTCAGAGTATTTTTGGAGAGGCTCTGCTATTTGGCAGAGCCCAGTATGACTGTGTAATATAAAACCAATCCGGGCTGGTATCTGATAGATAAATCCTATGGCAACGCTCTGTTTAACATGCTAAGGTTTGCTGCCATTTTTCTTAAAAACCAACAACAACCACAAAAAATACAAGCTTTTACATTATGTATATAATGTAGAGCCTGTGCTTGTGACGATTGAGCTGATTGGTCAGTGGGTGGGGCCACTCGTGAGTCAACTTGGAAGACAGACAGTCGATGGTTGATGGGCAATGCACCGTTTGGCTGTTGCCAGAGGCAGCTGAGTATGCTCAAGGCCTCGTAGGGAGTGGGGGCTGTATTGACTCTGGTTTCTCTTCAATACGTATAAGCCTTTCGCCTTTTACTAAAGACTTCCGTGGAGAGGAACACTTATGAGTTCAGAGTATTTTTGGAGAGGCTCTGCTATTTGGCAGAGTCCAGTATGACTGTGTAATATAAAAGCAATCCGGGCTGGTATCTGATAGATAAATCCTATGTCAATGCTCTGTTCAACCTTCTTAGGTTTGCTGCCATTTTTCCTAAAAAACAACAACAACAACAACAACAACAACAACAACAACAAATACAAGCCTTTGGATTATGTATATAATGTAGAGCCTGTGCTTGTGACGATTGAGCTGATTGGTCAGTGGGTGGGGCCACTCGTGAGTCAACTTGGAAGACAGACAGTCGATGGTTGATGGGCAATGCACCGTTTGGCTGTTGCCAGAGGCAGCTGAGGATGCTCAAGGCCTCGTAGGGAGTGGGGGCTGTATTGACTCTGGTTTCTCTTCAATACGTATAAGCCTTTCGCCTTTTACTAAAGACTTCCGTGGAGAGGAACACTTATGAGTTCAGAGTATTTTTGGAGAGGCTCTGCTATTTGGCAGAGCCCAGTATCACTGTGTAATATAAAACCAATCCGGGCTGGTATCTGATAGATAAATCCTATGGCAACGCTCTGTTTAACATGCTAATGTTTGCTGCCATTTTTCTTAAAAACCAACAACAACCACAAAAAATACAAGCTTTTACATTATGTATATAATGTAGAGCCTGTGCTTGTGACGATTGAGCTGATTGGTCAGTGGGTGGGGCCACTCGTGAGTCAACTTGGAAGACAGACAGTCGATGGTTGATGGGCAATGCACCGTTTGGCTGTTGCCAGAGGCAGCTGAGGATGCTCAAGGCCTCGTAGGGAGTGGGGGCTGTATTGACTCTGGTTTCTCTTCAATACGTATAAGCCTTTCGCCTTTTACTAAAGACTTCCGTGGAGAGGAACACTTATGAGTTCAGAGTATTTTTGGAGAGGCTCTGCTATTTGGCAGAGTCCAGTATGACTGTGTAATATAAAAGCAATCCGGGCTGGTATCTGATAGATAAATCCTATGTCAATGCTCTGTTCAACCTTCTTAGGTTTGCTGCCATTTTTCCTAAAAAACAACAACAACAACAACAACAACAAATACAAGCCTTTGGATTATGTATATAATGTAGAGCCTGTGCTTGTGACGATTAAGCTGATTGGTCAGTGGGTGTGGCCACTCGTGAGTCAACTTGGAAGACAGTCGATGGTTGATGGGCAATGCACCGTTTGGCATTTGCCAGAGGCAGCTGAGGATGCTCAAGGCCTCGTAGGGAGTGGGGGCTGTATTGACTCTGGTTTCTCTTCAATACGTATAAGCCTTTCGCCTTTTACTAAAGACTTCCGTGGAGAGGAACACTTATGAGTTCAGAGTATTTTTGGAGAGGCTCTGCTATTTGGCGGAGCCCAGTATGACTGTGTAATATAAAAGCAATCCGGGCTGGTATCTGATAGATAAATCCTATGTCAACGCTCTGTTCAACCTGCTTAGGTTTGCTGCCATTTTTCCTAAAAAAAAACAACAACAACAACAACAAATACAAGCCTTTGGATTATGTATATAATGTAGAGCCTGTGCTTGTGACGATTAAGCTGATTGGTCAGTGGGTGTGGCCACTCGTGAGTCAACTTGGAAGACAGTCGATGGTTGATGGGCAATGCACCGTTTGGCATTTGCCAGAGGCAGCTGAGGATGCTCAAGGCCTCGTAGGTAGTGGGGGCTGTATTGACTCTGGTTTCTCTTCAATACGTATAAGCCTTTCGCCTTTTACTAAAGACTTCCGTGGAGAGGAACACTTATGAGTTCAGAGTATTTTTGGAGAGGCTCTGCTATTTGGCGGAGCCCAGTATGACTGTCTAACATAAAAGCAATCCGGGCTGGAATCTGATAGATAAATTCTATGTCAACGCTCTGTTCAACATGCTAAGGTTTGCTGCCATTTTTCTTAAAAACCAACAACAACAACAACAACAAATACAAGCCTTTGGATTATGTATATAATGTAGAGCCTGTGCTCGTGACGATTGAGCTGATTGGTCAGTGGGTGGGGCCACTCGTGAGTCAACTTGGAAGACAGACAGTCGATGGTTGATGGGCAATGCACCGTTTGGCTGTTGCCAGAGGCAGCTGAGGATGCTCAAGGCCTCGTAGGGAGTGGGGGCTGTATTGACTCTGGTTTCTCTTCAATACGTATAAGCCTTTCGCCTTTTACTAAAGACTTCCGTGGAGAGGAACACTTATGAGTTCAGAGTATTTTTGGAGAGGCTCTGCTATTTGGCAGAGCCCAGTATGACTGTGTAATATAAAAGCAATCCGGGCTGGTATCTGATAGATAAATCCTATGTCAACGCTCTGTTCAACCTGCTTAGGTTTGCTGCCATTTTTCCTAAAAACCAACAACAACAACAACAACAACAACAACAACAACAACAACAACAAATACAAGCCTTTGGATTATGTATATAATGTAGAGCCTGTGCTTGTGACGATTGAGCTGATTGGTCAGTGGGTGGGGCCACTCGTGAGTCAACTTGGAAGACAGACAGTCGATGGTTGATGGGCAATGCACCGTTTGGCTGTTGCCAGAGGCAGCTGAGGATGCTCAAGGCCTCGTAGGGAGTGGGGGCTGTATTGACTCTGGTTTCTCTTCAATACGTATAAGCCTTTCGCCTTTTACTAAAGACTTCCGTGGAGAGGAACACTTATGAGTTCAGAGTATTTTTGGAGAGGCTCTGCTATTTGGCGGAGCCCAGTATGACTGTCTAACATAAAAGCAATCCGGGCTGGAATCTGATAGATAAATTCTATGTCAACGCTCTGTTCAACATGCTAAGGTTTGCTGCCATTTTTCTTAAAAACCAACAACAACAACAACAAATACAAGCCTTTGGATTATGTATATAATGTAGAGCCTGTGCTCGTGACGATTGAGCTGATTGGTCAGTGGGTGGGGCCACTCGTGAGTCAACTTGGAAGACAGACAGTCGATGGTTGATGGGCAATGCACCGTTTGGCATTTGCCAGAGGCAGCTGAGGATGCTCAAGGCCTCGTAGGGAGTGTGGGCTGTATTGACTCTGGTTTCTCTTCAATACGTATAAGCCTTTCGCCTTTTACTAAAGACTTCCGTGGAGAGGAACACTTATGAGTTCAGAGTATTTTTGGAGAGGCTCTGCTATTTGGCGGAGCCCAGTATGACTGTCTAACATAAAAGCAATCCGCGCTGGAATCTGATAGATAAATTCTATGTCAACGCTCTGTTCAACATGCTAAGGTTTGCTGGCATTTTTCTTAAAAACCAACAACAACAACAACAAATACAAGCCTTTGGATTATGTATATAATGTAGAGCCTGTGCTCGTGACGATTGAGCTGATTGGTCAGTGGGTGGGGCCACTCGTGAGTCAACTTGGAAGACAGACAGTCGATGGTTGATGGGCAATGCACCGTTTGGCATTTGCCAGAGGCAGCTGAGGATGCTCAAGGCCTCGTAGGGAGTGGGGGCTGTATTGACTCTGGTTTCTCTTCAATACGTATAAGCCTTTCGCCTTTTACTAAAGACTTCCGTGGAGAGGAACACTTATGAGTTCACAGTATTTTTGGAGAGGCTCTGCTATTTGGCAGAGCCCAGTATGACTGTGTAATATAAAAGCAATCCGGGCTGGTATCTGATAGATAAATCCTATGTCAACGCTCTGTTAAACCTGCTTAGGTTTGCTGCCATTATTCCTAAAAACCAACAACAACAACAACAACAACAACAACAACAACAACAACAACAACAACAACAACAACAACAAATACAAGCCTTTGGATTATGTATATAATGTAGAGCCTGTGCTTGTGACGATTGAGCTGATTGGTCAGTGGGTGGGGCCACTCGTGAGTCAACTTGGAAGACAGACAGTCGATGGTTGATGGGCAATGCACCGTTTGGCTGTTGCCAGAGGCAGCTGAGGATGCTCAAGGCCTCGTAGGGAGTGGGGGCTGTATTGACTCTGGTTTCTCTTCAATACGTATAAGCCTTTCGCCTTTTACTAAAGACTTCCGTGGAGAGGAACACTTATGAGTTCAGAGTATTTTTGGAGAGGCTCTGCTATTTGGCGGAGCCCAGTATGACTGTCTAACATAAAAGCAATCCGGGCTGGAATCTGATAGATAAATTCTATGTCAACGCTCTGTTCAACATGCTAAGGTTTGCTGCCATTTTTCTTAAAAACCAACAACAACAACAACAAATACAAGCCTTTGGATTATGTATATAATGTAGAGCCTGTGCTCGTGACGATTGAGCTGATTGGTCAGTGGGTGGGGCCACTCGTGAGTCAACTTGGAAGACAGACAGTCGATGGTTGATGGGCAATGCACCGTTTGGCATTTGCCAGAGGCAGCTGAGGATGCTCAAGGCCTCGTAGGGAGTGGGGGCTGTATTGACTCTGGTTTCTCTTCAATACGTATAAGCCTTTCGCCTTTTACTAAAGACTTCCGTGGAGAGGAACACTTATGAGTTCAGAGTATTTTTGGAGAGGCTCTGCTATTTGGCAGAGCCCAGTATGACTGTGTAATATAAAAGCAATCCGGGCTGGTATCTGATAGATAAATCCTATGTCAACGCTCTGTTCAACCTGCTTAGGTTTGCTGCCATTTTTCCTAAAAACCAACAACAACAACAACAACAACAACAACAACAACAACAACAAATACAAGCCTTTGGATTATGTATATAATGTAGAGCCTGTGCTTGTGACGATTGAGCTGATTGGTCAGTGGGTGGGGCCACTCGTGAGTCAACTTGGAAGACAGACAGTCGATGGTTGATGGGCAATGCACCGTTTGGCTGTTGCCAGAGGCAGCTGAGGATGCTCAAGGCCTCGTAGGGAGTGGGGGCTGTATTGACTCTGGTTTCTCTTCAATACGTATAAGCCTTTCGCCTTTTACTAAAGACTTCCGTGGAGAGGAACACTTATGAGTTCAGAGTATTTTTGGAGAGGCTCTGCTATTTGGCAGAGTCCAGTATGACTGTGTAATATAAAACCAATCCGGGCTGGTATCTGATAGATAAATCCTATGGCAACGCTCTGTTTAACATGCTAAGGTTTGCTGCCATTTTTCTTAAAAACCAACAACAACCACAAAAAATACAAGCTTTTACATTATGTATATAATGTAGAGCCTGTGCTTGTGACGATTGAGCTGATTGGTCAGTGGGTGGGGCCACTCGTGAGTCAACTTGGAAGACAGACAGTCGATGGTTGATGGGCAATGCACCGTTTGGCTGTTGCCAGAGGCAGCTGAGTATGCTCAAGGCCTCGTAGGGAGTGGGGGCTGTATTGACTCTGGTTTCTCTTCAATACGTATAAGCCTTTCGCCTTTTACTAAAGACTTCCGTGGAGAGGAACACTTATGAGTTCAGAGTATTTTTGGAGAGGCTCTGCTATTTGGCAGAGTCCAGTATGACTGTGTAATATAAAAGCAATCCGGGCTGGTATCTGATAGATAAATCCTATGTCAATGCTCTGTTCAACCTTCTTAGGTTTGCTGCCATTTTTCCTAAAAAACAACAACAACAACAACAACAACAACAACAACAAATACAAGCCTTTGGATTATGTATATAATGTAGAGCCTGTGCTTGTGACGATTGAGCTGATTGGTCAGTGGGTGGGGCCACTCGTGAGTCAACTTGGAAGACAGACAGTCGATGGTTGATGGGCAATGCACCGTTTGGCTGTTGCCAGAGGCAGCTGAGGATGCTCAAGGCCTCGTAGGGAGTGGGGGCTGTATTGACTCTGGTTTCTCTTCAATACGTATAAGCCTTTCGCCTTTTACTAAAGACTTCCGTGGAGAGGAACACTTATGAGTTCAGAGTATTTTTGGAGAGGCTCTGCTATTTGGCAGAGCCCAGTATCACTGTGTAATATAAAACCAATCCGGGCTGGTATCTGATAGATAAATCCTATGGCAACGCTCTGTTTAACATGCTAATGTTTGCTGCCATTTTTCTTAAAAACCAACAACAACCACAAAAAATACAAGCTTTTACATTATGTATATAATGTAGAGCCTGTGCTTGTGACGATTGAGCTGATTGGTCAGTGGGTGGGGCCACTCGTGAGTCAACTTGGAAGACAGACAGTCGATGGTTGATGGGCAATGCACCGTTTGGCTGTTGCCAGAGGCAGCTGAGGATGCTCAAGGCCTCGTAGGGAGTGGGGGCTGTATTGACTCTGGTTTCTCTTCAATACGTATAAGCCTTTCGCCTTTTACTAAAGACTTCCGTGGAGAGGAACACTTATGAGTTCAGAGTATTTTTGGAGAGGCTCTGCTATTTGGCAGAGTCCAGTATGACTGTGTAATATAAAAGCAATCCGGGCTGGTATCTGATAGATAAATCCTATGTCAATGCTCTGTTCAACCTTCTTAGGTTTGCTGCCATTTTTCCTAAAAAACAACAACAACAACAACAACAACAAATACAAGCCTTTGGATTATGTATATAATGTAGAGCCTGTGCTTGTGACGATTAAGCTGATTGGTCAGTGGGTGTGGCCACTCGTGAGTCAACTTGGAAGACAGTCGATGGTTGATGGGCAATGCACCGTTTGGCATTTGCCAGAGGCAGCTGAGGATGCTCAAGGCCTCGTAGGGAGTGGGGGCTGTATTGACTCTGGTTTCTCTTCAATACGTATAAGCCTTTCGCCTTTTACTAAAGACTTCCGTGGAGAGGAACACTTATGAGTTCAGAGTATTTTTGGAGAGGCTCTGCTATTTGGCGGAGCCCAGTATGACTGTGTAATATAAAAGCAATCCGGGCTGGTATCTGATAGATAAATCCTATGTCAACGCTCTGTTCAACCTGCTTAGGTTTGCTGCCATTTTTCCTAAAAAAAAACAACAACAACAACAACAAATACAAGCCTTTGGATTATGTATATAATGTAGAGCCTGTGCTTGTGACGATTAAGCTGATTGGTCAGTGGGTGTGGCCACTCGTGAGTCAACTTGGAAGACAGTCGATGGTTGATGGGCAATGCACCGTTTGGCATTTGCCAGAGGCAGCTGAGGATGCTCAAGGCCTCGTAGGTAGTGGGGGCTGTATTGACTCTGGTTTCTCTTCAATACGTATAAGCCTTTCGCCTTTTACTAAAGACTGCCGTGGAGAGGAACACTTATGAGTTCAGAGTATTTTTGGAGAGGCTCTGCTATTTGGCGGAGCCCAGTATGACTGTCTAACATAAAAGCAATCCGGGCTGGAATCTGATAGATAAATTCTATGTCAACGCTCTGTTCAACATGCTAAGGTTTGCTGCCATTTTTCTTAAAAACCAACAACAACAACAACAACAACAAATACAAGCCTTTGGATTATGTATATAATGTAGAGCCTGTGCTCGTGACGATTGAGCTGATTGGTCAGTGGGTGGGGCCACTCGTGAGTCAACTTGGAAGACAGACAGTCGATGGTTGATGGGCAATGCACCGTTTGGCTGTTGCCAGAGGCAGCTGAGGATGCTCAAGGCCTCGTAGGGAGTGGGGGCTGTATTGACTCTGGTTTCTCTTCAATACGTATAAGCCTTTCGCCTTTTACTAAAGACTTCCGTGGAGAGGAACACTTATGAGTTCAGAGTATTTTTGGAGAGGCTCTGCTATTTGGCAGAGCCCAGTATGACTGTGTAATATAAAAGCAATCCGGGCTGGTATCTGATAGATAAATCCTATGTCAACGCTCTGTTCAACCTGCTTAGGTTTGCTGCCATTTTTCCTAAAAACCAACAACAACAACAACAACAACAACAACAACAACAACAACAACAACAAATACAAGCCTTTGGATTATGTATATAATGTAGAGCCTGTGCTTGTGACGATTGAGCTGATTGGTCAGTGGGTGGGGCCACTCGTGAGTCAACTTGGAAGACAGACAGTCGATGGTTGATGGGCAATGCACCGTTTGGCTGTTGCCAGAGGCAGCTGAGGATGCTCAAGGCCTCGTAGGGAGTGGGGGCTGTATTGACTCTGGTTTCTCTTCAATACGTATAAGCCTTTCGCCTTTTACTAAAGACTTCCGTGGAGAGGAACACTTATGAGTTCAGAGTATTTTTGGAGAGGCTCTGCTATTTGGCGGAGCCCAGTATGACTGTCTAACATAAAAGCAATCCGGGCTGGAATCTGATAGATAAATTCTATGTCAACGCTCTGTTCAACATGCTAAGGTTTGCTGCCATTTTTCTTAAAAACCAACAACAACAACAACAAATACAAGCCTTTGGATTATGTATATAATGTAGAGCCTGTGCTCGTGACGATTGAGCTGATTGGTCAGTGGGTGGGGCCACTCGTGAGTCAACTTGGAAGACAGACAGTCGATGGTTGATGGGCAATGCACCGTTTGGCATTTGCCAGAGGCAGCTGAGGATGCTCAAGGCCTCGTAGGGAGTGTGGGCTGTATTGACTCTGGTTTCTCTTCAATACGTATAAGCCTTTCGCCTTTTACTAAAGACTTCCGTGGAGAGGAACACTTATGAGTTCAGAGTATTTTTGGAGAGGCTCTGCTATTTGGCAGAGCCCAGTATGACTGTGTAATATAAAAGCAATCCGGGCTGGTATCTGATAGATAAATCCTATGTCAACGCTCTGTTCAACCTGCTTAGGTTTGCTGCCATTTTTCCTAAAAACCAACAACAACAACAACAACAACAACAACAACAACAACAACAACAACAACAACAACAAATACAAGCCTTTGGATTATGTATATAATGTAGAGCCTGTGCTTGTGACGATTGAGCTGATTGGTCAGTGGGTGGGGCCACTCGTGAGTCAACTTGGAAGACAGACAGTCGATGGTTGATGGGCTATGCACCGTTTGGCTGTTGCCAGAGGCAGCTGAGGATGCTCAAGGCCTCGTAGGGAGTGGGGGCTGTATTGACTCTGGTTTCTCTTCAATACGTATAAGCCTTTCGCCTTTTACTAAAGACTTCCGTGGAGAGGAACACTTATGAGTTCAGAGTATTTTTGGAGAGGCTCTGCTATTTGGCAGAGCCCAGTATGACTGGTGTAATATAAAACCAATCCGGGCTGGTATCTGATAGATAAATCCTATGGCAACGCTCTGTTTAACATGCTAAGGTTTGCTGCCATTTTTCTTAAAAACCAACAACAACCACAAAAAATACAAGCTTTTACATTATGTATATAATGTAGAGCCTGTGCTTGTGACGATTGAGCTGATTGGTCAGTGGGTGGGGCCACTCGTGAGTCAACTTGGAAGACAGACAGTCGATGGTTGATGGGCAATGCACCGTTTGGCTGTTGCCAGAGGCAGCTGAGGATGCTCAAGGCCTCGTAGGGAGTGGGGGCTGTATTGACTCTGGTTTCTCTTCAATACGTATAAGCCTTTCGCCTTTTACTAAAGACTTCCGTGGAGAGGAACACTTATGAGTTCAGAGTATTTTTGGAGAGGCTCTGCTATTTGGCAGAGTCCAGTATGACTGTGTAATATAAAAGCAATCCGGGCTGGTATCTGATAGATAAATCCTATGTCAATGCTCTGTTCAACCTTCTTAGGTTTGCTGCCATTTTTCCTAAAAAACAACAACAACAACAACAACAACAAATACAAGCCTTTGGATTATGTATATAATGTAGAGCCTGTGCTTGTGACGATTGAGCTGATTGGTCAGTGGGTGGGGCCACTCGTGAGTCAACTTGGAAGACAGACAGTCGATGGTTGATGGGCAATGCACCGTTTGGCTGTTGCCAGAGGCAGCTGAGGATGCTCAAGGCCTCGTAGGGAGTGGGGGCTGTATTGACTCTGGTTTCTCTTCAATACGTATAAGCCTTTCGCCTTTTACTAAAGACTTCCGTGGAGAGGAACACTTATGAGTTCAGAGTATTTTTGGAGAGGCTCTGCTATTTGGCAGAGCCCAGTATGACTGTGTAATATAAAACCAATCCGGGCTGGTATCTGATAGATAAATCCTATGGCAACGCTCTGTTTAACATGCTAAGGTTTGCTGCCATTTTTCTTAAAAACCAACAACGACCACAAAAAATACAAGCTTTTACATTATGTATATAATGTAGAGCCTGTGCTTGTGACGATTGAGCTGATTGGTCAGTGGGTGGGGCCACTCGTGAGTCAACTTGGAAGACAGACAGTCGATGGTTGATGGGCAATGCACCGTTTGGCTGTTGCCAGAGGCAGCTGAGGATGCTCAAGGCCTCGTAGGGAGTGGGGGCTGTATTGACTCTGTTTTCTCTTCAATACGTATAAGCCTTTCGCCTTTTACTAAAGACTTCCGTGGAGAGGAACACTTATGAGTTCAGAGTATTTTTGGAGAGGCTCTGCTATTTGGCAGAGTCCAGTATGACTGTGTAATATAAAAGCAATCCGGGCTGGTATCTGATAGATAAATCCTATGTCAATGCTCTGTTCAACCTTCTTAGGTTTGCTGCCATTTTTCCTAAAAAACAACAACAACAACAACAACAACAACAACAACAACAACAACAAATACAAGCCTTTGGATTATGTATATAATGTAGAGCCTGTGCTTGTGACGATTAAGCTGATTGGTCAGTGGGTGTGGCCACTCGTGAGTCAACTTGGAAGACAGTCGATGGTTGATGGGCAATGCACCGTTTGGCATTTGCCAGAGGCAGCTGAGGATGCTCAAGGCCTCGTAGGGAGTGGGGGCTGTATTGACTCTGGTTTCTCTTCAATACGTATAAGCCTTTCGCCTTTTACTAAAGACTTCCGTGGAGAGGAACACTTATGAGTTCAGAGTATTTTTGGAGAGGCTCTGCTATTTGGCGGAGCCCAGTATGACTGTCTAACATAAAAGCAATCCGGGCTGGAATCTGATAGATAAATTCTATGTCAACGCTCTGTTCAACATGCTAAGGTTTGCTGCCATTTTTCTTAAAAACCAACAACAACAACAACAAATACAAGCCTTTGGATTATTTATATAATGTAGAGCCTGTGCTCGTGACGATTGAGCTGATTGGTCAGTGGGTGGGGCCACTCGTGAGTCAACTTGGAAGACAGACAGTCGATGATTGATGGGCAATGCACCGTTTGGCATTTGCCAGAGGCAGCTGAGGATGCTCAAGGCCTCGTAGGGAGTGGGGGATGTATTGACTCTGGTTTCTCTTCAATACGTATAAGCCTTTCGCCTTTTACTAAAGACTTCCGTGGAGAGGAGCACTTATGAGTTCAGAGTATTTTTGGAGAGGCTCTGCTATTTGGCAGAGCCCAGTATGACTGTGTAATATAAAAGCAATCCGGGCTGGTATCTGATAGATAAATCCTATGTCAACGCTCTGTTCAACCTGCTTAGGTTTGCTGCCATTTTTCCTAAAAACCAACAACAACAACAACAACAACAACAACAACAACAACAACAACAACAACAACAACAACAACAACAACAACAACAAATACAAGCCTTTGGATTATGTATATAATGTAGAGCCTGTGCTTGTAACGATTGAGCTGATTGGTCAGTGGGTGGGGCCACTCGTGAGTCAACTTGGAAGACAGACAGTCGATGGTTGATGGGCAATGCACCGTTTGGCTGTTGCCAGAGGCAGCTGAGGATGCTCAAGGCCTCGTAGGGAGTGGGGGCTGTATTGACTCTGGTTTCTCTTCAATACGTATAAGCCTTTCGCCTTTTACTAAAGACTTCCGTGGAGAGGAACACTTATGAGTTCAGAGTATTTTTGGAGAGGCTCTGCTATTTGGCAGAGCCCAGTATGACTGTGTAATATAAAACCAATCCGGGCTGGTATCTGATAGATAAATCCTATGGCAACGCTCTGTTTAACATGCTAAGGTTTGCTGCCATTTTTCTTAAAAACCAACAACAACCACAAAAAATACAAGCTTTTACATTATGTATATAATGTAGAGCCTGTGCTTGTGACGATTGAGCTGATTGGTCAGTGGGTGGGGCCACTCGTGAGTCAACTTGGAAGACAGACAGTCGATGGTTGATGGGCAATGCACCGTTTGGCTGTTGCCAGAGGCAGCTGAGGATGCTCAAGGCCTCGTAGGGAGTGGGGGCTGTATTGACTCTGGTTTCTCTTCAATACGTATAAGCCTTTCGCCTTTTACTAAAGACTTCCGTGGAGAGGAACACTTATGAGTTCAGAGTATTTTTGGAGAGGCTCTGCTATTTGGCAGAGTCCAGTATGACTGTGTAATATAAAAGCAATCCGGGCTGGTATCTGATAGATAAATCCTATGTCAATGCTCTGTTCAACCTTCTTAGGTTTGCTGCCATTTTTCCTAAAAAACAACAACAACAACAAATACAAGCCTTTGGATTATGTATATAATGTAGAGCCTGTGCTTGTGACGATTAAGCTGATTGGTCAGTGGGTGTGGCCACTCGTGAGTCAACTTGGAAGACAGTCGATGGTTGATGGGCAATGCACCGTTTGGCATTTGCCAGAGGCAGCTGAGGATGCTCAAGGCCTCGTAGGGAGTGGGGGCTGTATTGACTCTGGTTTCTCTTCAATACGTATAAGCCTTTCGCCTTTTACTAAAGACTTCCGTGGAGAGGAACACTTATGAGTTCAGAGTATTTTTGGAGAGGCTCTGCTATTTGGCGGAGCCCAGTATGACTGTGTAATATAAAAGCAATCCGGGCTGGTATCTGATAGATAAATCCTATGTCAACGCTCTGTTCAACCTGCTTAGGTTTGCTGCCATTTTTCCTAAAAAAAAACAACAACAACAACAACAACAAATACAAGCCTTTGGATTATGTATATAATGTAGAGCCTGTGCTTGTGACGATTAAGCTGATTGGTCAGTGGGTGTGGCCACTCGTGAGTCAACTTGGAAGACAGTCGATGGTTGATGGGCAATGCACCGTTTGGCATTTGCCAGAGGCAGCTGAGGATGCTCAAGGCCTCGTAGGGAGTGGGGGCTGTATTGACTCTGGTTTCTCTTCAATACGTATAAGCCTTTCGCCTTTTACTAAAGACTTCCGTGGAGAGGAACACTTATGAGTTCAGAGTATTTTTGGAGAGGCTCTGCTATTTGGCGGAGCCCAGTATGACTGTCTAACATAAAAGCAATCCGGGCTGGAATCTGATAGATAAATTCTATGTCAACGCTCTGTTCAACATGCTAAGGTTTGCTGCCATTTTTCTTAAAAACCAACAACAACAACAACAACAAATACAAGCCTTTGGATTATGTATATAATGTAGAGCCTGTGCTCGTGACGATTGAGCTGATTGGTCAGTGGGTGGGGCCACTTGTGAGTCAACTTGGAAGACAGACAGTCGATGGTTGATGGGCAATGCACCGTTTGGCATTTGCCAGAGGCAGCTGAGGATGCTCAAGGCCTCGTAGGGAGTGGGGGCTGTATTGACTCTGGTTTCTCTTCAATACGTATAAGCCTTTCGCCTTTTACTAAAGACTTCCGTGGAGAGGAACACTTATGAGTTCAGAGTATTTTTGGAGAGGCTCTGCTATTTGGCAGAGCCCAGTATGACTGTGTAATATAAAAGCAATCCGGGCTGGTATCTGATAGATAAATCCTATGTCAACGCTCTGTTCAACCTGCTTAGGTTTGCTGCCATTTTTCCTAAAAACCAACAACAACAACAACAACAACAACAACAACAACAACAACAAATACAAGCCTTTGGATTATGTATATAATGTAGAGCCTGTGCTTGTGACGATTGAGCTGATTGGTCAGTGGGTGGGGCCACTCGTGAGTCAACTTGGAAGACAGACAGTCGATGGTTGATGGGCAATGCACCGTTTGGCTGTTGCCAGAGGCAGCTGAGGATGCTCAAGGCCTCGTAGGGAGTGGGGGCTGTATTGACTCTGGTTTCTCTTCAATACGTATAAGCCTTTCGCCTTTTACTAAAGACTTCCGTGGAGAGGAACACTTATGAGTTCAGAGTATTTTTGGAGAGGCTCTGCTATTTGGCAGAGCCCAGTATGACTGTGTAATATAAAACCAATCCGGGCTGGTATCTGATAGATAAATCCTATGGCAACGCTCTGTTTAACATGCTAAGGTTTGCTGCCATTTTTCTTAAAAACCAACAACAACCACAAAAAATACAAGCTTTTACATTATGTATATAATGTAGAGCCTGTGCTTGTGACGATTGAGCTGATTGGTCAGTGGGTGGGGCCACTCGTGAGTCAACTTGGAAGACAGACAGTCGATGGTTGATGGGCAATGCACCGTTTGGCTGTTGCCAGAGGCAGCTGAGGATGCTCAAGGCCTCGTAGGGAGTGGGGGCTGTATTGACTCTGGTTTCTCTTCAATACGTATAAGCCTTTCGCCTTTTACTAAAGACTTCCGTGGAGAGGAACACTTATGAGTTCAGAGTATTTTTGGAGAGGCTCTGCTATTTGGCAGAGTCCAGTATGACTGTGTAATATAAAAGCAATCCGGGCTGGTATCTGATAGATAAATCCTATGTCAATGCTCTGTTCAACCTTCTTAGGTTTGCTGCCATTTTTCCTAAAAAACAACAACAACAACAAATACAAGCCTTTGGATTATGTATATAATGTAGAGCCTGTGCTTGTGACGATTAAGCTGATTGGTCAGTGGGTGTGGCCACTCGTGAGTCAACTTGGAAGACAGTCGATGGTTGATGGGCAATGCACCGTTTGGCATTTGCCAGAGGCAGCTGAGGATGCTCAAGGCCTCGTAGGGAGTGGGGGCTGTATTGACTCTGGTTTCTCTTCAATACGTATAAGCCTTTCGCCTTTTACTAAAGACTTCCGTGGAGAGGAACACTTATGAGTTCAGAGTATTTTTGGAGAGGCTCTGCTATTTGGCGGAGCCCAGTATGACTGTGTAATATAAAAGCAATCCGGGCTGGTATCTGATAGATAAATCCTATGTCAACGCTCTGTTCAACCTGCTTAGGTTTGCTGCCATTTTTCCTAAAAAAAAACAACAACAACAACAACAAATACAAGCCTTTGGATTATGTATATAATGTAGAGCCTGTGCTTGTGACGATTAAGCTGATTGGTCAGTGGGTGTGGCCACTCGTGAGTCAACTTGGAAGACAGTCGATGGTTGATGGGCAATGCACCGTTTGGCATTTGCCAGAGGCAGCTGAGGATGCTCAAGGCCTCGTAGGGAGTGGGGGCTGTATTGACTCTGGTTTCTCTTCAATACGTATAAGCCTTTCGCCTTTTACTAAAGACTTCCGTGGAGAGGAACACTTATGAGTTCAGAGTATTTTTGGAGAGGCTCTGCTATTTGGCGGAGCCCAGTATGACTGTCTAACATAAAAGCAATCCGGGCTGGAATCTGATAGATAAATTCTATGTCAACGCTCTGTTCAACATGCTAAGGTTTGCTGCCATTTTTCTTAAAAACCAACAACAACAACAACAAATACAAGCCTTTGGATTATGTATATAATGTAGAGCCTGTGCTCGTGACGATTGAGCTGATTGGTCAGTGGGTGGGGCCACTCGTGAGTCAACTTGGAAGACAGACAGTCGATGGTTGATGGGCAATGCACCGTTTGGCATTTGCCAGAGGCAGCTGAGGATGCTCAAGGCCTCGTAGGGAGTGGGGGCTGTATTGACTCTGGTTTCTCTTCAATACGTATAAGCCTTTCGCCTTTTACTAAAGACTTCCGTGGAGAGGAACACTTATGAGTTCAGAGTATTTTTGGAGAGGCTCTGCTACTTGGCAGAGCCCAGTATGACTGTGTAATATAAAAGCAATCCGGGCTGGTATCTGATAGATAAATCCTATGTCAACGCTCTGTTCAACCTGCTTAGGTTTGCTGCCATTTTTCCTAAAAACCAACAACAACAACAACAACAACAACAACAACAACAACAACAACAAATACAAGCCTTTGGATTATGTATATAATGTAGAGCCTGTGCTTGTGACGATTGACCTGATTGGTCAGTGGGTGGGGCCACTCGTGAGTCAACTTGGAAGACAGACAGTCGATGGTTGATGGGCAATGCACCGTTTGGCTGTTGCCAGAGGCAGCTGAGGATGCTCAAGGCCTCGTAGGGAGTGGGGGCTGTATTGACTCTGGTTTCTCTTCAATACGTATAAGCCTTTCGCCTTTTACTAAAGACTTCCGTGGAGAGGAACACTTATGAGTTCAGAGTATTTTTGGAGAGGCTCTGCTATTTGGCAGAGCCCAGTATGACTGTGTAATATAAAACCAATCCGGGCTGGTATCTGATAGATAAATCCTATGGCAACGCTCTGTTTAACATGCTAAGGTTTGCTGCCATTTTTCTTAAAAACCAACAACAACCACAAAAAATACAAGCTTTTACATTATGTATATAATGTAGAGCCTGTGCTTGTGACGATTGAGCTGATTGGTCAGTGGGTGGGGCCACTCGTGAGTCAACTTGGAAGACAGACAGTCGATGGTTGATGGGCAATGCACCGTTTGGCTGTTGCCAGAGGCAGCTGAGGATGCTCAAGGCCTCGTAGGGAGTGGGGGCTGTATTGACTCTGGTTTCTCTTCAATACGTATAAGCCTTTCGCCTTTTACTAAAGACTTCCGTGGAGAGGAACACTTATGAGTTCAGAGTATTTTTGGAGAGGCTCTGCTATTTGGCGGAGCCCAGTATGACTGTCTAACATAAAAGCAATCCGGGCTGGAATCTGATAGATAAATTCTATGTCAACGCTCTGTTCAACATGCTAAGGTTTGCTGCCATTTTTCTTAAAAACCAACAACAACAACAACAAATACAAGCCTTTGGATTATGTATATAATGTAGAGCCTGTGCTCGTGACGATTGAGCTGATTGGTCAGTGGGTGGGGCCACTCGTGAGTCAACTTGGAAGACAGACAGTCGATGGTTGATGGGCAATGCACCGTTTGGCATTTGCCAGAGGCAGCTGAGGATGCTCAAGGCCTCGTAGGGAGTGGGGGCTGTATTGACTCTGGTTTCTCTTCAATACGTATAAGCCTTTCGCCTTTTACTAAAGACTTCCGTGGAGAGGAACACTTATGAGTTCAGAGTATTTTTGGAGAGGCTCTGCTATTTGGCAGAGCCCAGTATGACTGTGTAATATAAAAGCAATCCGGGCTGGTATCTGATAGATAAATCCTATGTCAACGCTCTGTTCAACCTGCTTAGGTTTGCTGCCATTTTTCCTAAAAACCAACAACAACAACAACAACAACAACAACAACAACAACAACAACAACAACAACAACAACAACAACAACAACAAATACAAGCCTTTGGATTATGTATATAATGTAGAGCCTGTGCTTGTAACGATTGAGCTGATTGGTCAGTGGGTGGGGCCACTCGTGAGTCAACTTGGAAGACAGACAGTCGATGGTTGATGGGCAATGCACCGTTTGGCTGTTGCCAGAGGCAGCTGAGGATGCTCAAGGCCTCGTAGGGAGTGGGGGCTGTATTGACTCTGGTTTCTCTTCAATACGTATAAGCCTTTCGCCTTTTACTAAAGACTTCCGTGGAGAGGAACACTTATGAGTTCAGAGTATTTTTGGAGAGGCTCTGCTATTTGGCAGAGCCCAGTATGACTGTGTAATATAAAACCAATCCGGGCTGGTATCTGATAGATAAATCCTATGGCAACGCTCTGTTTAACATGCTAAGGTTTGCTGCCATTTTTCTTAAAAACCAACAACAACCACAAAAAATACAAGCTTTTACATTATGTATATAATGTAGAGCCTGTGCTTGTGACGATTGAGCTGATTGGTCAGTGGGTGGGGCCACTCGTGAGTCAACTTGGAAGACAGACAGTCGATGGTTGATGGGCAATGCACCGTTTGGCTGTTGCCAGAGGCAGCTGAGGATGCTCAAGGCCTCGTAGGGAGTGGGGGCTGTATTGACTCCGGTTTCTCTTCAATACGTATAAGCCTTTCGCCTTTTACTAAAGACTTCCGTGGAGAGGAACACTTATGAGTTCAGAGTATTTTTGGAGAGGCTCTGCTATTTGGCAGAGTCCAGTATGACTGTGTAATATAAAAGCAATCCGGGCTGGTATCTGATAGATAAATCCTATGTCAATGCTCTGTTCAACCTTCTTAGGTTTGCTGCCATTTTTCCTAAAAAACAACAACAACAACAACAACAACAACAAATACAAGCCTTTGGATTATGTATATAATGTAGAGCCTGTGCTTGTGACGATTAAGCTGATTGGTCAGTGGGTGTGGCCACTCGTGAGTCAACTTGGAAGACAGTCGATGGTTGATGGGCAATGCACCGTTTGGCATTTGCCAGAGGCAGCTGAGGATGCTCAAGGCCTCGTAGGGAGTGGGGGCTGTATTGACTCTGGTTTCTCTTCAATACGTATAAGCCTTTCGCCTTTTACTAAAGACTTCCGTGGAGAGGAACACTTATGAGTTCAGAGTATTTTTGGAGAGGCTCTGCTATTTGGCGGAGCCCAGTATGACTGTGTAATATAAAAGCAATCCGGGCTGGTATCTGATAGATAAATCCTATGTCAACGCTCTGTTCAACCTGCTTAGGTTTGCTGCCATTTTTCCTAAAAGAAAACAACAACAACAACAACAAATACAAGCCTTTGGATTATGTATATAATGTAGAGCCTGTGCTTGTGACGATTAAGCTGATTGGTCAGTGGGTGTGGCCACTCGTGAGTCAACTTGGAAGACAGTCGATGGTTGATGGGCAATGCACCGTTTGGCATTTGCCAGAGGCAGCTGAGGATGCTCAAGGCCTCGTAGGGAGTGGGGGCTGTATTGACTCTGGTTTCTCTTCAATACGTATAAGCCTTTCGCCTTTTACTAAAGACTTCCGTGGAGAGGAACACTTATGAGTTCAGAGTATTTTTGGAGAGGCTCTGCTATTTGGCGGAGCCCAGTATGACTGTCTAACATAAAAGCAATCCGGGCTGGAATCTGATAGATAAATTCTATGTCAACGCTCTGTTCAACATGCTAAGGTTTGCTGCCATTTTTCTTAAAAACCAACAACAACAACAACAAATACAAGCCTTTGGATTATGTATATAATGTAGAGCCTGTGCTCGTGACGATTGAGCTGATTGGTCAGTGGGTGGGGCCACTCGTGAGTCAACTTGGAAGACAGACAGTCGATGGTTGATGGGCAATGCACCGTTTGGCATTTGCCAGAGGCAGCTGAGGATGCTCAAGGCCTCGTAGGGAGTGGGGGCTGTATTGACTCTGGTTTCTCTTCAATACGTATAAGCCTTTCGCCTTTTACTAAAGACTTCCGTGGAGAGGAACACTTATGAGTTCAGAGTATTTTTGGAGAGGCTCTGCTATTTGGCAGAGCCCAGTATGACTATGTAATATAAAAGCAATCCGGGCTGGTATCTGATAGATAAATCCTATGTCAACGCTCTGTTCAACCTGCTTAGGTTTGCTGCCATTTTTCCTAAAAACCAACAACAACAACAACAACAACAACAACAACAACAACAACAACAACAACAACAACAACAACAACAACAACAACAAATACAAGCCTTTGGATTATGTATATAATGTAGAGCCTGTGCTTGTAACGATTTAGCTGATTGGTCAGTGGGTGGGGCCACTCGTGAGTCAACTTGGAAGACAGACAGTCGATGGTTGATGGGCAATGCACCGTTTGGCTGTTGCCAGAGGCAGCTGAGGATGCTCAAGGCCTCGTAGGGAGTGGGGGCTGTATTGACTCTGGTTTCTCTTCAATACGTATAAGCCTTTCGCCTTTTACTAAAGACTTCCGTGGAGAGGAACACTTATGAGTTCAGAGTATTTTTGGAGAGGCTCTGCTATTTGGCAGAGCCCAGTATGACTGTGTAATATAAAAGCAATCCGGGCTGGTATCTGATAGATAAATCCTATGTCAACGCTCTGTTCAACCTGCTTAGGTTTGCTGCCATTTTTCCTAAAAACCAACAACAACAACAACAACAACAACAACAACAACAACAACAAATACAAGCCTTTGGATTATGTATATAATGTAGAGCCTGTGCTTGTGACGATTGAGCTGATTGGTCAGTGGGTGGGGCCACTCGTGAGTCAACTTGGAAGACAGACAGTCGATGGTTGATGGGCAATGCACCGTTTGGCTGTTGCCAGAGGCAGCTGAGGATGCTCAAGGCCTCGTAGGGAGTGGGGGCTGTATTGACTCTGGTTTCTCTTCAATACGTATAAGCCTTTCGCCTTTTACTAAAGACTTCCGTGGAGAGGAACACTTATGAGTTCAGAGTATTTTTGGAGAGGCTCTGCTATTTGGCGGAGCCCAGTATGACTGTCTAACATAAAAGCAATCCGGGCTGGAATCTGATAGATAAATTCTATGTCAACGCTCTGTTCAACATGCTAAGGTTTGCTGCCATTTTTCTTAAAAACCAACAACAACAACAACAAATACAAGCCTTTGGATTATGTATATAATGTAGAGCCTGTGCTCGTGACGATTGAGCTGATTGGTCAGTGGGTGGGGCCACTCGTGAGTCAACTTGGAAGACAGACAGTCGATGGTTGATGGGCAATGCACCGTTTGGCATTTGCCAGAGGCAGCTGAGGATGCTCAAGGCCTCGTAGGGAGTGTGGGCTGTATTGACTCTGGTTTCTCTTCAATACGTATAAGCCTTTCGCCTTTTACTAAAGACTTCCGTGGAGAGGAACACTTATGAGTTCAGAGTATTTTTGGAGAGGCTCTGCTATTTGGCAGAGCCCAGTATGACTGTGTAATATAAAAGCAATCCGGGCTGGTATCTGATAGATAAATCCTATGTCAACGCTCTGTTCAACCTGCTTAGGTTTGCTGCCATTTTTCCTAAAAACCAACAACAACAACAACAACAACAACAACAACAACAACAACAACAACAACAACAACAACAACAACAACAAATACAAGCCTTTGGATTATGTATATAATGTAGAGCCTGTGCTTGTGACGATTGAGCTGATTGGTCAGTGGGTGGGGCCACTCGTGAGTCAACTTGGAAGACAGACAGTCGATGGTTGATGGGCAATGCACCGTTTGGCTGTTGCCAGAGGCAGCTGAGGATGCTCAAGGCCTCGTAGGGAGTGGGGGCTGTATTGACTCTGGTTTCTCTTCAATACGTATAAGCCTTTCGCCTTTTACTAAAGACTTCCGTGGAGAGGAACACTTATGAGTTCAGAGTATTTTTGGAGAGGCTCTGCTATTTGGCAGAGCCCAGTATGACTGGTGTAATATAAAACCAATCCGGGCTGGTATCTGATAGATAAATCCTATGGCAACGCTCTGTTTAACATGCTAAGGTTTGCTGCCATTTTTCTTAAAAACCAACAACAACCACAAAAAATACAAGCTTTTACATTATGTATATAATGTAGAGCCTGTGCTTGTGACGATTGAGCTGATTGGTCAGTGGGTGGGGCCACTCGTGAGTCAACTTGGAAGACAGACAGTCGATGGTTGATGGGCAATGCACCGTTTGGCTGTTGCCAGAGGCAGCTGAGGATGCTCAAGGCCTCGTAGGGAGTGGGGGCTGTATTGACTCTGGTTTCTCTTCAATACGTATAAGCCTTTCGCCTTTTACTAAAGACTTCCGTGGAGAGGAACACTTATGAGTTCAGAGTATTTTTGGAGAGGCTCTGCTATTTGGCAGAGTCCAGTATGACTGTGTAATATAAAAGCAATCCGGGCTGGTATCTGATAGATAAATCCTATGTCAATGCTCTGTTCAACCTTCTTAGGTTTGCTGCCATTTTTCCTAAAAAACAACAACAACAACAACAACAACAACAACAAATACAAGCCTTTGGATTATGTATATAATGTAGAGCCTGTGCTTGTGACGATTGAGCTGATTGGTCAGTGGGTGGGGCCACTCGTGAGTCAACTTGGAAGACAGACAGTCGATGGTTGATGGGCAATGCACCGTTTGGCTGTTGCCAGAGGCAGCTGAGGATGCTCAAGGCCTCGTAGGGAGTGGGGGCTGTATTGACTCTGGTTTCTCTTCAATACGTATAAGCCTTTCGCCTTTTACTAAAGACTTCCGTGGAGAGGAACACTTATGAGTTCAGAGTATTTTTGGAGAGGCTCTGCTATTTGGCAGAGCCCAGTATGACTGTGTAATATAAAACCAATCCGGGCTGGTATCTGATAGATAAATCCTATGGCAACGCTCTGTTTAACATGCTAAGGTTTGCTGCCATTTTTCTTAAAAACCAACAACAACCACAAAAAATACAAGCTTTTACATTATGTATATAATGTAGAGCCTGTGCTTGTGACGATTGAGCTGATTGGTCAGTGGGTGGGGCCACTCGTGAGTCAACTTGGAAGACAGACAGTCGATGGTTGATGGGCAATGCACCGTTTGGCTGTTGCCAGAGGCAGCTGAGGATGCTCAAGGCCTCGTAGGGAGTGGGGGCTGTATTGACTCTGTTTTCTCTTCAATACGTATAAGCCTTTCGCCTTTTACTAAAGACTTCCGTGGAGAGGAACACTTATGAGTTCAGAGTATTTTTGGAGAGGCTCTGCTATTTGGCAGAGTCCAGTATGACTGTGTAATATAAAAGCAATCCGGGCTGGTATCTGATAGATAAATCCTATGTCAATGCTCTGTTCAACCTTCTTAGGTTTGCTGCCATTTTTCCTAAAAAACAACAACAACAACAACAACAACAACAACAACAACAACAAATACAAGCCTTTGGATTATGTATATAATGTAGAGCCTGTGCTTGTGACGATTAAGCTGATTGGTCAGTGGGTGTGGCCACTCGTGAGTCAACTTGGAAGACAGTCGATGGTTGATGGGCAATGCACCGTTTGGCATTTGCCAGAGGCAGCTGAGGATGCTCAAGGCCTCGTAGGGAGTGGGGGCTGTATTGACTCTGGTTTCTCTTCAATACGTATAAGCCTTTCGCCTTTTACTAAAGACTTCCGTGGAGAGGAACACTTATGAGTTCAGAGTATTTTTGGAGAGGCTCTGCTATTTGGCGGAGCCCAGTATGACTGTCTAACATAAAAGCAATCCGGGCTGGAATCTGATAGATAAATTCTATGTCAACGCTCTGTTCAACATGCTAAGGTTTGCTGCCATTTTTCTTAAAAACCAACAACAACAACAACAAATACAAGCCTTTGGATTATGTATATAATGTAGAGCCTGTGCTCGTGACGATTGAGCTGATTGGTCAGTGGGTGGGGCCACTCGTGAGTCAACTTGGAAGACAGACAGTCGATGGTTGATGGGCAATGCACCGTTTGGCATTTGCCAGAGGCAGCTGAGGATGCTCAAGGCCTCGTAGGGAGTGGGGGCTGTATTGACTCTGGTTTCTCTTCAATACGTATAAGCCTTTCGCCTTTTACTAAAGACTTCCGTGGAGAGGAACACTTATGAGTTCAGAGTATTTTTGGAGAGGCTCTGCTATTTGGCAGAGCCCAGTATGACTGTGTAATATAAAAGCAATCCGGGCTGGTATCTGATAGATAAATCCTATGTCAACGCTCTGTTCAACCTGCTTAGGTTTGCTGCCATTTTTCCTAAAAACCAACAACAACAACAACAACAACAACAACAACAACAACAACAACAACAACAACAACAACAACAACAACAACAACAACAAATACAAGCCTTTGGATTATGTATATAATGTAGAGCCTGTGCTTGTAACGATTGAGCTGATTGGTCAGTGGGTGGGGCCACTCGTGAGTCAACTTGGAAGACAGACAGTCGATGGTTGATGGGCAATGCACCGTTTGGCTGTTGCCAGAGGCAGCTGAGGATGCTCAAGGCCTCGTAGGGAGTGGGGGCTGTATTGACTCTGGTTTCTCTTCAATACGTATAAGCCTTTCGCCTTTTACTAAAGACTTCCGTGGAGAGGAACACTTATGAGTTCAGAGTATTTTTGGAGAGGCTCTGCTATTTGGCAGAGCCCAGTATGACTGTGTAATATAAAACCAATCCGGGCTGGTATCTGATAGATAAATCCTATGGCAACGCTCTGTTTAACATGCTAAGGTTTGCTGCCATTTTTCTTAAAAACCAACAACAACCACAAAAAATACAAGCTTTTACATTATGTATATAATGTAGAGCCTGTGCTTGTGACGATTGAGCTGATTGGTCAGTGGGTGGGGCCACTCGTGAGTCAACTTGGAAGACAGACAGTCGATGGTTGATGGGCAATGCACCGTTTGGCTGTTGCCAGAGGCAGCTGAGGATGCTCAAGGCCTCGTAGGGAGTGGGGGCTGTATTGACTCTGGTTTCTCTTCAATACGTATAAGCCTTTCGCCTTTTACTAAAGACTTCCGTGGAGAGGAACACTTATGAGTTCAGAGTATTTTTGGAGAGGCTCTGCTATTTGGCAGAGTCCAGTATGACTGTGTAATATAAAAGCAATCCGGGCTGGTATCTGATAGATAAATCCTATGTCAATGCTCTGTTCAACCTTCTTAGGTTTGCTGCCATTTTTCCTAAAAAACAACAACAACAACAAATACAAGCCTTTGGATTATGTATATAATGTAGAGCCTGTGCTTGTGACGATTAAGCTGATTGGTCAGTGGGTGTGGTCACTCGTGAGTCAACTTGGAAGACAGTCGATGGTTGATGGGCAATGCACCGTTTGGCATTTGCCAGAGGCAGCTGAGGATGCTCAAGGCCTCGTAGGGAGTGGGGGCTGTATTGACTCTGGTTTTTCTTCAATACGTATAAGCCTTTCGCCTTTTACTAAAGACTTTCGTGGAGAGGAACACTTATGAGTTCAGAGTATTTTTGGAGAGGCTCTGCTATTTGGCGGAGCCCAGTATGACTGTGTAATATAAAAGCAATCCGGGCTGGTATCTGATAGATAAATCCTATGTCAACGCTCTGTTCAACCTGCTTAGGTTTGCTGCCATTTTTCCTAAAAAAAAACAACAACAACAACAACAAATACAAGCCTTTGGATTATGTATATAATGTAGAGCCTGTGCTTGTGACGATTAAGCTGATTGGTCAGTGGGTGTGGCCACTCGTGAGTCAACTTGGAAGACAGTCGATGGTTGATGGGCAATGCACCGTTTGGCATTTGCCAGAGGCAGCTGAGGATGCTCAAGGCCTCGTAGGGAGTGGGGGCTGTATTGACTCTGGTTTCTCTTCAATACGTATAAGCCTTTCGCCTTTTACTAAAGACTTCCGTGGAGAGGAACACTTATGAGTTCAGAGTATTTTTGGAGAGGCTCTGCTATTTGGCGGAGCCCAGTATGACTGTCTAACATAAAAGCAATCCGGGCTGGAATCTGATAGATAAATTCTATGTCAACGCTCTGTTCAACATGCTAAGGTTTGCTGCCATTTTTCTTAAAAACCAACAACAACAACAACAACAACAACAAATACAAGCCTTTGGATTATGTATATAATGTAGAGCCTGTGCTCGTGACGATTGAGCTGATTGGTCAGTGGGTGGGGCCACTCGTGAGTCAACTTGGAAGACAGACAGTCGATGGTTGATGGGCAATGCACCGTTTGGCATTTGCCAGAGGCAGCTGAGGATGCTCAAGGCCTCGTAGGGAGTGGGGGCTGTATTGACTCTGGTTTCTCTTCAATACGTATAAGCCTTTCGCCTTTTACTAAAGACTTCCGTGGAGAGGAACACTTATGAGTTCAGAGTATTTTTGGAGAGGCTCTGCTATTTGGCAGAGCCCAGTATGACTGTGTAATATAAAAGCAATCCGGGCTGGTATCTGATAGATAAATCCTATGTCAACGCTCTGTTCAACCTGCTTAGGTTTGCTGCCATTTTTCCTAAAAACCAACAACAACAACAACAACAACAACAACAACAACAACAACAACAACAAATACAAGCCTTTGGATTATGTATATAATGTAGAGCCTGTGCTTGTGACGATTGAGCTGATTGGTCAGTGGGTGGGGCCACTCGTGAGTCAACTTGGAAGACAGACAGTCGATGGTTGATGGGCAATGCACCGTTTGGCTGTTGCCAGAGGCAGCTGAGGATGCTCAAGGCCTCGTAGGGAGTGGGGGCTGTATTGACTCTGGTTTCTCTTCAATACGTATAAGCCTTTCGCCTTTTACTAAAGACTTCCGTGGAGAGGAACACTTATGAGTTCAGAGTATTTTTGGAGAGGCTCTGCTATTTGGCAGAGCCCAGTATGACTGTGTAATATAAAACCAATCCGGGCTGGTATCTGATAGATAAATCCTATGGCAACGCTCTGTTTAACATGCTAAGGTTTGCTGCCATTTTTCTTAAAAACCAACAACAACCACAAAAAATACAAGCTTTTACATTATGTATATAATGTAGAGCCTGTGCTTGTGACGATTGAGCTGATTGGTCAGTGGGTGGGGCCACTCGTGAGTCAACTTGGAAGACAGACAGTCGATGGTTGATGGGCAATGCACCGTTTGGCTGTTGCCAGAGGCAGCTGAGGATGCTCAAGGCCTCGTAGGGAGTGGGGGCTGTATTGACTCTGGTTTCTCTTCAATACGTATAAGCCTTTCGCCTTTTACTAAAGACTTCCGTGGAGAGGAACACTTATGAGTTCAGAGTATTTTTGGAGAGGCTCTGCTATTTGGCAGAGTCCAGTATGACTGTGTAATATAAAAGCAATCCGGGCTGGTATCTGATAGATAAATCCTATGTCAATGCTCTGTTCAACCTTCTTAGGTTTGCTGCCATTTTTCCTAAAAAACAACAACAACAACAAATACAAGCCTTTGGATTATGTATATAATGT